>NW_012267388.1:494520-537302 GCF_000151885.1 Dipodomys ordii | reverse complement strand
GGAGGAGGCAACAATGCTTGATAAGAAATGTACTCATTATCTTGCCCATGTAATTGTAACCCCTCTGTATGGTATTTTCACAATAAAAAAAAAAGTTGATGTGAAGGTGTGGCTCAAGTGGTAGAGTGCAAGCCTTGAGCAAAAAAGATCAAGAACAGTGCCCAGACCCTGAGTTAAGCCCCAGTATCAACACACACACACACACACACACACACACACACACACACACACACACACGCTATGAAAACGTATCTATCTTATTATATAAGAAGCCAATCAAAGAGAGGTTTAGATATATAAACTAGAGAAGAAAAAAAACTAACTTATGATATATCATTTCTTACTGATATACTTACAAAAGTGTTCTCTCCAGGCAAATGGACTGGTAAAATTCTACATACTAGAAATAAAGTCCTTGGATAAGAACATTTTCATCAAAAATTTTTCAGTTTTTATGGCCTATTAAAGAAGTGTCAAGCACACATGAAAGAAATCCCATTATTTAGAAAAAGAAAACTCCAAAAGGAGAACAAACTAAAAATAGTTTTGAGTGTGTGTGCATGTGCACATTCATGTGTGCCAGTACAGTATTGATGGTTGAACTTAGTCCTTAAATTTTTGCTTAGCTTTTTCCCTCAAGGCTGGCATTTTGCTGTTGACACATACATCTACTTCCTGCTGCCTGCTGGTTAACTGGAGATAAGAGTCTCTCACATTTATTTGCCCAAGCTGGCTTCAAATCACCATCCTCTCAGATCTTAGCCTTTTGAGAAGTTAAAATTATAGGCCTGAATCACTGGTACAGACAAAATTATTATTTGTGACTATGACTGTATTTATATTGTTACAGTAAAATAAATTTTCACCCCAAAATATTGTGGCAAAGGGCTTTTGTGTGTTGCTTTCCTTTCTGTCTTGTACTCACTACATAAAAGATTCAATACATGACTTTTCATGTTGTTTCTGGATTCCAGGTGCATTGATGATGGCTAGGTTCTTATTGTTCAGGAGATAATAAAGTATCTTCAGACAGTAACAGACAAACTAATAGAAGATATAAATTAAAAAGGAGTTACGTGATAAGAGAAAGGTAAGATCAACAGTGTAAGGTCATCAGAAAGGATTTTCTACATAGTCACAGATACTTAAGTGGCCAAAATTAGTTAAGAGACAAACTGGTAAGGTCAAGAAAAAAACAAGAATGCAAATTGTTTTAAAAAAGAATATCTTTGGGAAATGGCAACTCTTCTATAACAGGGTTAACTACTGATTTAGTTAGCTTAGTTTGTAAAGATAAGAACTTCATGTCCAATAAGATATTGATAATCCTTTCCAGGGTCTACTATAGTGAGTAGCACATCACTGATAATCAATGAATGTAGTTATATTTTATATACAAATTCCTTAATATATTTATTAACCATATAATACTTAGTACATAAAATTTTTATAGTATAAGTATCCATGTACTTACTACCCAGTTAAGAAACAACATATTAGTCTGGTGCCAGTGGCTCATCCTGTAATCCTAATGACTCAGGAGGCTGAGATCTGATTATTACAGTTCAAAGGCAGCCCAAAACTGGGAAGTCCAGGAGACTCTTATCTCCAATTAACCCCCAAAAACCTGAAGTAGCTGTGGCTTAAGTAATAGAGTACCAGCCTTGAGTGAAAAATCTAAGGGATAGTGCCCAGGCACTGAGTTCAGCCTTAGTACTGGCATGAAAATAAAAAAGAAAGAAAATATTACCCATTTGTAACCTTTTGGGAACAAGTCTACATCTGTCCTGTGAATTTTCTACCTATGAGATTTTGGCTCAATTTTAAATTTAGCAATTTTTCCATATATTTGTAAAACTTTAAATTATTACAAAAATCATCATGATGTATAGTATTCTGTGAATTGGTTTCTTCCTTTCTTTAATGTTCTGCTTGTGAGAAACATGCTTGCTAATGCTATAAATTTTCATTGCGTGATGGTATTGTGATTATAACAATCCATTATAATCATAATCAGTTTTTTATTGTGAAAATACCATACAGAGGGGTTACAATTACATGGGCAAGATAATGAGTACATTTCTTATCAAGCATTGTTGCCTCCTCCTTTGTTTCCCCTTCCCATCCTTTCCCATCTCCCCCCACCCCAAATTGTAAAGTTCATTTTTTGACATAGCAATTTGTACATCTCATTGTTGCAATAGGTCTACCTGTATCCCTATTTAAATGCTTAATCAGTTTTTCTTATGATGGATATTTGTTTCTAAATCTTTGTTCTTATAAACAATGATACTATCAGTGTTTCTGTACATGTCCTTCCTACATGTGATAGAGTTTTTCTATATAGCTTATATAGACTTGCTGGTTAATGTTGCTCAACCTCTTCACTGATATTTGGAATTAAACCATTTCTTAATTTTTTTCTAATCTGATATGTATGTTCACTTTTTAGTTTGAAATGCCCTGTAAGATTTGGTTTTTATATGAATTAGTCATTTGGTTTTGCCTTCTTTGAGTTTCTCATTAGTTAGTCAATTGAATTTATATATCAAAATATATATTTTATTGTAAAAATACGGTACAGAGAGGTTACAACTACATGAGTAGGGTAATGAGTATATTTCCTATCAAGCATTGTTACCTCCTCCTTTGTTTTTCCCCTATGTTTTTATTTTTTTGTCAGTTAGCTTTCTTGATCAAAGCCAGTACTCTATCACTTCGAGTCACAGCTCCATTTCCATTTTCTGGGTAGTTAATTGGAACTAAGAATTTCAGGGACTTTCTCAAGGCTGGTTTTGAACCATGATCCTTAAATATCAGCCTTCTGAGTAGCTAGGATTACAGGTATGAGCCAGTGGAAAGATCAAGGGTAGTTTTAAATTGAGTTACCAATTTTTATTGGCTCAGTTATTATTGATGTGTGCTGTGAATTCTATCCGTTTTCCACTATTACAATGAAATACCAAGGCAGCTGAGTTGTAAGAAGAAAATATTTATTTAACTTATGTTTTGGGAGGTTCAAAGTCAGTCTATGGTCAGGCAATGCAATATGTTTGGGTTCTGGTGAAGGTGGTGTGTGGAAACACAATATATTAGGAGTATATGTAAAAAAAAGTGGCTAGAGGAAACGGGAGGAGAGGGAGACAGGGAGAGACAGGGAAAGATGGAGAGAGACAGGGAAAGACAAGGAGAGACAGAAAGAGACAGGGAAAGACAAGGAGAGATAGATAGGTAGAGAGAGAAGAGAGAGACAGGAGCAAGAGAGAAAAGCAAGGAGAGAGACAGGGAGAGAGACAAGGAGGAAGGAGAGAGAGAGAGAGAGAGAGAGACAGACAGACAGACAGACAGACAGACATGCCACTAAGAAGTCCCCTCAGGCCTCATCTTTTAAAGGTTCAAGCAACACTTCCTAATACTGACAACCTATGGACAAAGCCTTCACATGTGGACCTTTAGGGGACAATCAGTATACAATCCAAGAAGATATAGAATCTCTTCACTTTGATGAAATATTCAATGCAAAATTAGTCTTTCCCTGGTTTGATTTGTGCCTTTTAGGTCTTATTTAAGAGATACATTTTTATCTAGAAATAATTAATCTCATTATATCAATGATATCATATTACCTATAATATTATCTATATATAATATACCATATATACAATTATATTGCATTAATTGCATTATATTTGACAATATCTGACAAGTTTCAACACCCCTTCAGGATAAAGCTCTGGAGAAACTAGGTATCCATGGACATATTCCATGTCATATTAAGGCTGTATATGACAAACTTATAGCCAGCATATACTTAATGGAGAAAGGTTAAAACCATTCCTTCTAAAATCAGGAACAAGGCAAGAATGCCCACTCTCTCCACTCCTCTTTAACATAGTGCTGAAACTCCTAGCAACTACAATAAGGCAAGAAAAACACATAAAGAATATCCAAACAGGGAAAGAAGAACTAAAGTTATCCCTCATGTAGAAGACTACATGAGAACCCTATAGATAACAAAGAACTATCTATATAAAAAAGAACTCCAAAGATTCCTCACCCAAACTACTTGAGTTGATTTGAGATGTTGGCAAAGCAGCAAGGTATAAAATCAACCCACAAATATCAGTAGCCTTCCTGTATCCTACAACAAGAAAAGTGATGTTGAAATCAGGAAAGCAACTCCATTTGTAATTGCCTCAAAAAATTAAAACACTTAGGAATTAACAAAACAAAAGACGTGAAGGAGCTCTATTGTGAAAACTTTAAGACTCTGAAAAAAGAAATTGAAGCAGACTTAAGGAAATAGAAAAACATCCCAGGCTCCTGGTTGGGAAGAATTAACATAGTAAAAATGACAATTCTGCCCAGAGCAATATACAAATTCAATGCAATACCCATCAAAATCCCAACAATTTTCTTCAAAGAAATAGAGAAATCAATCCAAAATTTCATAGGGAATAATAAAAGACCCAGAGCAACAAAAACAATCTTTAGCAGAAAGAACAGTGCTGGCAGAATAGCAATACCAAACTTCAAGCTTTATAACAAAGCCATAGTAATACAAACAGCTTGGTCTTGGAACAAGAATGGGCCCACAGTCCAATGGAACAGAAAAGAAGAACCAGAAATAAGCTTACAAACATATAATATTTGATAATGAGACAAAAACACAGATTGGAAGAACAATAGCCTCTTCCACAAATGGTGCTGGCAGAATTGGCTATCTACATGCAGAAAATTGAAGCTAAATATCCATATATCACCTTGCATCAGAATCAACTCTAAATGGATCAAAGATCTCAATGTGAGGACAGACATTGTGAAAATATTGCAAGAAGCGGTAGGGAAGCCTTAAGCCTTGTAGGCACTGGGCAAAACATCCTAAACAAAGATCCAGAATCACAACAAATTGAAGAAAGGCCAGATAAATGGGATTGTATCAACTGAAGAGCTTCTGTTTCGCTAAGGACATAGCTAGCAAGAGAAATAGAAAGCCCACACAGAATGGGAAAATGAGAAAAATCTTTACTAGCTATACGTCAGTCAAGGGTTTTGTATCTAAAATATATTTAGAGCTCAAAAAGTTGCCTCCCCCCAAAAGCCTGAAGTAGAATGGTGGCTCAAGTGATAAACCACTGTTGCTGTTTTTGTTTTCTTTTGCCTTTGTCTTGTTTGTTAGTTTGTTTGTATTTGGGAGGGTAAGTGAGGGCACATAAAATGTGGAACAAAGATGAACAAATAAATAGTGGTGCTCACTAGACACTGTGGAAAACGAACTGGATATCTTGTGGGTGGGGATGGGAGGGAAAAAGTTGGAGAGAGCAATGGAAGGGGTGACATGATTAAAAAATTAAAAATTGTACTCATTACTTATTATCTGATTCATGTAACTGTAAACCCTCTGTATAGCAACTCTAAAATAGCAATAAAAATGTTCTAGTTGTATTTTTCTTATTATTGATAGATTTGAAAATTTTGTGCCTTTATGCCTTTGATTTTCATAAATTTTTATGCTTTTCCATCCTTTCTACCTTACTCATGCTTAAGACTTTTGAAAAATATGTATTGCTAAGGTACGAATTTCAAAAAGGATCCTTGTGCTACTAAATATAATAACTAGTATTTGTACTCTTTGTATTCCTTTGTGAAGTACAGATTGCTGTGGAGGTGGATGATTTTGATTTTTTTTGATGTTGCTGAGCAGACCAGGGCCTTGCACATGCTAAGCAGTCTGTTACTGAGCTATATTCCCAGACCAAAATGAAGAATGTGATTATTTTACTTTTAACATGGTAATCACCCAATGTTTACTATATATAAAACTAGAAAAAACACAATCAATCAACCCACTTCACCCATGATGCCACTTCATTCATAATCAATTATCAGCAATTAACCAGTATTCTCTATTTACATCTCTAGTCATTTTCCCCCAATCAGCCTCATTCCTTCTACCACTGTCACCAATAATTTTGAAGTGCTCTTCTTTTAATATGCATAAGCATTTATTTTATTAATTCACAAAACTAAGTATAAAATATTCAGTGTTCCAATTTCCTTGACTATATGAAACTTTTTTGTACTTCAAAGAACTACATATACAAATAATGCCTCTGCCTCACAGTTTTTGTTCCTAAGTTATATTATATGTGTGGTCTTCTTCCATTGATTCCTATGACACTGATTTTGTTAATGTATTCAAATTATTTCTCTTCCTGTGTGTGTGTGTGTGTGTGTGTGTGTGTGTGTGTGTGTGTGTGTGTATGTGCTGGTTTGGGGGCCTGAATTCAGGCCTAGCCATAGTCACTTAGATTTGCTCAGGTTGGTGTTCTATCATTTGAGCCACACCTCCACTTCTGGCTTTTACAAGTCTCACAAGTTTCCTGCCTAGACTGGTTCTGAACTGTGATTTTCAAATGTCAATCTCTGAGTAGCTTAGGGATTCTTTTTTATTTCCTCGAAATTTTTAGCAAGACCTAAACTTTGATTGGATTTAGTTTTTTATTTGTTTTGCTTTGTTTCTGTTTCGTTTTATATTTGGTTGTTCATTTTGTTTTACAAGACTATCAATCTCATTGGTAGTATACTGCATTTCTACCAGGACATATAGTAATAGTAAGGCCTGGTTTCTTTCAAGCCAACTTCTTCAAGCCAGTACTCAGCACTTTACTCTCTTGCTTGGCTTTTTCCCCCATGGCTGGCACTCTACCGCTTGAGACACACCTCTAATTCTTGCTTAAAAGCTGGTTAATTGGAAATGAGAATCTTCTCTGTTGTCTGCATGGGCTGGTTCTGATTGGGATTCCCAGATTTCAGAGTCCTGGGAAGCTGGGATTGTGAGCCACTGATATCTAGCTAATAACTCTGTTTTTTAAAAAATTTATTTTTGTCTACATTAGTGATCATTATTTAGATCCACTAGGATTTCACTCACACACCCACACACACAAATACTAGTAATAGTATAATTCTGGAAACTTCTACATATATACATACACATATTTCATATATATACATTTCAATTCTGAAATTTTTATATTTTATAAAAACCCAAAATAGGTTTTTGAAGAAAAAAAAATCTCTTAAAAATTTAATGTAGCTAGGCACTAATGGCCCACACATATAATCCTAACTACTCAGGATGCTAAGGTCAAACGATAAAAGTTCAATGCAATCTGGGTAGAAAAGTCCTAAGACTGTTATTTCCAAATAATCAGCAAAAAATGGAAGTGGAACTATGACAAGTGGTAGAGCACCAGCCATGAAAGGAAAAGTAAAGGAATAGAGTGAAGCCCTAAGTTCAAGCAAGTCCCAGTACTGACACTAAATAAATAAATAAATAAATACTCTGAGGACTCAGGAAGGTTTTTAAGAAATATAGAGTTAAATATGTTAGAAACAATCGCATTAAAGAAAAAAACATTTGAATCCTTATCTTGGGGTTCATTTCACGTAACATCAACTTATCTGACCTTTTCTGCTTGTCTCAAACATATACTAGTTATTGCAAATAAGGGAAACCATGGGACCTATGTTTCTTTGCTCCTGGCTTACTTCACTTAATATAATTTTTTCCAAGTCTTTCCATTTCCTAACAAATGGAGCAATGTCATTCTTTCATTAAATAGAGATAGAGGTTGATGGGGAAATAGGATGGGGAAATAAAGGAGGAGGCAACAATGCTTGATAAGGAATGTACTCATTACCTTGCCCATGTAGAAGGAGGCAACAATGCTTGATAAGGAATATACTCATTACCTTGCCCATGTAATTGTAACCCCTCTGTACGGTATTTTCATAATAAAAAAAAAGAAATATAGAATTAAATA
Source organism: Dipodomys ordii (assembly GCF_000151885.1). Classification (NCBI taxonomy): domain Eukaryota; kingdom Metazoa; phylum Chordata; class Mammalia; order Rodentia; family Heteromyidae; genus Dipodomys; species Dipodomys ordii. The sequence goes on along the minus strand of NW_012267388.1, from coordinate 529,473 downwards.
TGACTTTTTTACCTTTCAAAATAATGAATTCTTTAGGTCCTCCTTAGGTAATCAATGAATAAATCATAATTAGTATTATACTGTATTTGGGTATTTAAATGTTGATGTGTTTTACTAAGAAAGATAACAATTGTTGATAAGGAAGAAGGAAAAAGGAAACTCTAATATATTATTGACAGTCCTGTAAATTCATATTTAATTATTTAAGAAAACTGTAGAAGTTCCTAAAAAAACTAAACAATAGTAAGTGCTGGTGGCCCATGCCTATAATTCTTGCTACTCAGGAGGTTAATATTTGAGAATCATAGTTCAAAACCAGCCTTGGCAGGAAATTTCATGAAATTTTACCTCCAATTAACCAGTAAAAAAATCAACAAGTGGATGTATGGCTCAAGTGATAGAATACTAGCCTTGAGTGACAAAACTAAAGGACAATTGCCTAGGCTTTGAGTTCAAGCCTCAATATCAACACACACACACACACACACACACACACACACAAATATGCATGCACTCACACACACAATTAGAATTACTATATGATCTGGAAGTTCCACTTTTGTGTAGAACACAAAGAAATTTAAATCAGTATGTTGAAAAGATATCCACACTCCCATGTTCATCAAGGAATTATGCACAGTAACCAACATACGGAAACAATCTAAATGTCCATTGATAAAGAAAGAGATTTTTTCAATGTATAGGAACACATACATATATACATATCTATGTATACACACATATATACATGTATATGTACATATATATGATTATATGAAGAAGATAAAAGCTAAGGAGACACAATTGCTAATATTTGTAAAGTCTTCATAAGCCTTTTCCTATTGGCACCAACATACTGTTTACCTTGGCTATAAAGAAATCGAGATCAAGAGAAGCCAAAAGGACATAAAGCACCAGGTAGCATTCTTTAATAATTCTGGCAAAAATTTCTGGCAATAGTAAAATATAACCTAACATCCAAAAAGAGCATTATCCCTGGGTTTATACAGCCCCTTATAAAGGGGGGAGGGAGGTAGATTTGCAGTTGGCAATTGAGGAGCTACTAAACAGATAAAAATTTTTCCCCACTAAATAAATAATAAAATTTTGTCAAGCTTATTTAATCCTTGCATAGTCAATAGTGATACTCATTGGGTAAGTTTACTGAATTGGTTCAAACAAATAAAGAATTGTCTTTGACTTCAGGGCCTCATACTTGCTGGGCTAGCTTGTTCTGCTGGCATTGTATCTTTTGAACCATGCCTCTCCCTGGTTATTTTGGGTGCAGACTCTGACAGTCTTTTCTGCCTGGGATGGCCTCAAACTTTGATCCTTTGGATCTCAGCCTCCTGAAGTTATTATTACCGGCATGAATAACCAACCAATGCCCCGCTTCAGAATTGTATTTTAGAATCATTTTCTTATTATTGTTTTAAATTTATCTTTATGTAGTTGTAGAAAGGGAGCCATAATTTTTAAAGCAGAAATCAAATTAGAAGAAAGCCCCTGTTTAAAACTATTGAAGCAATTAAGTTATTCTTACAATATAATCTACATTTCTTATCAAATCCCACAATACCATATAAAATTTGACTTTCTTTTCTCTCCAACATCAGAACACAACTCTCTTCTCTCATTGTAACCAGCCCACACTGACCTCTTTTCTATTCCTGTAATAAGCCAAGTTCTTTCTCAGACCAAGGAAACACAAAAGAAAATGAAGACAGTCTCTAAGCTAAGCTGAAATCATTGGGTATTTTTATAAAAGAAATTAACTTCAAGCTGGTAGCCTGGCTCAAGTGGTAAAGCACCTGCATAGGAAGCTTGAGCTCTGAGTTCATACCCAATATCACACACACACACACACACACACACACACACACACACACACACACACACACAAGTAAGCTTCAACCCAATTATCACAGTGTGCTAACTAAAGGACAACACTCAGGTCCCGAGTTCAAGGCCCAGTAATGGCATTAAAAATGATGGAATTGAGAATTGTGAGTAAGCTCAAGGCTCTGGGTTCAAACTCTAGTACTGGCACAAAGAAACAACAATTATAAATCACTGAGATGACCCTAGACAGCACTATATAGTAAAAGGTGAGAATTTGCCTGCATTTGGAATATGGCCTGGGACTGACTATGAAGGGTCACAGGAAATAAATCTAGGTTGACACCATTGTTCTATATCTTGAATAAGATTGTTTGATTCAAACTGTGTAGAGATATCCACAGTTATTACATGTGCACAGAAGCTAGGTGACTTCACTGAATGTAAGTTATACCTTACTAAAGACAAAAGTAACCACAAATTTTAGTGTGTGTGAGCCAGTCCTGAGGTTTGAATTCAGGGACTGGGAGTTGTCTCTAAGCTTTTGTGCTCAGGCTAGCACTCTACCAGTTAAGCCACAGCTCCACTTCCACCTTTTTTGGTAGTTAATTGGAGATAAGAGTCTCACAGACTTTGCCTGACTAGGCTAGTTTCCAACTGTGATCCTCAGATCTCAGCATTCTGAGTAGCTAGGAATACAGATGTGAGCCCCCAGCAGCTGGCACCACAATTGTTTTAAAGCCAGACCAACTTAAAATTTAAGGGGAGAATAAATAAGGACATTGTATGTGGGGAAAAAAAGGAGGGGTTGGGAAGGTGGCTCAGTGGTAAAGCGCTTGCCTTGCATGCATGAGGCCCTGGGTTCGATTCCTCAGCACCACATAAGCAGAAAAAGCCAGAAATGGCATTGTGGCTCAAGTGGTAGAGCGCTTGCCTTGATCTGAAGAGCTGAGGGACAGTGCTCAGGCCCAGAGTTCAGGTCCCACGACTGGCAAAAAAAAAAGGAGACTGCCACTTTTGTCATCCACAAGAAGAATGCGAATGAAACAGAAAGCAAACCGGGATAGAAGGAGTCCACCTAATGTGTGGACCCTGTTCCCATTCTGCACTGCTGCCAAAAGATATGAAGTCTTCAACTTTGTCTGGGTATTGGAAGGATTGTTGTCCTAGCAAAATAACCTGAGAGAAAAGTTCCTCGAGTATGGATAGCAGGACTTAGTCAGTGAACAGGTGGCTCATTGCCAACCCCATAGAGAGAAGTCCTGCAAAGAGCCTCCTCACCCACTCTTACTGCTTCAAAACACCTCACTCGATACTGGAGCACCAACGTGGTGTGCTTAGAGCAAGAGAAACACACACACAACCCAGAGATGCTGCACAATCAGGCAAACCTTCAGAAACTATGAGTACTATCTAATCAAAGATAAGAACAATATGGCATACAGTTGATCATTTTAGTGGTTCAATCAACAAAACTTGTTGAGGCTATTACTGCAGTTTTACACTGTGCTTGATTTTATATTGCTAAATAAGATGGAATTAATTTAAATTAGTTAATTAAATGACTTTAATTAGTAGAAAACACCGAAGCTGAGTTCTCAAGTTCTTCAGTTATTGTTTATATGGTGTGGCTCTCAGTTGGTCTGTTCCTTTCTCAAGTTAGTATAGAAGCATTTGGCCTGAAGGGCAGGCTGTTAGAGAGAGACCCAGATGGGGCACTAGGGTTCCTCTGTAATTTACAAGGAAGTCTGTTTCTTGACTTTCAGATGTTTTGAATGGTAGAAAAGTCGTGATGCACAGCTTACCTGTGGCCAGTATACTTTTCAGTATGTAGCTCATACTTCAAGGAAAAGATTACCAAAAATAAATACATAAATATATCTTAAAGTTTCCATCCCTACGTGAATGAACAAACATAATTGCTTTAAGTAAATCACTATGCTAGAGAAAAGAACTCTAGACTGGAAAACTTTAAAAAAACATAGTCATAGACTCAGCTTTTCACCAATTAACTATGACCTTTAAATAAAGGTCAGTCTCTACAGGACTCTTGTTTTCTCACACACACCCTGGGACTGGATCAACTTAAGTACTTTCTATCATCTTCCACACTCTAAAAGTCTATGTGGGTTTTTTTAGTTGTATTTTTTTCGGTCTTTTCTTTTTTGGTACTGGATCAAACCCAGGACATGGCATTTGCCAGGCAATCTTGCTAGGCCAGTGCTTTGCCACTGAACTACATCCTAGCCCTAAGTATTGTTACAAAGGTAGGAAGCAAACTGATGGCTTACAGAAAGCATATCAACTAGCATTTTCATTGCCTTCTGTTCTAAACACAGAAACACTAAATGAGACCTCATGACTAATGATAGGCATGACTAATTCTAGTAATTGAGTTTCAAAACTTACCTGGAAGCTTTTTATCTATTAATTTGCTAATACAACCATTCTCTTAGTAATAGAGATAGGATTAAATAGCTTTACTGTCCTCTGTAAATATTTTTAGTAGGTTCCCCTCATTTAGTAGGTGCTGCCTTGCATTTATCTTTCCTCCTCAGAGAAAATATCTTTATCTCCCTCAGAGAGACAGCCTGACCTCTTGCTTTATTCCTCTATTTGAAAGCACATAAAACTTTTTAATTTAAAAATCATTACTCTCTGGATCTGCCTATGAATCTTTATTTGCAACAGAGAAATAGCGGGAGTTATTCTGAGTTTTTGACAAAGATTGTAAATTCTTTTCTCTATAAACCATTTCATTTATAGGCCTAGTTCAAGGATTAATGGATTATCTAGCATAAACTGTTTCTTGCCTCTGGATACATGTTTTTCACTCAAAATTTACTAGATGGAACATACTCCTAAAAGTCTTAATGTTACTAGCATTGTTTTGAAAGATGAACTTTTCTGAAAAATATTTTAAGGCATTTTTCTCTAAATAATTAGCTTTGGAGAGTTTTTGTGGGTACTTGGGGCTTGGTTTATATTTATTTGTAGGTTTATAATTTTTTTAAATTTTGTACATTTAAGGTATACAATAGTAAAATATTTACTTCAGCAAGACAAATTAACATAATCATTCTGTCATTTATTTGTTGTGACAACACAAATTCTACTCATCTAGTACGGTACAATTTTGCTGCAAATAGCCTCTTGAGCCTATATTAAAGTGTGAAAAAAATAGCTTTGACATTGTGTATTTCTTTTCCTTTTTTTGGCCTGGATTAGGCTTTATACTTGGGCCTCTTGCTCTTGGTTGGCTTTTTCTGCTCACTGATGGTGCTCTACCATTTATACCATGGTTCTGTTCCAGCATTTTTCTGCCTAATTGTAGATAGAATGTCAAGGATTTGTCTGTCTAGGCTGGCCTAGAACTATGATCCTCATATCTAGCCTCCTGAATAGCTAGGATTATACATGAGCCACTGACACTTGACTAGATCAGTTATTTGTGTATATTCTCTCTACTCCTATTATTGTTTTGTGATTTTCCCTGGAGAAGAGTGAATAATCTGATGTTGCCAATTTCTTTACCAGCCTTTGAAACTTCAAAGGATCACTTGAGGTTTTTTTTATTGTGAAAATACTGTACAGAGGGACACTTCAGTTTTGAAATTATCTAGAGTTGTCTTTGTTTTTTCATCATCTCTTTTTAGCGATAACATGTATGGGCTGCATTTCTGAGTCAACATTTAAAACACCAGCCAATGGAAAACTCTACCACATCCTTAACAAATTAGTTACTAAAATGTGTCTTTTGCTTTCAAATTTCACTTCTTTCCTAGAAGCCTCTGTACAAAAATGTCTTAAAAAATAAGGATTTCTTGTAAAAGATGTCATGTAGAGAACTATGTGAGTGTATGTTTTATTTTCCTTCACAAAGTATATAATAGATTGAGCAAAAATATCTGAAAAGGCCTTGAAAAGAAATACCACTAAGTCACCTCAGAAAAGTCATCACCTGTCTTCATCTTAAAAATATCCAGAAGTCTGCCCAGGCTTCCTCTGGTTACAAGGGCATCTGTTGCCTCTGGTCTTGGAGCTCAGCTTGCCTGCTCTCTTTTCCTGGAACATTCACCTTCTCCCCTTTGCCAAACCATATCCTTTGTGCAATTTTATATCTGTTCTTCCCAATCCTCTCTTGCTAAATTAAAACTGACCCAGAGAAAACCACTTATCTGTTTCTTAATGTGGAGAAAGAGAAAGAAGAGAGAAAGAATGAGAGAAACAAAGAAAAAGAGTGAGACAGATACAGGATACAAACAAGATAGATTGTCTTTGGATACTTGTTTGCTTTACTTATTCAGTGATTTTAGGTTTAAAAGCATTATCATTTCAAAAATCCAAATAAATAAAATCCACTCCCAACATGAAGAAGTATTCAGAAATATTGGAGTGAGTTTCTTGCTTCCTGGCAGATTCCCAGCTCCCATCCTTTTTCCTGGCTTTCAGTATAAGTGTTTTGGTTTACCACCACTGCTGTGACAGAGTCTGAGGACATCATTAACAAGGATCATCATCTCAGGACAGCTGCCACTTGTATAATCCCCAGAATGACTAAGAAATGCTTCTTTGTTTGTTTATTTAGTCTGCCTTGGCATCTGTCTTTGCCACGCACTGTTGACAAGGGAAATGCACTCCATAGTGAGCAAACTTGTCCTGTTTGATATTTAGAATACATTTTTAGAATACATTTTTAGTGTTTATTGTGTGTCTAGTATATGAAAGGTTTATGTTTGGGAGATACAAGATGGTACTAGGATGTAGATTTTTACCTCAAAAAACTGACAATATGGCTAGAGATGAGAGATGTGAATCCAAATGTGAGAAATACCATTGTGATACAACCTTTAACTACAAAATAAGCTCTCTAGGGATGACTGTTGTGGGAGTTCATAGGTTGGAGGAGTTTAGAGAGCCAAAGAAAGCCAGGCAACCCACTCAGTCTGGGTCTCACATGGAACTTACTGCTACATTTACTTCTCATTATGTCCTCACTGTGATTATATGTGACAAATTAGTGTGTGTGTGTGTGTGTGTGTGTGTGTGTAGATGCGTGTGTATGCCAGTACTTGGGCTTTAACTCAGGACCTGGGCACTGTTCCTTAGCTTCTCTGCTCTACCCCCTTGAACCTCAGCTCCAATTCTGGCTTTTTGCTAGTTAAATCGAGATAAAGAGTCTCATCGACTTTCCTGTCTGGGCTGACTTCAAACTGCAATACTTAGATCTTCACCTTTTGAGTAGCTAGGATTACAAGCATGAGCCACTGGCACCTGCCTCAAAATATTATTAATGCCTGTGTTCTTCTTCCATTTTGTAAGTGAAGAAATTGAAGCTTAGGTGTCACTTTTTAAAGTTGTGCACCTGGAAACCAGGCATCTGGACACAAATTACTTCCTCTTCATTTTGACTCTAAATAAAGAAAATGCCACACTCCCTGGCTATGGAGATAACTGGGAAAGGGATCTAGCCAAAAGCTCAGGGAGAAAGAGCACCAAATGGACTCTGTAGAGTGAAATTTATGGTAAAACTGCAGAGACCACCCAGGCTGGTGGGTTGGCTTTGCCATTCTGATTCTAGGAAATTGGGATGGCTCAACTAGAGACACAGCATGGGATAGGCACCCTGTGTGACAACACCAATAAATGGAGCAGGTGTTGTCTTCTAATACTTACCTGCATATTCACTGGTCCAGTAAGTAAAACTATCTTCAGACATGGATGCACAGGATGCCAAGACAATGATTACTATTCAAGCAAGGCACCCATCATGAAGAAATAATCTTATCCAGTACAGGATGGGATAAATAGACAGGCATTTTGGGGAAAGAGTCCACAGCAGCTCTCTGGCAGTCAGACCTCAATATCCAGGGGTCATTTTGTAATCTTTTGAACATAAACAAGGTATACTAAACTACTTCTGTGCATTACATAAGGAAGAACACTGGATTCATCATCAATCAGATGATGAGTTATACTCATAATATGTTATACTCTAAAGAGTACAACAAAGATGAGCACCAAAGTCTATGGCTCCAACCAAGGACAGAACCAAAGTGGCATTAATCTGGCTAAACTTTGATGCTTCTTCTGTCTAGCTCAGAACTGAGCAAAGATGATATTAAGCCTAAAAGTTATCAAGGACCTCCAGTTGTGGTTTGATGTGGCTTCAGAATATGAGAGCAAAGCAATACCTACAATCATTTGCTTCTCTTTTTGGCAAATATTTATTGATTGCTTGGTGCCAGTGGCTCATGCCTGTAATCCTAGCTACTCACGAGACTGAAATCTGAGGATTGTGGTTCAAAGCTACCTAGTACAGGAAAATCATGAGACTCTAATCTTCAACTAAACACCAAAAGCCAGAAATGGAGTTGTAGATCAATTGGTAGAGGGTTAGCCTTGAGGGAAAAACATAGCTCAGGAACAGGTTCTGAGTTCAAGCCCCAGGACCAGTACAAAACAAAACAAAAATATTTATTGCCTGCTATATGTTAGAAATTGCACCAAGTGGTAGGTCATGACAAAGAAAAGATCGCTGCCTTCGTGGTATTTACATTCCAGAAGGAGAATGGTTAAATAAGTTAAAGTGACTCCAACAAATTCTAGACAAAAGTATTTGCTTTGAGGGGGCTGGGAAGGTGGCTTAGTGGTAAAGCGCTTGCCTTGCATGCCTGAGGCCCTGGGTTCGATTCCTCAGCACCACATAAGCAAAAAAGAAGCCGGAAGTGGCGCTGTGGCTCAAGTGGTAGAGCGCTAGCCTTGATCTGAAGAGCTGAGGGACAGCGCCCAGGCCCAGAGTTCAGGCCCCCACGACTGGACCCCAAAACAAAACAAAAAAAAATCTAAAAAAAAGTATTTGCTTTGAAAAGGCTAGAGGAAGGAATGTCATAAGCTATTGAAAAACATGTGATTAGTCCAGTATCAACAAAAGGCTCATGGAACTACTCTATGGAATTGCACTACACCTTGTATCCAGAATCACACAACTTATATTTGAGCTAGAAGAGCCCATAGGTCATCTGTTCTCAATCTGCAGAAGAAAACTCCAGTCCCAGAGTATTGGAGTAAATACAAATGCAAAGCACACTGGTCTTATAGAAGATGGGTTGTAGCACCATTATTTTGAAAAGAACTACTCCAAATCATCTACCCCCTTTCTTGAGTGGTTTAACATTGAATGAAGATGGATGTCAATGGCACTCACCTGTAATCCTCACTACTCAGGAGACTGAGATCTGCGGATCACTGTTCAAAGCCAGCTCAGGCTGCGAAGTGACGAGATTCTTATCTCCAATAAAACACTAGGGAGGAAAAAGCCAGAAGTGGAACAAGCTTTAGAGTACATAATGAGTGTGCTTGTTCTAACAACAGCATCAACTGTTTCTGAACCAAAGATTGTCATGATATCTACCTGCTTTTATGCTAGTAGAAAAAAGAAAAAAGAAGATTCATAATCAGCAGGGAAAGTGAAAGTATGTTGGTGGATTTGCCTTCTTTCCTAAGGCCTCAGAGACATTTTTACCTGTGCCCTTGTGTGTTTGATTATCTCAGTTTTCCCAACAACAGCTCAAATCCTTGTGAGAATTCAAGTCAAATCTTACAACAATCAAAACATATTTTGTTTACCACAAGAAAAAAAGACTCAAGTATACAATGGAAGTTAGGAAATATAATGTACACATTTCTATATTGACTCATTGCCTGCCTCATTGCCTGCCTACCTGCATACATGCATACATGCCTGTTTTTTCTTTCTTGCTTGCTTGCCTGCCTGCTTGCCTGACCTTACTGTCTTCCTGCCTGCCTGCCTGCCTGCCTGCCTGCCTGCCTTTTCCCTCCTTCCCTCTCTTTCTCTTTCTTTCTCTCACTTTCTTCTTACTTATTTAATGTCAGTACTAGAGCTTGAACACAGGGCCTCCTTCTCTCATTTAGCTTTTTTGCTCATAGCTTTTTTGCTCACCACTTGAACTACTTTTGAATTTTTGCTGGTGAATTGCAGTTAAGAGTCTCTTAGAAGGAAATGAACTCATTAACTTACTTATGTAACTGTAACTCCTCTGTATAGCACCTTTACAACAAAATAAAAAAAAATTAAAGTCTCTTAGATTTGTCTATCCTTAGATCTCAGCTAGGATTATAGACATGAACCATCAGTATATCCAGCCTGACTGTATTTCTTAGTCGTGTATTTGCCTGCATCACAACCTCTTGAATGAACAGACAACAATGGCTACCATAGATAGAGCCCTCACTCTGCCAGGCATTGAGTCGAGCAGTGCTTTGTCACTTAACCTGTGAAGCAGTCAAATGTGTTGTCCCCACAGACAACTTCTGCCTCCTGCTTTTGCCATCTTAATGCATAAACCATCACTTCTGCTATGCAAGCCTGGGATGCACTTATCTTTCCAGATGAAGGCCTTAGAGCAAGAGAGATTCAGGGATTTGGCCTCTTCAAGGTTTCTCTCACACATGCCTTACCACTTCCGTCTCTTGCATACAACTTCCTCATACTACCTAATGATCACCCCATTTACTCGGATGATCAAAATGCTGCTTTATTTTCTTCTCCTTAGCCTCCAGACCTGCCCCTCCCACACTCCCACACCTTGTTTCTTTTGGACCTGGGCCTGTGTTAACCCATTCCCCAGCAACAACCATGTCTCCAGAACAACTTTGGATCTGAGAGGTCTAATATAGAAGTACTCATAAACCTGCTTCTCAATTTCAAGGGGCTGATAGATTATAGTTCTAGTTTATAAATTACATAGGAAAGAGATCAACTAATAAAAAATCCATGTTTTCTGGGAGTTCTAGCAACTCAGATATTACCTCCTTTTACATTTTCATGGGCTGATGTTTCTAGTAATGGTGGCCAGTAGATGTGTTATTCAGTTTTGAAGGGGGTAGAAAAGAGACTAGGCAGATTTTTAAAAAAATGAATGAAACAAGACCTAGTTAGAAATTAAACCACTATAATAACCATCTGTTACTCTACTATTTACATTATGAGCATAATTTGAAAGTTGTTTCTTAGAATCAAACCAACCTGTTTCTTAGAATCAAACCAACCTGTAAACAGAACCCAATCAGGATAACCAGGATAACCACAGTGTGACTCACTTTCAATATAAAGGCCAAGTCTGGTTAAGGATTTTATTTTAAGTGTAACAAAGATTCTAGGCTGAACTGCCACAGGAATGTGCAGTGAGACTATACATGAATATTCAGTCTTATCATAAAAATAACGTTCTTTAAACATGGATCCTGTTTGTATATGAAAATAAAATTCTTCACTTAGGCCCTAATAGTATCTTTAAAATGATATAAAGTATCACCAATGACAGGTAAGATTAATTTTATCCAAACTTCCCTAGAGCATTCTTCTATAATTTTGGAAGATATGAAATAAACATATGGTCTACTGTATTGTCTAAAAAGATATTGAAGACTCACATTTCTTTACCAAGATTTCCTTCCATTTGCTTTATTCATCAGTTGAACAATTTAAAATTATTATTCGGAGAAGTGGTTTCATATGTACCCAGTGAGAAATAAAAATGTAAAATAAACTAGAACCAAAGCCTTCATAATTTCTTTTTAAGTTTTTAGATTGATCCCACTAGCAACTTGTGATTCATTGATTGTATTTTCAACATTAATATCTATGTTTAAAAGAGAGACCTCTAGTTACCTACCACAATTTGTTCCTTTTAGCAACTCAAATTCTTAAAATTTAATTAAAGGCATCTCAAATCTCTCCTTTTTTTCCAGTTCAATTTTATAAGCTTGAAATCATCCAATAGCTAATATATGTTCCATTTTATTTCTTAGACTATTTTTTGCTTCCTAGGAAGTAAATAACTTGGAAATAAACACATTCCAATGACAATTGCTAGCATTAGCTGACTTTGAAGGCTATTGTTAGGGAAAATACACTGTTTCTTTATTTGAAAACAAAATAGCATTAGATCCTAGCCTCGTAAGATTTCATTATGCTTATAGAAAATAGGAAGGTAGCAAAAGACATATAACCTATAATTATTGTTTTTTATAATAAAGAATAACAAAATATCTCAATTTATCCATATTTGTGAGTATGCCAGTTCCCACATACTTTTCAAAACATGAATTTTTGTGTGTGCAGTCCTTTTGAGACATTATTTATAATGTCTTAAGTTGAAACTCAGGTCTTTCTACACTAACCATTTTTAAGTGTCTATCAGTGAATTTAAGGGACTAATAATTGTGAATAGGGGATAGTGTTTTTTTTCCAGGAGAAAGGATCAATACTTTAGATTCTCACAGAGATTAATAAAAGACTAAATTCCACTGAAATAAGTAGAGTTTGCTTGTGGCACTTCTTACTATCTCTCCTAAGTCATTAGGTGACTTTCACATTCAAAATTCAATAGAAATATATTGAAGTAGAAATCACAAAGCTTGGGCTCTGTCTCAATTCTATTACTAAACCATGCACAACTTGGAAAATAACATCTTTCTGAGCTTCCATTTTCTGTCCTAAAATATAGATAGTAATACTCTAAGGATGCCCCACATTGCAGAAGGCATGGCCTGATCTTTCAAAAACCAAGTGTCATCATCTGATTCCTCTCCCCTGGATGAAAGTAGACATGTATAAATCAATACAACAACCTGAAGATAGAAAAAAAACCCTTTCTAACAGCTAAGCCTTTTTTATATATATTTTTATTGTGAAAATACTGTACAGAGGGGTTACAATTACATGGGCAAGATAATGAGCACATTACTTATCAAGCATTGTAGCCTCCTCCTTTGTTTCCCCTTCCCATCCCTTCGTATCCTCCCCCCACCACATCCCTCCCACCAAAGTTGTAAAGTTCATTTTTCGACATAACGACTTGTACATCTCATTGTTGCAATGGGTTCTCCTGTATCCCTGTTTTAACAATTTGTTTTTTCCCTTCCCCTCCACATATACCAATATCATATATAGTGAAAGCAGTGGTTATACCATGGGGGAGGGACATACAAGGCAACAAAGACATAATCTTATAAATATGCTACAGCTAAATCATTTTAAACTTTATTCAGGAACTATATATTGAAAGCTTCCCTATCAGAAGACAAACCAGTGATTTATTTTTGTTACTGAGAAGCAGAGACCCAGCCTAGTTGCCAATGGTATTGGCTTAAAGCAAGGAAGTGGAGGTGTAGGTCAAGTGGTAGAGTACCAGCCTTGGATGAAAAAGCCAAGAAAGAGCTCAAGGTTTTGAGTTCAATCCCTATTACACACACACTCTCTCTCTACCCCCCTTTTTCTCCCACTCTCTTTCTTCCCCCCCCCCAAATAAGAACAAATAGACTATCATGACTGTCAGCATCCTTACTGACTGACATTCTTTGTAAGACATTTTCTTCTGCAATTGCATTTAATTTAATTTATATTATAAACAATGGAAAGGTTGTTACACAGTCAATTTATCTGGTTTCTGAAATCCCTCCATTTCCCTGCCATTGTTTGTTGAGTGTTCTGTCCCAAGACCAGTTTAATCCACCTCCACGGAGCACAGTGAAGGAGAGGTGTTGATGGTTAAGAGTCACAGAAAAAAAATACATACATACATACATACATACATAATGTGTGTGTGTGCATCTGGATACCAGTAGCTGTATCCTATAACTCTAGCTACTCAAGAGGTTGAGATCTGAGAATCATGGTTCAAAGCTAGCCTGAATAGGAAAGTCCAAGAGACTCTTATCTCCAATTAATCACCAAAAAGTCAAACTGGAGCTATGGTTCAAGTATTAGAGAACTAGCCTGAACTAAAGAAGCTCAAGGACCATGCCCAGGCCCTGAGTTCAAGCTCCAGGACTGGCACCAAAAATAAATGTATGCATAAAGACCCTGAATATTTTTGTTGGAATAGTCTTGCCCAAAATTGTATACTTTCCACAAAAAGTGGTGTTTTTTTCTCCTTATTTCTTATTTTTTTCTTTTCTTACCACCTGCCGACTACCACATTCAGCACTAATAAACCTATTTATTATGCAACTGAATAAATATATGAATGCTTTGAGTGCTCACTACAATCCTATAAGAAGGTAACCACTGATATCTCATAGCTGAGGAAAGCAAAGCATGGAAGGTTATGTCATTCCTCATATAGATCTTCAACAATGGAGCTAGAATTTAAATTCTAGACATCAGGCCTGTGAAACTTGACAATCAAACACAATGTGATGATGTGAAGGACAGGACACTGAGGACAAAACACTGCTGTTCACTCAATGACAAGATTTCTTCAGCGTGTAGGAAATATTGGCTCCATGCTCCAGTGCTGGAAATATGAAGGTGGAGGAAATGCAGTGCTGCCAACAATAAAACCAACATCTCCACTGTGGCGTCCAATGTAGTATTCAAAAGCCACCATGTGGCCACTGACATTAGAATTTTAAAATAGCATCATTAATTTAAATAATTTGTAATAATGCTCTAAATATCAAGCCTCTGAGCTTGATAATTTAAACTAGAAGCCTAAATAATTTAAACAAATATTATTAGAATTTTGTAGAATGCAAATTTCAGTTTCTCAATCCTACCAGTTATATTTTGAGTACTTGATAGCACCGATGAATGTTCCTATCACCCCTGAAAGGTCTGTAAATAGTACTGTTTATGGGTTATGGGATATTAAACAGGGAATTAAAAATAATCTGTTATGTTGAAAAATGAACTTTACAACTTTGGTGAGGGGGGAGGGGAGGAGGAGGATTCGGTGAGGGGGGGGAGGATGGGAAGGGGAAACAAAGGAGGAGGCTACAATGCTTGATAAGAAATGTACTCATTATCTTGCCCATGTAATTGTAACCCCTCAGTACAGTATTTTCACAATTAAAAAAAAAAGAAAAGAATACTAAGGAAGGATCTACTTTGACAGGGTGATTTCAATTCAGATTTCTAAGATGAATACAAAGAAGGGGCGAAGAACAGAGGCAAGATTTCTAGCTCTGTGGATTACTTCAAAATCATTCCTTATATGGTTAACCAAACCATATTACTGTACTGTTACTTTACCTGAATTCTATAAACAATACTCTCTGCAAATTAAAAAAAAATCTGTGACAGTGTCATCCAGAGTGACAGAGGTCCAGGCTACCTGCCTAGAAATGCTTTCTGGTGCAAATAACAGGTAAAAAGGTTAAATGAAAGTTAGGGAGGGAAGGCTGGGCACCACTGGCTCACACCTGGAATCCTACCTACTCAAGAGGATCTGAGGATCAAGGTTTGAAGTCAGCTCAGGCAGACAAATCTGAGAGACTCTTATCTACAATTACACCAACAAAAAATTCAGAAATGGAAGTGTGGTACAAGTGGTAGAATGCCATCCTTGATGGAAAAAGCTAAGCAAAGGCACAAAGCCCTGAGGTCAAGACACACATGCACCTAACTACACACAAAGAAAATTAGGCAGACAAAGAAAAGTTGATAGGCAAAGATAGGGGATAAATATTTGAGGGAGAAAAATGATATTTCTAGAGTAATGACATTTCTTAGCTATTTTCTAGCATGACTCTTCCAAATAAAGAATCTGAGCTATTCAGCCTAAATACCTGAGAGCCTAGAATGGAAATGGACCATTAGATGCACGTAGGGAATGCCCACCCACCCTATGCAGCAGGATGCTGTCACACTGTGCACTATCTGTGTGTAGCCCCACTAATCAGAGAGTTTTTAGGTATTATTTCATATTACACTATATGAAATGTTTCAAGCTATGACCTGGCCCTCTCAGGGTATGTTCTCTTTATTTTGTTTTAGTCTCATTTCTTAAGGAGAGTAGCAGAAAGCAGAGACAATTATAAACATTTCAAAGGCTTCTTTTCCCACCATGCCAACTTCCTAACAGCAGGATAGACTGGATTCCTATCATTGCTCATTATTTTCACAAGGAAGAATACTGGAGGAGAGAGCATTGAATATTGAGATAATAATCTTATATAACTTTTCTTCCACAATTCAAGGGCATAAGTGTGGAGTTTTCATTAATATGGTACAATCATAGATATTAACAAGGATTCAATAACATATATACACCAAAATAATTCTCAAAGGAATACATTTAGAAGGATATTATTCATTAATTCATTGGCAAAGTATTATATGAATTCAAGAAGGGAATTAGCACAGAATGATTTTACATGGGAGACTAACGGAGAATATACAAACTGACTTTTATAATCATCAATTTCCATTCTTCTGAGTTGAAAAATACAATGGGAATTATTACTGAAAATAAGCTTGGGCATCTGAGAATACCTTAACCTAAATTGATCCTGTCTTTTCTTTTATCTTTATTTACTCAGAAAGACTTACGACTGATATTTTAAAAATCTGTTTTTTTCCTTCTTATATAAAAATGACAACAGGAGAAGGAAAACAGATGTAGACTCTGAGGTTGTATATTTTATATATTTTAAGTTCATTGTCTTTTGAATATATTTCATAAAAGTGCAGATTTTTCTAAGTATGATTTCAGAAACTGTGTTTCTAGTTATGATTTACTGTTCTAGAAACCACAGGTAACCTAAAATACAAAACTCCTTATTGGCCTTTCTCTGTACCATTCATTTGTTAGGCTTTTTTGATATATGCAATATTTTTGTATTTGTTCTCACCCTGGATTCATGCAAGGGCCTTGGAATGTAGACAATTAGCTTCCCCTCTGTTTTAGAGAGAGGAAAGTAAGCCTCAGATTAAAATGCTAACCCAAGATCAGTCTCCTGGTCTCATCTCCACTCTGCCCTGGGTGGCTTTTGCTGTGGCAATGATTGGAAAACCAAAACTAGCTCCAGAGGAAAACATTCCAACCTTGGAACAACATGGTGATGGCTCTACAAATTCTAGAAAGGGCCAGTTGTATTAGTTACCTTTGGTTTACTATAATTTTTTTTAAAAAGGGGTTTATTTTTGCTCATGATTCCAGAGATTCCAATTCTTTGTTTTCCATTGCTTTGGGCCTCTGGTAGAGCTGCATGCCATAGCCAGGAAGTAGGAGAGAGACCGAGAGAACTGGGGAAAGTCTCACAATCCCTCTTCAGGGCATGTACCTAAGGACCTATACCATGAGGCCACACTTGCTAATGGTTCCACCACCTCCAAGGACCCTCTAGAGAGGCCACATTTCCTCAAGATTTCACTATCTTCCAATGGCATCATCCATGGAGGGCAGGGAGCTGACTCCTCCAAACTATACCAGGAGTCCTCTGCAGAAGGGAGCCTGAGCAGGGAGGTGAGAATCATTGTAAGTTTGAAGAAGCAACAGGACACACTTCCAATACTGCTCCAAGGCACATGTCCTTACAACATAAGAGATGGTATTACTCATCATTAGTTTAGAGAATGATGTACTGATTGAATATTCTAGAAATCGTTTCCTTCAACCTTAGTATAAAGGAAGAAACAGGTACTTAAATGTGGTATGCATAGTCAAATGCCCTATCACTTGACAAAGCAAGACTAGAACCAATATCCATCCTCTAACTCTGAATGTTCTGCTTTTTAGTATAGACTCTAAATTGGCCTTAGCCAAACTGTCCCATAGAACTCTAACACCTTGTGAGATTTGACTAGATCATCCTACAAGTGAATTAAATTAATGAGTTATTAAATGTGAGTTGCTATATGCAAATAAATTGAGGAAACACAGGGATAATAACCATTTGAGAAGCTTTACCACACAGTCTTTTGACCTTCATGTTATGACCTTCAACATCATAATCTACCACTATGTATTTCTAAAAGCCAATGCTAGCATATATATATATATATGATTTCTTCATATTTTAGCATTAATGTTTTTGAGAGAAACATATTACCTTCTATGTCATATTATAATAAATTTCCACCAAAAATAGTTTGGGAAAGGCAACTCTAACATGAAGGGACATCTCTAACTGAAATCTGAGCATCTGAGTGTCAGTTTTGATTGTTTAAAAAGGGAAACAAAATAGCTTCTTGTCTCCTGCAGTGCAGTCTTTCTTTTATTAAAAAAGAACTAGAATTTAGTATTATTGACTTTTAGGTTCAGATAATACAAAAAATATGCTTCAAGAACTCAGCTTCCCAAAAGAAACCAGCAGTGAAAACCTAAGTACCGTGTATGTGCCTGCACACACATTACATGCACAGGAAAGAAAGGAGAGGCAGGATCCTTAAGGAAACTTGCCCTTGTCAGCACTGTGGCAGGAGACTGATTCTCTGTAGGGCTATGAGAACAAGCTGAGACTTAGAATGAAACACCCAATTGAAGTATGAAGATGCTAGAAGGATCTCAGATAACATATACTGCATCTAGGAAAAACAGAAAGAAATTCTCCAGGAGAAAAATATCCTCAACCTAAGACCCCTAGGCTCAGTGCGGTTTTGGATATATTGACTTGTTCATACATCAACTTCACCTAATAAAAGAAAACAAATGAAGATGAAAAATAATAAAGAAACAAGTAAATTTAGAACACCAGGAAATATCATAGAAATTGTAAAAGTGTAAAGTAATAGTAAAAATAACATTCACAAAACATAAAAGAATGGACTTCTTGAAAGATAGACTTTTAAATATTTTTCTAGATTAACTACAATTAAGACATCATAACACAAATATAAGATGTCTGTAAAAAGATAGAGAAAAGAAACAGATGACTGAAAAACTTAGTATCCAAGAAGCAAACAATGAATGCCCTCTGACTGCCTTTTGTTTTCTACATCCCAGGCTTAGATGGAGTGATCTGTAATGAAAGAAGTAAAGGAAAAGTAAGTTAAGTTACCAGTAAATCTACCTCAGAAGAAAGATAATGGAGGGGGCTGGGAAGGTGGCTCAAGAGCACTTGCCTTGCATGCATGAGGCTTTGGGTTCGATTCCTCAGCACCACATAAGAAAAAAGAAAAAAGCCGGAAGTGGCGCTGTGGTTCAAGTGGTAGACTGCTAGTCTTGAGCTGAAGAGCTGAGGGACAGCACCCAGGCCCAGAGTTCAGGCCCCATGACCGGACCCCCCCCCCAAAAAAAGAAAGATAATGAAGATTAAGGTTGTGGTTCAGTTATAGACCATGAGACTCTAGGTTTAATGCCCCCCTCCAAAGAAAAGCTAATATAAATTTTCCATGTAGAAAGAGAATGGTAATGAACTGGGAATATGGCTAAGTGAGTACAGTGCTTGCCTAGCATGCATGAAACCCTGGGTTCAATTCCTCAGCACCATTTAAACAGAAATAGCTGGAAGTGGGGCTGTGGCTCAAGTGCTCAAGTTCAAATGCTTATATTTCACTTGAATTAATAAAAGGATACCAGTAGATTGTTAAATTGTAAATGAATGTAATGCTAGAGCAACTCTTTCATATGTTTGTTTCATTCAAAAACACTATAGATACAACAAAATGAAATTGTGAATAATATCCAAATAATGCACGGGAATGTCAGAGAATGCAGGAAAACTCAACAACAACAACAACAAGACCAGTTCTAATATATCAGTAATTACACCAAATCTGAAAATCTATCAGCTGAATATATTCAACAAAATAGGTATTTCCAGAGTAAAATCTTAGAACCTCATCCCAACTATTGTAAGGAACTAATTTTGAATGTAATAATACAAGCATGTTGAAAGGAAAAAGAATAGATAGATAGATAAATTGATTTTATATATGGAAGATATATTTACATGTATACATATATACATGTAATATTGGGCAAAGAAAGAAGTGGCTGTATTATATCAGAACAGACTTTATAGTAAGTAAAATTACCAAAGACAGACAGAAATCCTTTATGAATGAGATAGTCTAATCCACCAAAAATAATCATAACAATTTTAAATGTATAAGTAACAATCTTAAAATGTGAAACAAAAACTGGTAAAAAAAATAAAGGAGAAATAGATAATCCATAATTAGAATAGAAATTTCAATACTCTTCTCAAATATTAATGGAATGACTATACAGAAAATCAGCAAGGGTGTAGAAAATTTAGCTATGTTTAACATAGTCTAATTTACTTTATTATAGTTGTATTTATTGGATTTTTGTCATTTGATTGCTTTGGTTTGGGTGCTGGAATAAAATCTAGAGCCTTCTATATACTAAGTATTTGGTCTATCATTAAGCTACACTCTCAAGTCTCTAACCAACATTATTAGAGCATGTCACCAGCCAGAACATACATTACTGTAAAGGTTTACAAAACATTTACTAAGGTGGGCACTGGTAGCTTATACCTGTAATTCCTACTCAGGAGGCTGAGAACTGTGGATGGTAGTTTGAAGCCAGCCCAGATAAGGAAAGTCCATGAGACTCTTTTCTTTTCTCTTTGTTTTGTTTTGTTTTGGTTTTACCAGTCCTGGGGCTTGAACTCAGGACCTGGATTCTATCCCTGAGCCTCCTTTGCTCAAGGCTAGCACTTTAGCCACAGCATCACTTCTGGTTTTTTTTTTTTCTGTGTATGTGGTAGTAAGGAATCAAACCCAGGGCTTCATGCATGTGAGGAAAGCACTCTGCCACTGAGCCACATTCCCAGTTCCACGAGACTCTTTTCTCTAATTAATCACCACAAAGCCAGAAGTGGAGCTTTGGCTCAAGCAGTAGAGCAGTAACTTTGAGTGAAAAAGCTCAGGCCAGCACCCAGGACCTGAGTTCAAGACCCATGACTAGACTAACACATGAAAAGAAAAAATTAACATCTACTAAGATGTGCCATGAATTAATCCCCAAATTTTAAAAGAAATGAAGTTCTATAGACCGCTCTCCAACTATACAGAATCAAACTAGAAATTAGTAACAAGATAACAAGAAAGTCCATAAATATTTATAAACTAAACAACACATTTCTAAATAATCTATGAGTCAAAGAAAAAGCTTGAGAGAAATAAAAAAATACATACATTCAGTTGAATGAAAAGTAAAATATATGATCTGGGAGATATGGCTACCATTGTGTTGAAAGGGAAATTGATAACAATAAATGTGTTAATTGGAAACAGAAAAATGTCTCAAATCAACAATTTAAGCTTTAACCTCAAAAATGTAGCAAACAAAACAAGTTTGAGTGGGTAATAAAATCATAAAATCCACAAATCTGTAGCTAAACTGACAATTTTTTTGGGGGGGGGTCTGGTCTTGGGGCCTGAACTCTGGGCCTGGGCGCTGTCCCTCAGCTCTTCAGCTCACGCTCTACCACTTGAGCCACAGCGTCACTAACGGATTTTTTCTTTTTGCTTATGGGGTGCTGAGGAATCAAACCCAGGGCCTCAGGCATGCAAGGCAAGCGCTCTACCACTGAGCCACCTTCCCAGCCCCTAAACTGACAAATCATAAAAGAGAGAGGGAAAAAACCATAAAATTGTGTATCAATATGTTATTAGTTGATTTACTTATAATAATTGAACCTGTGGTCAGTCCAGATACCACCACCAGATGAATAATTGAACAAACTGGTATATTCACATCATGGAATACTAATCAACAATGAAAAAGAGTGGGCTTTTAACTCACACACAATCTGGGCTGCATCTCTGGAGGCTTATGGAGTGAAACAGTCAGTTCTAAATTTTATATAATATACTCCATTTATATGAAATTCAAAAATGACAAAAGGGAGTGATCTATAACAGTATTAATTAGCACTGTTCACTAATATGGAAGACAAGCTCAAATTGAAGCAGCTTAATTTCCTTAATTTCTGGGTTTGCTCATGTACTCCAAATTTCTAACATTCTATTACTCATTAATAAACAGAGATGAGAAATTGTAAAGAGGAAAAGATTGCTCTCACCATTAGATCATTTTCTGTTAGATTATTTTCTGTCAGATAACTTCCTTTTAGTAATTTCCTTTCAATACAAAAGTTACTCTTAATTTCACAATCCCATCTCCCTCATCTTTCTCCTGTTTTTCAAATCAAATCTCCAGGATTTTCTAAATCAGAACCCAATCCAAATTCCTATTGTTTTGGGTCAGCCTGGCCATGTTATAAGTAACACCAGCCATATTGGAGCCAACACTTATTCTTTGCTGGAGCAACAGACAGGAATCTGGTATTAAATTCAACAGAGTAAAATGGAAATCATGTGAAAACACAAAAATATAAACTATTGGTGAATGCTATAAAATTGAAAGGTAGGGACTGGAGTACAGGAACACCTTAATTATACTTCCATTTTTGCTGGTACAACTTGGCAAGCCCATCAATGCCTTATATAAAAAGGTTTGAAAGATCTTGTAGTAAAATCTTATAGTTTAGGATATTTTGTTTTCAGAATATAAGTATCTATCCAGAAAGAAAACACATTTTTGTTCTAAAAGAAAAGAAAAGAAAGGCTATAGAAGGGGCATCTTTTGGGGGGATAACATTTCAACAACATATTAAATAAAGTAGGAACAAGTGAGTTTCATTTTATAAATAATCATTAATTCAGATTTGGATTCAGAAATCTATAAAATTACTCATTGGAAATCAGTCATTTTCTTTATGCATATTGTAAAAAGTTTAATGTTTATTTGAGTCACCAAAGAGCACCAGTAGGTCCAAGACCAGCTAAGTAAATACATAGTAGCTGTGTGATCACTGATTAGCTTCCTAATTTAAAGAAAATCACTTTTCCTCTCTCTGTCTCAATTTCCAAATGAGTATTACATGCCCTTACCTACTTTTTGAGATTATGGCCAAGCAGGTGTCTATTTTCCATTGATAACAATATATTTTACATTCAATTCCATTCACTTCTATTCTACAACACAAGTTAATTTGTTTATGGCCCAATTCAAAATACTGTGTGAGATAAATGCATATTCTTAACTTCCATGTTTGATAAATGATGTCTACTTAAAATGAACTGTGGTAGTAAAGGTTTCAATTCAAAACAATTTATTTAATTCTAACAGATGGCCAGAAAATGTGGCATGTGGGCAGAATGTGCAAAGATAAATGACTAATAGGGAAAAGGTCATTTTGTGTAGATGGTTAAGAACTTGAATGTGGAAAAAGATCTTAAAGAACACTTTAAAGAACAATTTTAAAAAATGTCAGCATCCAGAATAGATTTCCACATCTGATTAGTTCCAGGCCATATTAGGTACATCTTTGATTCCTAGACAGATTTCTTAGAAATCTCCTTTTCAGAGTGAACCACTATTCCTTCTTCTGTCAAACTTTCATCCTAGTTCTGTTTTGGGGTGTTATAGCAACGTTCTTCTCCATTTTTTTAGGAGGCAGTTCATTATTGATAGGCAGTTGGTCTGTTTTCTCAATCACAGTCAATATATGAAATTCTTAGCTTAGACAGTCTGTTTATTACAAAATAACTGAGCCACCAGATGCTGCTTTAAATACACCCCACAGGGCTGGGATGTAGTTCAGTAACAAAACACTTGCCTAGCAAGTGCAATATCGTGGGTTTGATCTGCAGTACCAAAAAAGAAAAGACAAAAAAATATAGTTTAAAAAAGAAAGCAAACACTCCAGGAGCTGGGAATGTGTCTTAGTGGTAGAGTGCTTGCCTAGCATGCATGAAGCCCTGGGTTTGATTCCTCAGTACCATGTAAACAGAAAAAGCCATAAGTGGGGCTGTGGCTCAAATGGTAGAATGCCTTGAGCAAAAGAAGCTCAGGGACAGTGCCCAGGCCCTGAGTTCAAGCCCCAGGACTGGAAAAAAATTAAAATACTCCACAGAGAGTTAGAGTATGATTTTAGGGAAGGCACGATTATTGAACATCATAAAATATGAAGTCTTAATTCTAGTGCTCTCTAAATGTGTGATCCTAAGGAAGTCCTCTAATATCTCATTTTTTCTTTCTGTCAGTTGTGGGGATTGAACCTGGGGCCTGGGTGCTGTCACCTCTTAACAGTGCCATCAACTGGGAACCAAGCCTTCAACACAGGAGCTTTACAGGGGATATTTCATATCTAAACCATAATAGGCAGTGTTTATTTTTTCTATAATCTAGAGGGGAATGCATATGATGTATATCTCAAGTGGAAAAGAAAGTAAAGTTCCATAAAGTGGCAAATTTACTTTTATATCAGTGTTAACAAAGAACTGAGTTTCTGTTCTTGAGTATTAGAAGTCTTGATTAGGCCCAAAGCAAAGGATTCTTATCTTTCCATCACTCTCACCCCAGTAGCCACCACCTCCTGTCCTCTCTACTATTGATTAGGAACATTTCATGTTTCTTGCTCATAAATTCACTAGCTACTCATTAAAAACCAATCTAGTTTAAAAAACAAACAAGAATTAGAAATCAGCATTCAATATGTTCTAGACAAGTGGGCCTAGAAATCAATGTAGCCAAGTGTAGTGTATAAAAGTTTCTTTTTAGGAAGTGGCACTGTAGCTCAAGTGGTAGAGCGCTCACCTTGAGCTGGAGAGCTGAGGGACAGCGCCCAGGCCCAGAGTTCAAGCCCCACGACCGACAAAAAAAAAAAAAAAGATAAAAGTTTCCTTTTATACACTAGAAAGTTTCCTTTCTAGCTTGGTGCTAAGGAATCATTTTTCAGGAAGAACAAGAACCAAGCAAAAGGCTCTCATGTGTACACAACACAGGAAGAATGTTGTTAGATTTCTCAGGGTCTTCTTGGGGCTTGGCTAAGGGTTTCATTTAAGAAATCAAGCTTGGAGAGTTAAAGAATGCATGTTGAATAATAAACAAATAGGAAAAAACACAGGGCTATAAACACACACACACACACACACACACACATATACATACAAATTGACTAAAGTATGGTATATGCAGGGGAGAATTCCACTGGTGTAAGTCCTTTAAAGCACTAACTTACAGATAACAAAACAAATATTAGGAAGCTGGAGCATGTGTTTTCAGAAGACATTGAGGTCAAGGGTTGTGGGGGCAAACCAATGGAGAGAGGAAAGATGAGTGGATGCAGTCATATTGTTCAATGTACCTATGAGAAAATGGAACCAGAAAACTTGAGGGGATGAAGGAGGTTGAGAAAGTTGGAAGAGATGGCCTTGATCAAGATGTATTGTACTCATAAGCTGACATATTGAATAAAATCCCTTTGTACAACTTCTTACAGATTTTTTAAAAATAAAAAGCTGGTATTTTAGAAAGATATGCACGAATGGGCAGAGATAGAAGACACTAATTGGAAGACCCCAGAATATTACAAGTATAACCTATGTACCATGCCAAATTTGCTTGCTGCTTGTTTTCTATTGGGAAAGACGTTAATACAGGGATCAATAGGATGGTGGAACATAGTCTTTCATCACAGGGAGTTAATGAAGCAGTGCTCTGCCATGGATATCCTGGGAGAGAAAAAATACAATTGTACAAAAGTTTGGATAGCTGACTTGAAGAAGTGCTAAAATTTGAAAGAGGATATAACTTCATGAACTATTAAAAGATTACTGGAAGAAAAATAAAAATTAACTTTATGTTTGGGACTTTCTAACAAGAAAGTAAGAATGCAATTCTAACCACTTAAGAACTGAATTCTTGGAAGATGGTGGAGGAGAAGCTGGAGACTAAACAAGCTCTCACATAAAACCAGCTTTACTGTTGCAGTGAAAAGTCCAAGGCTAGAGAATTACACCAAGTGTGCCATCATACTACAGAGAGTTTGGCCGGAGAGGGAAAATTCAGGCAGCTTGGTTAAGGAGACGGATTTGAGCATTTGCTGGTGTCCACAGCAGCTGTAGTGGCTCTGCCCTGGCCAGTATATCAACAGAGAGAGCCCTGGACAAAGGCACCAGAGGTGGTGTGTGAGCGGATTCTGACAAGGAGCAGAACTGACAAGGAGCGGAGACAGTCACAGGCTGTGGACGGCCTGGAAACCAAAGGAAAGGTGTGAGCACCCCACAAGACAGTCCCACTCCTTCTCACAGAACAGTGATGGGAAGGTAGTCCCCCATCCACCACCAGAGAAGAACTTCATCATTGATACTGACAAAGACCCAGCCAGACTAGCTAGCACATAGCTTGGGCCTTGGAAGAAGACAATAGGAGTCATTCAACAGGTCAAAGGAACCTGACTTTTGGGGCTCAGCTACACTCAGGGGAAAGTTACCCTTCCCAGGCAGAGAAGCTCCACCCATAGAGGAGTGACTTTCTTCACTGGGTAAACAGAGCCAGAGGCTGCCCCACTCCACTGCAGCAAAGCCAGCAGACCTACCTGCAGGAGGATAAAAGAAAAACAATTGGAAACTCACTCAATACACATAAATCTTGAGCATGGCCAGGCTGGGCTGTCTGAGTGTCTCAGGAGCTTTTCCCTCAGGGAAAAGCTATTGATTGCTGACAGGCCTCAACCCGACCCACAACCTAGCCCCATCAAAGCAACTCCAAGCTAGAGGAAACAGTCATCTCCCTCTTTTGTGATACTAAAAGCAGATTGCTGTCCCACTGAAGGAGCCTGGGAGGAGGGTCATAAGTCCCTGGTAAGGCAGAGCTTTGTTTTGCTTGCTCAAATTGATTTAAGAAACCAGTCAAGCAACAGGAAAACCAAACACCACAAGCAAACCAGAGACTCCACCAAGAGACCGGTTATGGAAACAGGGGAGACACAGATCAACCCCCACCCTACCCCCACTCCCTGCCAAATAGAACTCTTTTCTACATAATTAAAAACAAAATTAAAAAAAATTTCCATTATTTTTATTTTAGGTTTTTTTTTAAATTATCTTTTTACTCTTTTCCCTTTTGGTCCTTTTTGTTTTTTTGCTTTATTTAATTGCTGTTTGGTTCATCCCCAGATATATACCTGTCTTCGATTATTAGACCTTATCCTTCATTGTGTGCATACTTTATTATGATATTGATTACTCAGTTCACAACTTTTAGCCTTAACTCCTTTAATTGTAGTATTATTTTTATGCTTATATAATTTTAAGTGTTTCATTTTTAATTTTTTAATTTTTCATTTTTCTGTAGTATTATTTTTATACTTATATAATTTTAAGTGCTTCATTTTTAATTTTTAATTTTTCTGTATCTCTCTTCTCCTTTTCTTCCATCCTTTTCCTCCCTCTGCATTTAGGTCTTGGTGATATTCCCTCTCTCCCTTTCCCTCCCCACATTCCTCTAATCTTATTTTCTCTTCACACTTTTCCCTAAACCTATTAATTTCTGGTCTTCTGACTCCTTTTTTGATTTTCTTAGTCCATTGATCCCTATATGTTTGTTGTTGAACTAGATCGTATCTGTTGAACTAGATTGTATTGGTACTCACGTTGACTTCATGAAACAATCTGTGCAACTATAGGGCTCTGGTTGATGCTTGCCTTAAAATAGTGTTTTAATGCAGAATTGGTTTTCATACCCAAATGGGCAGAACAAGCCAGAGGAACACAAGGAAAATGGCAAGTCCAGGTATCCCAACTCCAGCTCATGATAATGAGGCAACAGAGCAGTTAATGAATAATCCAGAGGAGAGATCCCAAAATACTCTACAAACATACTGGTAAACATGCTGAATGAAAAGACTGAAAGCCTGCAAAGGACTCTATGTGAGCATAATAGGGAATGTGTGAGTGTGATGAGGCTAACCTAAGATTAATACAGAAATTTCACCAGCATGAGGAGGCTAATCAAAGATTAATTGAGGAATTGGGTGAGTGGGATGAGAATAAACAAAGATTAATAAAGGCATTCATGGAATCCACAAACAGAAAGCAGGTAGTATCCATGGAGGCTACAAAGGGAATGCTGAATGAAGCCCAACAGAAGGAAAGAGAGTCCACTGAAACCATAACCAATCAACTAAAGGATTTGAAAATGAACACTGAAAACCAAATTAAGGAGGTAAAGAAGTCCATGCAAGATCTAAAAAACAAAGCTCCAATGAAGAACTTGAAGCCATCAATCTGACGAATTAGAAGAAAAGGAAATAAAAAACAAAGTAGAAAGTCTTGAAAGTAGGTTAGACCATGCAGAAGATAGAATCTCTGGGATTGAAGATAGCCTAGACAATATAGAGAAAGAACAGACAAATATTCAAGACATATCCAAGAAATGTGATAGATCTAGTCAACATTTAGATAAGGGAGCTAAAAAAATAGAATGGAAGAAAGATAGCCTCTTCAGTAAATGGTGCTGGCAAAATTGGTTAAACAGCTGTAGAAAACTATAGCTAGATCCTTATTTATCACCCTGCACCAGAATCAACTCCAAATGGATCAAAGATCTCGGCGTCAGAGCAGACACCCTGGAAACATTACAGGAAGGAATAAGAGAAACTCTATGGTTCCTTGGCACAGGCCAAAATTTTCTTAATAAAGACCAAGAAACACAACAAATCAAAGAAAGGTTGGACAAATGGGATTGCATGAAACTGCAGAGCTTTTACATGGCAAAGGACATAGCTAGTAAAATGAATAGAAAGCCCATGGATTAGGAGAAGATCTTCACTAGCCATACAATGGACAAGGGTCTCATATCTTAGAACTCAGGAAATTAAATCCCTCACCAACAAATCCTCAAAGAAACAACCGCCTTATTAATAAGTGAGCTAAAGACTTAGAGAGACTTCTCTGAAGAGAAGAAATAAGAATGGCCAATAGACATATGAAGAAATGCTCAACCTCTCTAGCTACAAAGGAAATGCAACTCAAAACAACATTGAGATTCCACCTCACCCCAGTTAGAATAGCTATAATCAAGAAATCTAATAACAGATCTTGCAGGGGATGTGGCCAAAAGGGAACCCTACTGCATTGTTGGTGGGAGTGTAAACTTGTTCAACCACTCTGGAAAGCAGTATAGAGATTCATAAACTGACTATACATAGAGCTCTCATATGATCCAGTGATCCCACTTTTGGGCATTTATCCAAACGATCACAAAAAAGGCCATACTAAAGCTACCAGCACCACTATGTTTATTGCAGCATTATTTACCATAGCTAAGATATGGAGCCAACCCAGAATATATATAGTGGAATTCTTTGCCTCTATCAGAAAGAATGACATCACCCCATTTGTTAGGAAATGGAAAGACTTGGAAAAAATTATAGTAAGTGAAGTAAGCCAGGCCCAAAGAAACATAA
The DNA here is from genome assembly GCF_000151885.1 of Dipodomys ordii. Taxonomy (NCBI): domain Eukaryota; kingdom Metazoa; phylum Chordata; class Mammalia; order Rodentia; family Heteromyidae; genus Dipodomys; species Dipodomys ordii. The sequence goes on along the minus strand of NW_012267388.1, from coordinate 500,592 downwards.
GTCCCATGGTTTCCCTTATCTGCAATAAATAGTATATGTCTAGGACAAGCAGAAAAAGTCAAAAGCTATGTACATATGACCATATAAGATGATGCTAAGCGAAATGATCCCCAAGATAGGAACACAAGAGAGTTTATCTTTTCTGCTGTTGTTAATGTACTTACAATGTACTATACGATTATTTTTGTTTCTTTTGTATGTTCTTCCCTATTTTCACTGTATTTGATTCCGGTGCCCTGCGTCTTGTATATACATTTTTCTAATTTTGAGAAGGGAAGGGAAATAACAAAATATAAGGATACAGGTTGACCCATTGTAGCAATGAGATGTACAAGACACTATGTAGAAAACACACTTTACAACTTCGGGGAAGAGGGGAAAGGAGGAGTTAGGGAGGTGGGGAGGGAAGGGTTTAAACAGGGGAGGGAAAGGAAAAAAAAGGAGGGGGTAACAATGCTTGATAGGAAATATACAATAAATATATATATATATTTAATAAAAGAACTTTATTCTTTTTTCCCTTTCAGACAAAGATGCTATCATTTTTCAAGAGAACATTAACTGAGCAAGGAGTTTTTCAAATAAACAGAAGGGAACAGGCATAACTGATTTTTCACTCTTTTATCTTTCAAAAAAGCTATTAAAAGATTTAGATGGTTGAAGTAGTACATGAATTATCCCATTATTGGAGCAATGAAAGGATTTCACACCCATCCATTTACTTCTGATTTGATTTCCTTCCACAAAGTTCCTTTGTTTTTGAAAAAAATATTTGTGAAGCTTTAGATATAATTCACATTAATCAAGAAATATATTTTAAAAATAAGGTTTGAAGTGCCCTTTAAAAAGAAAAAGTCTAGGTCTCACATAGCTACTTAACAATCTATGTCTTTTCATCAGCCACCTAAAATTAATTGCCCACAGAAACTTGTAATAGAAGGATAATTGTACCATATAGCTTACAATTTGTCTTTTCTCCTAAAAAGACTATTTGATAACTGTCAGTAGGGATGAACACATGTTGGTTTCAAGTTACTTACAGATTGCAACATGAAGGAAAGGTCATCAGTTCGGTGTTTTAGCATATTCTTACACACTATGTAACTCACTCCTAGACTATGTAAGAGACCTATTTTTCCTATTGAGTAGCCTTTATTGTCTTTCTCTTTCTCTTCCTGTCAGGTCCCGGGTTAGCTTTCAGAGGAATGAGCTCCTATATTTAGTTGACAAGAGCCTAACAAGAGCTGGTTGAGCAACTTATATTGGAAGAAAGATAGATTTCCTCAATAAAGGATTGCTTAAAGTTAGGAGCGGGGAATAAACAGGCAACATTGTTCCCCAAAACAAGATGATCAGATGATCAGACTAGTTCATGCAAGCTGTCTTGCATGTTTTTGATAAACAGTGGAACAAGAAAACTGAATCAGCATCTGGACTGAGCTCTTTGTCTCTCCGGTCTCAAAAAATGAATCCACAGACAGAAGGAGAAGTAAAACAATAGATTTATTGAAGAGAAAGATAAACAGAGTTCCATCTAGACAGGAGGGGTCCCAAGGCGTGGAGCTGTGCCTGGGGTTCCTCATGCAAGGGTTAATAATATGTCTTTAGGAGAGAGTGACGTGTCTTAAGATCATTGGACAGCACATGGCCATATGAGTCCCCAGACCCAATCAGAGGCTCCACAAAGCCTGCACAAGCTTTCTATGCATCCTTTAGCTCCTCTGACCGGGTACTCATTTAGGAACACACCTTTATGTGGGGGCCCATATGGGAGACACTCAAGGCAATGGTGAGGGGAGAAGAAGCTCTATGGGTGGAGCCCTTTGCCATGATTGTCTAGCTAGGTTCTTTTTTTGCTCTACTGCTATCATAAACAGGTCAAAAAAAGATTCCTTTACTAGAAAAATGACACCAAGCAGAAAAGCAGGATTAGAGCATCCCAGGGACCCCAGGACTATAAACACCTCAGTGGTGCCAGTTCTCCTTCCTCTGCCCCAATGTTTTCAGTCAAGGTAGGATTTCAGCTAAGGCAAAGCCATTCTGCTCACTTCCACCAGTTGAAAGCTCAAAATCAAACTGGGTCACTGAGTAGAAAGCCACATTTCTTTTCTGAGTTTCTGGATTGGTAGACCTTATCATGAGCAATCTACACAAAGTATTACATATTCAGTATTGTTGCTAGGTAATAGGCCCTTACTTTCTCCTTTTCATTCTACAATAAATATATTGTACTATGTCACTAATTTCCAAACATACACTGTCTTAAAATGATTTGTATTAAAGGCACAATGTTATATGTATATGTATTTAAATAAATACTACATGTGTATATTTATATACATGTATATATTTACACAAATACATGTATGTAAATATATGTATATAAAATTGTGTATCACATATTTCTACATACCTATGAATATATATTCATCTATACATAATAATGTAGGTGGGGATAAGTTCTATGGTAGATGCAGGAGGGGGAATCAATTTTTGGCTCATTTAATTCAGATTTTGGATGCATTTCAAATAAGATATTGTTCTCTCCATTTCATCATTCCAATGGTTTTATAAATCCTTATTCATAAAATATCATCAATATTGGGATTGTTTGTTTTACCTTATAAATTTGCCTGAACCTTCCACATTTACAAGTGGAAGACTTATTCTCAAAAGATAGGTTTGCCAGCCCACATGTCCTAAAATAGGTGATTGGATCCAAAAAATGTGGTACCTGTACACAATGGAATTTTACATAGCTGTTAGAAAGAATAAGATTATGTCATTTGCAGGGAAATAGAGAGACCTATAGCAAATCATGTTAAGTGAGGCAAGTCAAGTGTCAAAGACAAATGGTGCATGTTTTCTCTCACATGCAGAAGCTAGATCTAATGTACATTGGACCATGGGGAATTATACAAAACTCTAGACATTGACACACAATGAAACCAAAAGAAGTTATTCTTAGGGAAGAACGCAAAGGCACGATGCCTATGTGCATCTGATCATAGTATTTATTGAAATGAACTCCAGAAATAGAAATGAGGTTTTCTTTTCTTTCCTTTTTGTGTTGTTTGCTGATTTATTTGTCTTTGGGAGTGCAAGGGGACACAGAAATGGAGGGACATAGGGTAAACAAATGCAGCAGTGGTACTCATTAGACATTATGTTGAAAATGAACTATATAACCTGTTTGTGGGGACTAGCGGGAAAAAACTGGGATAAAGTGAGGGAAGGGGTGACATTTTCCAAAAAGAAATGTCCTAATCATGACCTATGTAACTGTAATCCTCTGAATATCAGCTTTATAATAACAATTAAAAAAAAAGATGGGTTTCTAGGTTAAGCTTGGCTGAGTGTAGCATACACCACACATGCACAGGCAAACATGCAGAGGTTCTAACTTCTTCCATACATGCACTAGATAAATTTGAAAGTTCTAAACCAGGCAAAACTTAAGAATAATTTTTAAAAAGAATGGAAAATAAACTGGATTTAATTGGAGATTTCTGGATATGGCAACTCATTACTTGAAAAGTGCTCTTAATCCAAAAGACAAAACTGGATAGACAAAAAAATTAAATAAAAACTTTGATTTCAAAGACAGATATCATATAAGGGCAAAAAGTAAGTCTATTCAGTTCTCATTAGCCCAAATGCAAAGGAAGGAATAACATTGATCATGAAGCATTATAATCAGAAATTAATATGTTCAGTTGGAATTCTTTGTAGAAGTGCTTAAAGATTATTTAAAATGTAAATTAAAGAAAAATATGAATCTACAGCAACCACAGTTCTTGTGAGTTGAGAGGTAGAGGAGAATTGAAAAGTACCTCATTAGATGTAAAGCGCCTGAGATTAAGATATAAACAATAAATCTACTACAGGGAGCCTGTAGCCTATTAGCTTGTTTGTAAAAACTTTAAAGCTTAAAAAAAAGGTCCAACTTCAATTAAGTAGTGAGAGAATAAGGGTAATACAATGGTCTTTATAATGTAGCATTCATTTAAAGCTCACCCCAAAACATTCTCCTCAGACACTGGAGCCACAATGCTGACAATCTAACTCTTCTTATCCTTGTCTCATTTTTATTTTTTAGTTTTCTTTTTTTTTTTGGTCCAGTCATGGGGCCTGAACTCTGGGCCTGGATGCTGTCCCTCAGCTCTTCAGCTCAAGGCTAGTGCTCTACCACTTGAGCCACAATGCCACTTCCGGTTCTTTCTTTCTTTCTTTCTTTCTTTCTTTCTTTCTTTCTTTCTTTCTTTCTTTCTTTCTTTCTTTTTTCTTTCTGTCTTTCTTTCTTCCTTTCTTCCTTCCTTTCTTCCTTTCTTTCTTCCTTTCTTTCTTTCTTTTTTGGCTTATGTGGTGCTGAAGAATCGAACCCAGGGCCTCATGCATGCAAGGCAAGTGCTCTACCACTGAGTCACCTTTCCAGCCCTTTTTTAGTTTTCTTGAAAGAAATATTCCTCCAAAGGTTTAGATATCTATGAGTCTCACCTAAGGCTAGGTTACCTGTGAATGGAGCAGGTATTTGTCAAAAGCTGGAATTCACCTTGCACAGTAAAAAGACAATTTAAACAAAACGAATAGCAGGAAGCTGTCTCTTCAGTGGATGGATGAGAAAACAAAGATAGGTGACTAGTGTCAAAATACTCAGTGTACATATGTAAAAATGGAACTAAGGAACTTGAGGGGATGTGCACGATTGAGAAAGATGGGGGGCCAATGGGAGGGGTGACAATGATCAATGTGCATTATATTCTGACATGTTAAATTGATACATCTTTGTACAACTATTTAGAGAAAATAAATAAATTAAGCAGAAATAACAACAACAAAAAAGAAAGTAGAATTCAAGGATGCCAGGAGAACTCTCTACAGGCCTTCATTAACCCCTCCCTACCTGCTCTCAAGTCTCCCTTCTCCTGATATCTACCCTCACCAATCTCACAGTCTTGAAGTTCCCCCAGAAGAAGTTTCCTTTGAACAAGATAATTACATTTAGGCAATCCTGGGGAAAGCAAATACCTCTTCAGGAGATAACATAGGACACAATTAGCCTTCCCATGAAACGTTGGAGTATAAGAATGGGTGGAGGCAAGAAATAGTGAGTGTTCCCACACAGAAAAAGGGTGGCAGGGCTCAGCAATGTAAGACACCTTACTAGGAGCTCCTCAGTAAGCATCTCTGAACTTTTAAAGGTCAGATGCCTGAATACCAGCCAGGCACTAAATCCTTCACTCTTCTCCTTAGGGAAAAGGATCAGAGAACAGCCTTGGGAATTAAAGTATCTAGGTTAGAACCTTTGTCAAGCTACTTAAAATGATGTAACTCCCTTCTCACCTGTAACTTAGGAAAAGCATGAAGTGTTAGGTTTTTTAAAAAGAGGTAGCCGAGTAAGAACAGCAGCACTCACGTGGTATTCAGGTAAGGGGTAGGTTTATTCAGTAGACCTGCTGGGACCAGGCAAGGTTGGCACTTCACGTGGCTGGGAAAGAGAGGAAAGAGAGAGGAAAGAGCTAGCGCAGAGAGAGAGCAGAGAGAGCTAGAAAAGAAGAGCAAGAGAGCGTCTGGGCCTGGGCTAGGCCTTATGTAGGGTATGGGCGGGGAAAGGTGTGGCCACATCAAATTCAGATGTGACCTCAGCGGATGCAGATGTGACCTCTTCCAGGTGTCCCAGTTGCCTAGGTAACGCAGGTACTGGGTGGAGACTTTGCTGGGAGGAGGGTGGACTCTGTTAGCCATCCAGGAGCGGACCTTACATTGGGGACAGCTGCTGCTCACTGCCTTCTCTGGGAGGGGACCAAATTCCAGCCTTTTACCCCTATTGTCGACGCCCCTTGTCAGCAGGAAGTAGCCAGAGAGAATCCTCGCCCTATTTCATGATTATTAAAAGGCTGGAATGTAAGGTCCGCTCCTGGATGGCGAGCAGACTCCACCCTCCTCCCAGCAAAGTCTCCACCCAGTACCTGCGTTACCTAGGCAACTGGGACACCTGGAAGAGGTCACATCTGCATCCGCTGAGGTCACATCTGAATTTGATGTGGCCACACCTTTCCCCGCCCATACCCT
>NW_012267388.1:479105-480365 GCF_000151885.1 Dipodomys ordii | reverse complement strand
TATCACAAAACATAAAATACCTAGGAATTAACTTAACCAAAGAAGTGAAGGACCTCTATGATGAAAACTTTAAAAACTTGAAAAAGGAAATCAAATCAGAACTTAGAAAGTGGCAAAAACTCCGATGCTCCTGGATTGGAAAGATCAACATCGTGAAAATGCCAATACTTCCCAAGGTTATCTACAAATGCAATGTGATATCTATCAATATTACAACCTCATTCTTCAAGGAAATAGAAGAGGCAATCCAAAAATTCATATGGAACAATAAAAGACCCTGAACAGCAAAAAAAGATCCTCAACAGAAAGAACAGTGCTGGAGGAATATCAACACCAAATTTCAAACTCTACTACAAAGCCACAGTAATCAGAATAGCTTGGTTCTGGCACAAGAACAGATCTCAGGACCAATGGAATAGAATTGAAAATCCAGAAATGAACCTACAGACCTATAGCCATCTAATCTTCGACAAGGGAGCTAAAAAAAATAAAATGGAAGAAAGACAGCCTCTTCAGTAAATGGTGCTGGCCAAATTGGTTAACTAATTGTAGAAAACTAACGCTAGATCCTTATATATCACCCTGCACCAGAATCAACTCCAAATGGATCAAAGACCTCAGAGTCAAAACAGACACTCTGAAAACATTACAGGATCGAATAGCAGAAACCCTAGATCTCCTTGGCACAGGCCAAAATTTTCTTAATGAAGACCCAGAAACACAACAAATCAAAGAAAGATTGGACAAATGGGATTGCATGAAATTGCAGAGTTTCTACATGACAAAGGACATAGCTAGCACGATCAATAGAATGCCCACGGATTGGGAGAAGATCTTCACTAACCATACAGCAGACAAAGGTCCCATATCTAAAATATACCTGGAACTCAAAAAATTAAATCCCCCAACAACAAGTCTTCAAAGAACTAACTGCCCAATAAATAAGTGGGCTAAACACTTAAAGAGAAACTTTTCTGAAGAGGAAAGAAGGATGGCCAAAAGACACATGAAGAAATGCTCAACCTCCCTAGCCATAAAAGAAGAAATGCAAATCCCAACAACATTGAGATAGCACCTCACCCCAGTTAGAATGGCTATAATCAACAACTCTAATAACAACAGATAATGGATGGGATGTGGACAGGAGGGAACCTTACTGCGTTGTTGGTGGGAGTGTAAACTTGTTCAACCACTTTGGAAAGCAGTATGGAGGTTCCTCAAAAGACTCCACATAGAGCTCCCCTATGACCCAGCAATCCC
>NW_012267388.1:475789-477800 GCF_000151885.1 Dipodomys ordii | reverse complement strand
GAGGAGGCTACAATGCTTGATAAGAAATGTACTCATTATCTTGCCCATGTAATTGTAACCCTTCTGTACAGTATTTTCACAATTAAAAAAAAAAGAAATCTACTGCTAGGTTGTGTATGAGAATGCATATTTTAGTTATATTTATATCCATGTACCCATAATTAATACTATTATGGTACCCTTTAGAAATTGACTAATAAAATATAACATTCTTCATAAAAATGGAGACTAGAAAAATATTTCTAGTACCATACTGTAATTCATAGCACTTTTAAAATTGCCTGTCATATCTGGGATTAAAATTGCCAACTTGCATTTATTTTGAATATGGACTGTATTTTAAAATTTCATTTTCATAAATAATAGAAATAAAAGTGTAGTACCTCACATCATCTCAGTTGGTGACATAACCTCAAATCAGTGAATACTGAGCCTTACAAAATTTAGTTTGTGTTGAGTGACATGGAGCCCTAGAGTTTGCTAAGAAAGTCAGTCTCTGTACTCTTGGGTTTTGTTCAAGTATACTTGTCCTTGTTTTCAACTCTACCATCAAATAAAAGCTATATATTTTTAACAATGTGGAATGACTCAACCTTATAATTTTTATTTTGGGGAGATAGAAATTAGAAGGCCTCAGCTTGTGGCCAGCCTGAATAAAAAAAAAAAGTGTGTGAGACTTCATGTCAACCAATGGCTAGGTGTCGCAGTATGCTACTAGGGAAGCACATTGGCTGGGCAATGGCATCTACCTGTCAACCCCAGTAAGAAGGAAAACACAGCAAGTATGTATATTCGTGGGAGGATTCCCATTGTGTAACTCCTCTCAACAACGAACTTACAGTTAAACAAAATGAGTACAAGGAAGCCAAAACATGTTTTGCCAAGGGATGGAAGGTAAAGAGGAGGAGAGATGAAAAGAGAGAGGAAGGGTAGATGCCTCTTGTCATAATATTCAATATGTATATATGAATATGGAATCTGGCAACTTGAAAGGATGGGTCAGGTTGGGATAGATAGAGAAGAATTACAAGAGGCATGAAATTGCTGAAAATATATCTATAAATTGATATATTGAATTGAAACCCTTTTGTAAAACTACTTAAAGATTTAAAAAAGAAAACAATAGCCAGCACAAAATATGTTGAAGATATGGCTTGATGTTACAATGCCCTCAAATCTCCAGTACTTAAAAGTAATTAATAATTATAATAAATAAAAATGCTACATATTTCAAATAGAAAAACAGAATCCTGATTTATCTTCATTTAGGACATATCTATATTAGAGAAAAACAGGCACTGATTATGTTCAGGGAAGGTGGCAGGAGATGGGTACCAAGTGAATTAGACTAACCAGTAGTGTCCTACAGATCCAAGGAAGAAGAGATGACTTGGCATGGATATGGACATCTGGGTAAGATGGTTTCATTTCTCCCTAATGGGACTTCAAGAGTGAGACAAAGAGAGGTACCCATTCTATGCAAGGGAAAACCATATTGGAGTTCTGTAATGTCAACTAAAACTTTGGTAGCAGTTGGGCAGACAGGGATATGATGTTAAAAAGCCCAGACTCAAGAGCTAGATTTTAGTTAAATCCACTGATGATCTGAGGCAAGCAGTTGTTTAACATGTGTACCTCAGACGACTATGAAAGACATTCTTTTTCCTGTCCTAACTACTATCAAAAATATCAATTGAAAGCACGTAAGCCTGGATGTATTATATATGCATTACCAGCAAAAATATTAGATTCATTGAGCTCAATTTACAAATGTAAAAAATAAAGACTCCCAGCGGTATATTCCAAATGCCGCTAACTCTGGGAATACAGAATTAATCACCCCACTTAGTGTTAAAAATCAGATTTATTATACATAGGAATTAACTAAAGAAGTGAATGTCCTCTATGATGAAAATTATAAAATCTTGAAAAAGGAAATCAACACAGAACTAAAAAAATGGCAAAGCCTCCCATGCTCCTGGATTGGAAAGATTAACATCGTGAAAATGGC
>NW_012267388.1:468007-475739 GCF_000151885.1 Dipodomys ordii | reverse complement strand
TTTCCCCGCCCATACCCTACATAAGGCCTAGCCCAGGCCCAGATGCTCTCTTGCTCTTCTTTTCTAGCTCTCTCTGCTCTCTCTCTGCTCTAGCTCTTTCCTCTCTCTTTCCTCTCTTTCCCAGCCACGTGGAGTGCCAACCTTGCCTGGTCCCAGCAGGTCTACTGAATAAACCTACCCCTTATCTAAATACCACGTGAGTGCTGCTGTTCTTACTCGGCTACCTCTTTTTAAAAAACCTAACATGAAGGTTTGAAGGACTCAAATGGTAATAGCTGGTAAGTATTGAGCACCTAATGCACACCAATTTCCACATCTAGATTACATCAATATTTCTCAATCTTTAATATGCACATAAAGATTTTGGATATGATGCAGAGATTGCAAGCTCTCTGCAAGTTCCGTTGTTAATCTCAAGAGATAGGAAAGCTGCTGCTTTATAAGTTATTCTTTGAGCAGCAATGGTTTGTTATTGAATATTTACACCAAACCTACAAAGGTGAACTATGATTATCTGCACTTATTATCTCCATTGTAGATGGGCTGGAAGGAAAAGCAAAAATATGCTATTAGAATGCTAAAGTTTTATTACGATGATAATAATGATGATGATGATGATGATGATGATGATTAGGCTGGCTGTGTATAACTTCTTACTACGCAAGTGTAAATCCAGATACAGAACATCACCACACCTGGGAGCTTGTTAGGAATGAACACTATCAGGCTTCAGGATGGCCCCTATGTGCATTTTAACAAGATCTCAGGTGACTCACATGCAAATTGAAGTTTCAGAAGCACTGGATTAAAGGCTTATTTTTAATTGGTGTTCCTGCTACTGCAAAGATATTTTCTTGGTACAAAATTAAATAGTTATAACAAAATTACAATTTTAAATAACAAATGAAAACAATGAAATTAATACCTGTATACCTATACCGATAACAAATGGTAAAAATCTTCCATTTATTGAGATATTAACCAAGCAGCACTTTTCCCCGAGGTCTAACAATTTTGAATAACAAAAATTAATCCTCAAGAAAAGTTACAAATAACTTTTAGGATCACTTAAAGTCTTGTAAATTATCAAATGTGTGGACAGTTACTAAATTGTTGCACGCTATTAGTGGGACTCGCCTAGATAGGGTGTTAGGGAGACATAAAAACTCTGATGTCCATTTAATCTCATAAGTGATAAAAATCAAGAGGGACGGCTGCACATGTAAAGGATATAATCAAGCATCACTAGAGGAAATGAGTCTTGAACATTTATTTTGTGAGTTCTAGAAACTACCACTAGAGAGCACATTCTCTGCAAAAGGACTTCCACTGTGGCTCCTACACAGGCTGATGGCTGAGATGGCTGAGGAAGACTGCTACCCACAGAGATAGAAAGGACCAAAAAAAAAAAAAGCAAGTCAAAGGAGAAAAGTAGGAAGGCTGGGGGTGGGTATTCAGTTCAGGAATATTTTCTTAGAATGCATGTGGCCCTGGGTTCAGTTCTAGGGTCAGGAAGGAACACAACATAGTGGTGTACTGACTCCCTCACTTAGGGAAGAACCTGTGGCGATTCCACTGCTAATCTCAACAGGTGGAAATCAATAAATGCATTGAACTTTTATGAAGACAGGAAGAGAGATGTTGACCAGAGAAAGAAGTTTCTAGTAAATCAACGAGAGGAAGGCAAGTCTCAAATCCTCTACAGCCTTTTCAAGGAGCCCTCTGATACTGTCTAGGAGTCTAGGGGATCTATTTTCTCTACCCATTAAAGACTTTAAAGGTAGGAAATGTTTAAGGTAAACAAAGTAATTTACTTGAAAATGAAAGGGAAGCAAGAAAAAAAGTAAGGAAGCTTTCTCAAAGGAGAATGAAGCCTTCTTAGAGGCTCTGGGCTCTACCTGTACCTTCTCCCCTTGGCTTTGGCTCTTTTCATTGTCTGAATGGGCAGTCAGGGCATTGTGAGGAGCTTTGAGCAGAATGAAGCAGCATTTGAGCCTGAAGCACAATTGAATCAAAAAACAGCCATGATAGGACACTGGTATCAGCCACTTGTTATATCCAGCAATTTTTATTACTATCTACCTAATAGTTACCCTTTAATCTCTCTCACCTCCATTTCCTACCCTAAAGAGCTGATGTCTAGGACAGAGAGAACCATTTGCATACACCAGTCTGCCAGGCTTTGGACAGACTCAGCCACCCTTTGACTTTTATTTGGGGCTTTAAATAAAGAGTATCCAGAAAAAAAAAGTGGACAAGAACTACGTTAATCTAGATTATTCCAATCCTCCACATTTGCTCACAAGAAAACAACTGGGAGTTCCTGGAAGATGGCAGAGGAGAAACTGGAGGCTAAACAAGCTCTCACATAGAAAGCAGTTTTAGTGCTCCAGTGAACAGTCCTAAGCCAGAGGATCACACCAAGTGTGCCATCACAGTACAGAGAGTTAGGCCAGAGAGAGAAAATCCAGGCAAGGAGACAAATCTGAACACTTGCTAGCAGCCGCAGCTGCAGCAGCAGCAGTGGTGGCGACGATTGCAGCCGCCATACCTGCAACACAGAGAGTCTGGGACAAAGAAGCCAGATGCGGCGGGCAAGCGGATTCTACTCAACACCAGCAAGAACCGACAAGGAGCAGACATCTTCATCCTGCAGTTCCCAGACCAGAGATGACCCAGGAACAGACTCGAGGTGAGTAGAAGCCTGATGTCCTAACTCCTTCTCAGGGAGCAGAGGAGGGAAGGCCACCCCCCCCCCCCCCCCCCCCCCCCCGCCACACACACACCACTACTGGAGATCTCCATCTTTGAAACACTAAGGGTAAAAATGGTAAATGAAAAGATTGAAAACCTGAAAAGGATTCTGTATTAGCGTGATAGGGAGAGAGAGGAGGCAAACCAAAGGTCAATACAGATATATCATGAGTGTGAGGAAGCTACTCAAAGATTGATACAGGAATTGCGTGAGCAGCTTGAGACTACTCGAAGAGAAATAAAGGAATGGCGTGAGCAGGCTGAGATCAGTCAAAGAGATAGACAGAAAATGCGGGAGCTGGCCGAGAACAGAAAGAAAGTCAGGAATGGAGTGAGCAGGTGGAGAACACTCAAAGAGAAATACAGGAATTGCATGAACATTAGGAAGCTAATCAAAGAGTAATACAGGAATTGAGAGAGCAGGATGAGAATACACAAAGATCACTAAAGGCATTCATGGAATCCATAAACAGAGAGCTGAAAGAAGTCAGGGAGACCACAAAGGGAATGCTGAATGGAACCCAGCAGAAGGGATGGGAGTCCAAGGAAACCATAACCAATCAACTAAGTGATTTGAGAATAAACACTGAACACCAAATTAAGGAAGTAAAGAAGTTCATACAAGATCTAAAACAAAGCTCAAACAAAGAATTTGAAACCATCAAAGCCGACCAAATAGAAGGAAAAGAAATAAAAAGCAAAGTAGAAAGTCTCGATAATAAGTTAGAACATGCAGAAGATCAAATTTCAGGGATTGAATACAGATTAGATATTATAGAGAAAGAACATACAACCATCCAAGACAAATCCAAGAAATATGATAGATCTATTCAACACTTGGAAGAAACCATCAGAAGTCCTAATCTGAGGATAAGGGGTATGGAGGAGCACCTAGAGACAGAAGTTAATGGTCTAGGAAATTTGTTTAACAGGATCCTAGCAGACAACTTCCCAAACATGCAAAAAGATAGGCCAATTCAGATACAAGAAGCTTTTAGAACTCCAAATAGACCAGACCAGAACAGGACATCCCACTGTCACATTATAATTCACACAGGATCAATTCAGACCAAGGAAAAGATCTTTAAAGCTGTCAGGGAGAAAAGATCAATCCACTATAAAGGTAAACCAATAAGAATCACCTCAGATTTCTCAGCAGAGACAATCAAATAAAGATGAGCCAGGAATGATGTATGCCATGCCCTAAGTACAAACAACTATGAACCAAGAATTCTGTACCCAGCTAAACTCTCCTTCATAACCAAAGGTCAAATAAAAACCTTCCAAAGCAAAAAAAAATTGAAACAATATATCTCCACCTAACCAGCCCTACAAAAGATTCTTAAAGATGCCCTACGCATAGAAAACCAAAAAGTCCACAATAAAAACCAAGATATGGCACCCAGACTGAGAACCCAAGAACCATAGGAAGAACCCAGTTGCCACAGCCCATAAGAAGGTGAATAAAGGGCAAGAACTCCCAAAAACCTCTCAGTCCTATCTCTAAACATTAACAGACTTACCTATCCAATTAAACCACATAGACTGTCAAATTGGACTAAAAAACAAGATTCTTCTATCTGCTGACTTTAGGAGTCACATCTTTCCCATAAAAACAAACACATTTTGAATGTGAAAGGCTGATACAAAATCTACCAAGCAAATGGCCCCCCAAAACAGGCAGAAGTTGCAATTTTAATATCAGATGAAATAGACTTCAAATTAAAATTAGTGAGAAGAGATAAAGTAGGTCACTACATACTAATTAAGGGATCTCTCCTTCAGGAGGATACTACAATTCTAAATATCTAGTCATCAAACAACAGAGAACCCAAATTTATCCACGAAACACTACTTTCCTCAAATCCAACATAGATGCAAAGACATTAATTGTTGGGGACTTTAACACACCACTTTCCCCACTAGATAGGTCAACTCGGCAAAAACTCAACAGAGAAACCGCAGATCTAAACAGCTGCATAGATCAACTAGATTTAACAGACATCTACTGAATATTTCACCCAGCAGCATCAGAATACACGTTTTTCTCAGCAGCACATGGAACATTTTGCAAAATAGACCACATTTTAGGCCACAATGCAAACTTGTCCAAATTCAGAAACATTCAAGTTATACCTTGCATTCTCTCAGACCACAAGGGAATAACATTAGAACTCAACTCCAAATGGATCAAAGACCTTGAACTCAAAGCAGACACTCTGAAAACATTACAGGATGGAATAGGAGAAACCCTAGGTCTCCTTGGCTCAGGCCGAAATTTTCTGAATAGAGACCCGGAAACACAACAAATCAAAGAAAGGTTGGACAAATGGGATTGCATAAAGTTGCAGAGCTTCTGCAGGGCAAATGACATAGCTAGCAAGATCAATAGAAAGCCCACGGATTGGGAGAAGGTCTTCACTAGTCATACAACTGACAAGGGTCTCATATCTAAAATATACTTGGAACTCAAAAAATTAAACACCCCAACAACAAATCCTCAAAGAAACAACTGCCCAATAAATAAGTGGGCGAAAGACTTAAAGAGAAACTTCTCTGAAGAAGAAAGAAGGATGGCCAATAGGCACATGAAGAAATGTTCAACCTCCCTAGCCATAAAAGAAATGCAAATAAAAACAACATTGAGATATCACCTCACCCCAGTTAGAACGGCAAAAATCAAGAACTCTAACAACAACAGATGCTAGAGAGGATGTGGACAGAAAGGAACCTTACTTCATTGTTGGTGGGAATGTAAACTTGTTCAACCACTTTGGAAAGCAGTATGGAAGTTCCTCAAAAGACTTCACATAGAACTCTCCTATGATCCAGCAATCCCACTTTTGGGCATTTACCAAATGTTTACAAACAAGACCACACTAAAGCTACCATCACAGCTACAACCCCTCCACCCCAAATCATAAGGTATTTTATGTATTATACAAAATAATATTTTATTTAAAAAAACATTAACCATCAGTGGCTCATACTTGGAATCCTAGCTATTCAGAAGGCTGAGATCTGAAGATTGCAGTTGGAAGCCAGCCTAGACAAAAAAGTCCATGAGAATCTTACCTCATAACAAGCCGAAGTGGCAATATGGCTCAAGCAGTGAAGCTCTAATCTTGAGCACAAAGAGGCCCAAGGACAGTGCCCAGGTCCTGAGTTTAAGCCCCAGGACCAGAAAAAGAGAAAAAAATCAATGAGTTAAAATATTTAAGAGAAAAATCAAAGAGGAGTGTTCCTGTGGAAAACCAAGTTAGTAAAGCACAAAATAAAGTAGAAGATCTCAAAATAAACACTAAAATATGTAGGAATTATAATTGTCCATGGTATGAAAAGTAGTGGGATGGGGAAAGGCAAGCAGAGAATGAAGAGTGAGAAGGGTGAATATGGTCAAAATACTTTATATACAGGTATAAAAATGAAACAATTAAATTTGAGATTGGTTTGGGAATGTAGGAAGGAGAGAAGGAATCAGGTCAATTGATGCTAATGAAAAATGTGGGAGGGAATAGAAATAATAAGAGAAAAAATTCTGGGAAAAGAAGATTCAAATGATTTGGAAAATAAATACAAGGGACCTACCATGCAAACAGTAGTTTCAGAGGACAAATGGAAAAAATAAAAACTGAAAATTTCCAAAGCTAAATAATAAACTTGGTCTTCAAGTTGCAGGATCACATCATATCCCACATCTTCTCAAACATTCCCTGGGATAAAGTAGATTTGAATGTAAGAAAAAGGTTAAGACTTCTTTTATGTTTAACTGAGGCCTAGAATAGTGTCTTCCACAAAGTAAACAACCAATAAATACATTTGAATAAATGAAAAATGGCCCAGTGCACATCCATCTCAGAGATTAGAATCTCACCTTTCCAGTCCCCACCACAGACCTGACCGCACTCCCTCCAACTAGTTTGGGACTGAGCAGTGCACAGATGTTTGCTGGACCCAGGACCCAGCATGGGCTATCCTCCCAATGTAAACTGATCCAAGCCAAGTAAGCGCTGCCACTTGTCAGAGGCAAACAGGCCGAGCTGGGACCACAACCCTGACAATTTCTGAACCCAATTGCCTAAATCACAACAATCAAGACAACAAACCAAATCCAATATCCAACTACAATCCAGGGAAGGACTCCAATGAGAATGAATAAGAAATGGAAGACAAAAGAACCATTAAAGAAATGATGACAGAATTGGTCAACAAATAAAAGGGAGGTGCAAAAACAACTTTAAGAACATAAAGAAGAAATGACAAAGAAAATCCAAGAATCCAAGAAAGATAATGGAGAGAAAAAATAGACACGCTATACACGACATTAAAAGATGAAATGAGCACTATGAGAACTAACCTCAGAACCATAAAAGGTTCAATTTTCACAAGACAAACCACAGGGGAATCCATAGCCATTCTAACTGAGGTGAGGTGGTATCTCAATGTTGTTTGGATTTGCATTTCTTCTTTTATGGCTAAGGAGGTTAAACATTTCTTCATGTGTCTATTGGCCATCCTTCTTTCCTCTTCAGAGAAGTTTCTCTTTAAGTCTTTAGCCGACTTATTTATTGGGCAGTTGTTTCTTTGAGGATTTGTTGTTGGGGGGTTTAATTTTTTGAGTTCCAGGTATATTTTAGATATGAGACCTTTGTCTGCTGTATGGCTAGTGAAGATCTTCTCCCAATCCATGGGCTTTCTATTGATCTTGCTAGCTATGTCCTTTGCCATGCAGAAGTTGCAATTTCGTGCAATCCCATTTGTCTAACCTTTCTTTGATTTGTTGTGTTTCTGGGTCTCTATGAAGAAAATTTTGGCCTGTGCCAAGGAGACCTAGGGTTTCTCCTATTCCATCCTGTAATGTTTTCAGAGTGTCTGTTTTGACTCTGAGGTCTTTGATCCATTTGGAGTTGATTCTGGTGCAGGGTGATATATAAGGATCT
The DNA here is from genome assembly GCF_000151885.1 of Dipodomys ordii. Taxonomy (NCBI): domain Eukaryota; kingdom Metazoa; phylum Chordata; class Mammalia; order Rodentia; family Heteromyidae; genus Dipodomys; species Dipodomys ordii. The sequence continues at coordinate 468,045 of NW_012267388.1, read as the reverse complement.
AGCTTTAGTTTTCTACAATTAGTTAACCAATTTTGCCA
>NW_012267388.1:466488-467957 GCF_000151885.1 Dipodomys ordii | reverse complement strand
GCATTATCCTGCCCATGCAATTGTAACCCCTCTGTACAGTATGTTCACAAATAAAATAAGATTAAATTAAAAAAAAAGAACTCAACACCAAAAGCCACCAAAGAAAGTCTTGTAACACAGAGAGGTGGAACAACACATTGCTGAATCACCCGTGGGTCATGGAAGAGATTAGAAAGAAAATTCAAATGTTCATGATATCCAACAAAAATGAACACACAAATTACCAGCTCCTCTGGGACACAGCAAAGGCAGTAATCAGGGGCAAGTTTATAGTTCTGAATTCCTACATCAACAAATTGGAGAGATCTGAAACCAAGAATTTAATGAGACATCTGAGCCTCCTTAAAAAAGAGCAGCAAGATAAGCCCAAATCCAATAGACAGAAAAAATTAATTAAAAATAAATCAAAGTTCAATGAATTAGAATCTAAAAAAATAGAAGCAATCAACAAAACAAAAAGTTGGTTCTTCAAAAAAATTAACAAAATTGACAGACCCTTAGCATATCTTATCAGAAAAAGAAGAGAACACACCCAAATTAATAAACTCAGAGATGAGAATGGAAACATCACCACAGAAACAACCAAGATTCAGAACATTATAAGGGAATACTTCCCAAAACTTTATGCTAATAAGTTTGAGAACTTGGCAGAAATGGACCTTTTCTTGGCAAATATTGACATGCCAAAACTAAACCAAGATGAGTTAAACCATCTTAACAGGCCCATATCAAGCATGGAAATGGAAGCAAGAATAAGAGACCTCCCATCTAAGAAAAGCCCAGGACCAGATGGTTTTACAGTGGAATTCTACAAGGCCTTCAAAGCAGAGCTCACACCAATACTCCTCCAACTCTTCAATGAAATTGAAAGAGAAAGTTCACTACCCAACTCATTCTATGAAGCCATTAAAACCCTAATCCCAAAACCAGGCAGGGACTCATCAAAGAAAGAGAACTATAGACTCATTTCTTTCATGAACATTGATGAAAAACTTCTCAACAAAATTCTGACCAATCGACTTCAACAATTCATCCAAAATATCATACACCACGTTTAAACAGGATTCATTTCAGGGATACAAAGCTGGTTCAATATACACAAAATCAATTAATCTAATTCATCACATCAACAGGAGCAAGGAGAAGAACCACATGGTTATCTCAATAGATGCAGAAAAAGATTTGACAAGATCTTATATCTCTTTATGATGAAGGTTCTGCAAAAATTAGGACTCCATGGAACATTTCTCAATACAATAAAGGCTATATATGACAAACCTAAAGGCAGCATTATACTTAATGGTGGAAAACTAAGCCATTTCTTCTTAACTCGGGAACGAGACAAGGATATCCACTCTCTCCACTTCTCTTCAATCTAGTATTAGAATGCCTAGCTACAGCAATAAGACAAGATGCAAACATAAAGGGGATCCAAATAGGGAAAGAAGAAGTAAAACTCTCCCTCTTTG
>NW_012267388.1:423699-448655 GCF_000151885.1 Dipodomys ordii | reverse complement strand
ATTGGTGTAAGCTCTGCTTTGAAGACCTTGTAGAATTCCACTGTAAAACCATCTGGTCCTGGGATTTTCTTAGATGGGAGGTCTTTTATTCTTGCTTCCATTTCCATGCTTGATATGGGCCTGTTAAGATGGTTTAACTCATCTTGGTTTAGTTTTGGCATGTCAATATTTGCCAAGAAAAGGTCCATTTCTGCCAAGTTCTCAAGAAGTATTCCCTTATAATGTTCTGAATCTTGGTTGTTTCTGTGGTGATGTTTCCATTCTCATCTCTGAGTTTATTTATTTCGGTGTGTTCTCTTCTTTTTCTGATAAGATTTGCTAAGGGTCTGTCAATTTGTTAATTTTTTCGAAGAACCAACTCTTTGGTTTATTCTTTCTATTTTTTTTAGATTCTAATTCATTTAATTCTGATTCAATTTTAATTATTTCTTTCTTTCTATTGGATTTGGGTTTATCTTGCTGCTCTTTTTCAAGGAGGCTCAGATGTCTTATTAAATTGTTGGTTTCTGATCTCTCCAATTTGTTGATGTAGGAATTCAGAACTATAAACTTGCCCCTGAGTACTGCCTTTGCTGTGTCCCAGAAGAGCTGATAATTTGTGTGTTCATTTTTGTTGGATATCATGAACATTTGAATTTTCTTTCTAATCTCTTCCATGACCCACTGGTGATTCAGCATTGTGTTGTTCCACCTCCATGTGTTACAGGACTTTCTTTGGTGGCTTTTGGTGTTGAGTTCTAATTTTATTCCCTTGTGGTCTGAGAGAATGCAAGGTATAACTTGAATGTTTCTGAATTTGGACAAGTTTGCATTGTGGCCTAAAATGTGGTCTATTTTGCAAAATGTTCCATGTGCTGCTGAGAAAAACGTGTATTCTGATGCTGCTGGGTGAAATATTCAGTAGATGTCTGTTAAATCTAGTTGATCTATGCAGCTGTTTAGATCTGTGGTTTCTCTGTTGAGTTTTTGCCCAGTTGATCTATCTAGTGGGGAAAGTGGTGTGTTAAAGTCCCTAATAATTAATGTCTTTGGATCTATGTGGGATTTGAGGAAAGTAGTGTTTCTTGGATAAATTTGGGTGCTCTGTTGTTTGATGACTAGATATTTAGAATTGTAGTATCCTCCTGAAGGAGAGATCCCTTAATTAGTATGTAGTGACCTTCTTTATCTCTTCTCGCTAATTTTAATTCGAAGTCAATTTTACCTGATATTAGGATTGTAACTTCCGCCTGTTTATGTGGGCCGTTTGCTTGGTAGATTTTGTAAGGAACTGATTTAAATGCTGCAAAATTAAAGAAGGAGCTATTTATTACAATGGAAAGAAAATCAGAATCACTGCAAACCTCTCCACACAAATCCTCAATGCATGGAGAGCCTGGAATGCTATTATCCCAGCACTGAAGATCAACAACTGCCAACCTAGACTGATCTACCCAGTAAAAGTATCATTTACATTAGATGGTGAAACTAAAACCTTCCATGATAAAAACAAAATTAGAGAAATTCAGGATCACTAAACCATCATTACAAAAAAATTCTAAAGGGAGGAATACAATCTGAAGAAAATCAAAATCAGAGAAACACATCAGACAAAAATCACTAGAAAATCAATTTAGAAAACACAGGAAGAGAAAAAAAAAACAAAACACAAGAAATGAAGAAAATGGCAGGAAACATGATAGCTCTCTCTAGAATAACCCTAAACATTAATGGACTCAATTCTCCAATCAAAAGAAGAATAGTAGATTGGATATGTGATCCATCCAATATGTGCATTCTGTTTATTTTAGAATTGATTAACACTCCCACTACTTATGATATATGTCCTCTAATATATTATCTGTATGTCACATTCATTGAATAAATAAAAGATATTAATCTCTGACCTTAGAAGTATTCAGATACAGATATTTGCATGAAATAACACACCCTTAAATATAAAGAACTATCAAGAACATCATAAAGGTTGTCAAACTAACTTATAATAGAAAAACAGCCCTATTGCAAAATAAATATTTAAAAATTTAAAAAAAAATAAAGAAACACAGTCCCAAGCATAGAGTCTTTGTTTCCTCTACCAACCAGCAAAAAAAAAAAATTTAAGGAAACACTTTTTTGTATTCAATGCAATTGAAAATATCAGAAACTCACTAAATACATATGATTAAAACACTGTAGAAACTTACAATAAATAATAACAATATGTACAAATCATTGTTGTAATACAATTTCCCCTTTATTGAAAGCAGGGCTTCTTGAGTAAATGTACATTTGGAGTTCTGGGTCAGGAAATACTCTCGAGCATGGAAAAAATAAATAAAAATAAATAAATGAAAAGCACAGTCTTACAAGATTTTATAGAGAAACCAAGTATTTTCAGAGATCAGCCTGTTATTCTTCTCCTCATCTGAAGCATGGAAACTAGACAACCACTGGTTAAAAGAGAACTAAACTGTAGCTCCCAAAGATTCTACACACAGCCAAGATGTCAGGTTTTAGATCCTGGAGACAGATAATTGTGCATTTGAAGAAATCATGTCTAGCTAAAGAAGACACTCTCATAATGTTTTCAACCATAATAAAAAAAACTAATGTGTCAAGATATTGACCTCAGACCAGGTGCTGGTGGCTCATACTTATAATACTAACTACTCAGGAGGCTGAGATCTGGAGGATCATGGTTTAAGGCAAGCCCAGCAGAAAAGTCCATCTCCAAAATAATAGCAAATAGTTGGGCTGCAGCTACAGGTTAAGCGGGAAAGCACTAGCCTTGCACAAGCAAGCTAATAAAGTACAAAAACATAAGTTCAAGACCAGTTATTGGCTAAAAAAATAAGTAATAAATATGATAGAGGAAAGACTAGTAAATAATGTTCACTCACATAGCTTATTTCCATAATAGTAAAGTGGATCAATATTAAAATTCTATTAATATAATCACTCCCATTAACCGATTAAAAAGAAAACATATAACAGATTCAGAAAGTTATCTTTGATGAAATTCATCAACTATTTATAAAAACTAAGAAAAATGATCATATAAAAGCATAATTAAAATATGCAACACACTATAACAGTATTAGTGAATACCACTAAAATTATATGACACTTATTCCAATTAAACAATTAGATATGCTGTTATTGCTTTTATTATTCAATAATATATTGATTCTAAAATTTTAATTAACACCAAAACATTTATAATTGATATAAGTATAGATTTTCTTTTGCAAATGATATGACTGTAGATTTAGAAATCATAAGATCTGGTAGTTTACAAAACAAAATAAATTAAAAAAATCAAGGCTTTGAAGCCAGACTGAGAAAAAATGTTCTTGAGATTCTTATCACCAATTAACAATCAATAAGCCAGAAGTGGAGTTTGGGCCCAGGTGGTAGAGCTCAAGCCTTGAGCAAAACATATCTCAGGGATAGTGCTTAGGCCCTGAAGTCAAGCCCTAGTACAGGCACACACACACATACACACACACACACATACACACACACACACACCACCTATACAATTAATAAGAAAGTCATAGTCCTGAAGGAAAATAAAATACAAATAAGATCAGAATGATGCATTTCTCTGGGTTGTTTTGTAATATGCCTGTCCATTCCACCAAATCCATTTGTAAATGAGATGAGTTCCAAGTAGAACTGCAGGAAGGCTTTAGAAGTTTCAGAAGCAATCTCAAAGTCCATAAGGAAGAATCAATAATTAAGAACAGTCAATAAATATAAAGGGAGGAAAGTGAGAGGGAACAGGAGGGTTCTGAAATTGAAACATACTATAATTAATCTTTACTATGAAAGGACTCAATAAATACATCAGTGCAACAGGACAGAAATTCCAGAAGTAGATCCAAACTGAGAATTTCATATGTGATAAATAGTATTTCAAATAGACATACAAAAGGGACATTATGTAATAAATTGTTCAATTACAAATGATTTTTTAGTTTTTAAAATGGGGTAAGATTGTTTTAATGGTCAGTATATGCCATTTATATATTGACTTTTATCAAACCTTTTATTTTGAGAAACTTACAAACCCATATGCAGTTGGAAAAATTCCTAGACCACCTCAATATTTTAGTGCCCTAAATATTGAATTACTATAAATCTATAGTAGAGACTAAAAACCAGAAAATGGATGTTATCAAGATGTAAAACTATTTTACCACAAGGATACTTCATTCAACTGATAGAATAACCTTGCCCATAAACTTTTCTTAACCTCCATTAAGAAACTGTTTTCCCGTACTGGCACAAGAACAGACCTCAGGACCAATGGAATAGAATTGAAAACCCAGAAATGAACCTACAGACCTATAGCCATCTAATCTTCAATAAGGGAGTTAAAAAAAACAGAATGGAAGATCTTCACTAGCCATACAATGGACAAAGGTCTCATATCTAAAATATACAAAAAATTAAATCCCCCAACAACAAATCTTTAAAGAAACAACTGCCCAATATGTAAGTGGGCTACAGACTTAAAGAGAAACTTTTCTGAAGAGGAAAGAAGGATGGCCAATAGACACATGAAGAAATGTTCAACCTCCCTAGCCATAAAAGAAATGCAAATTTCAACAACATTGAGATACCACCTCACCCCAGTTAGAATGGCTATAATCAAGAACTCTAAGAACAACAGACGCTGGAGGGGATGTGGACAGAAGGGAACCTTACTGCATTGTTGGTGGGAGTGTAAACTTGTTCAACCACTTTGGAAAGCAGTATGGAGGTTCCTCAAAAGACTTCACATAGAGCTCCCCTATGACCCAGCAATCCCACTTTTCGGCATTTACCCAAATGTTCACAAACAAGACCATACTAAAGCTACCAGCACAACTATATTTATTGCAGCATTATCTACCATAGCTAAGATATGGAACCAACCCAGATGCCCCTCAGTAGATGAATGGATCAAGAAAATGTGGAATTCTATGCCTCCATCAGAAAGAATGACATTGCCCCATTTATTAGGAAATGGAAAGACTTAGAAAAAATTATAGTAGGTGAAGTAAGTCAGGCCCAAAGAAACATAGGTCCCATGGTTTCCCTTATTTGCAATAACTGGTATATGTCTGAGTCAAGCAGAAAAGGTCAGATGAGTTGATGTTAGGGAAATGAACCCTAAGATATGTATTCAAATGTTTTTTTTCTTTCATGCGATTGTTTCTAACACATTTATAAGATGATTTCTTTGTTGCTTTGTATGTTCCTCCCCCATGGTATAAAGCCTGCTTTCACTGTATTTGATGTAGGTATAATTTGTGGAGGGGAAGGGAAAAAACAAATAATTTAAATAGGGATACAGGTGGACCCATTGCAACAATGAGATGTACAAGTTGTTATGTAGAAAACGAATTTTACAACTTTGACTGAGGTGGGGGTTAGAGGAGGTTGGGGGGACAGCGAGGCGGGGGGAGATGGGAAGGATGGGAAGGGGAAACAAAGGAGAAGGCAGCAATGCTTGATGATGTACTCATTGTCTTGCCCATATAATTGTAACCCCTCTGTACGGTATTTTCACAATAAAAAAAGAAAAAGAAACCATTATCCATAATTCTTGTGTATTTGAGGGGCATTGTGATTCTATTACTTTTAGAGAAAAAGAAATTATAATATCTATAAATATGAGTATTGAATTTGTCTATATCTTCTGCATGTATTTTGAAGTTTGTATTTTTAGTAAAACATGATTGGTACATCTTTATAATTAATTAATCTTTTAATTATATGCAAATGGTCTTCTTTATTTCCAGTAATGCTTTTTGTCTTTTTGTTGTTTTTCTTCCAGTATTAGGGTTTGAACTGAGGGCCTCACATTTGCTTGGTTTGCTTGCTTGGTTGGAACTCCATAACTTCAGCCCTACCTTCAGCCTGGATTTTGGTCTCTATTTTTTGCAGTATCTTGTAGATTTTTTCTTCTAAAGCTGTCTCCAAACAATAATCCTTTGGGTCTTAGCTTACTGAGTAGCTAGGATTACAGGCATAAGCCACTGATGCCTGGCCTCTTCATTTTGAAATCTATTTTATCTGATACTAATAGACATACAGCTTTCTAATGCTTAAAGTTTGCAAGTCAACTTTTTCCATTTATTTATTTTTAGTCTATATGTATATGTATATATATGTATGTATGTATGTATATATATATATATATATAGAGAGAGAGAGAGAGATCTTGTTTTTTAATCCATCCTGACAATCTCTATTAATTATAATGACTAATCACCATTTGGTGTAATTATGTGTTTAGATCCAGTCAGATATTTTGCTATCTTATTAACTCACCATAACCTTTACAAGTATTAATATTTCATTACTTTATGCACATTATATAAATATTTTTATTTTTATTTTTTGCAGTACTGGAACTTTTTTAAAGCCCAAGCTGGCTTCAAACCATGATGCTCCATAATAGTACATACTTTTAAAGCTTAATAAAATGACCCACAAGGTTCAATAAAATTGCCACTTCACTAAGGATAAAAGATACTTTTTGAAGACAGAATTTCATTCTTTTACCATAGGGCAGTGCCTGTCCTAGATATACTGTTACTATTTGATCTCTATGTAATGCAAGCGAGTACAGTTTACAGTACCAATCTGTCTTCTGTTCAAGCAGGGTGTCACCATTTACCCATTCTTCTACAGGCACTTCTCTGCTGCATCTCCTTTACCCAACTGTGATTTTTTCCCCTTTACAAAGCACTCATCACTTACTCAATAACAGTACTCAATAAAGTGTGTAGGGCACAGGAGAATGAACACAGTCATATCCACTTGATGTGAGGGGTCTTGATAAGTTTAGCAATCTTGCTATGAGGAGCACATGGTGATAATCTCACCAGACTAAAAAATAGCCACTGGACACAGTGACCCATGCCTGTAATTCCAGCTACTCAGGAGGCAGAACATAGGCAGAACACAGTTCAAGGCCAGTGTGGACACAAAATTAGCCCATCTGGAACAGAAACCCATGATCCCTGTTATGTGTGATGCATGGGTAGATTGTGTGATTGTGGTTAGAAGCCAGTCTCAGGCAGAAATGTAAGACATTAAGTATAAAATCAAGTAAAAAGGGTTTGGAGGAAGCTCAAGTGGTAAAACACCTGCCTAGTGAGTATGAGACTCAGAGTTCAAAACCCTGTACAATAGGAAGGAAGGAAGGAAGGAAGGAAGGAAGGAAGGAAGGAAGGAAGGAAGGAAGGAAGGAGGGAAGGAAGGCCTTCGGCTTTGACTTTGCCTTTCCAAGAAATTACACTATTTGACTTCTTCCTTGAATCTACCATATTTCAGTTAGTACATTTGTAAACACCTGTATGTCACCTAACATATTTATTTATAGTTGATAGGCTAATTCTAGATTTCATATATAAAGGAAAACATGCAACCTTTGTCTCTCTGAGCCAGCCTTACTTCACTTGACATAAGTTCTTCAAATCTTTCTATTTCTTTTTTAAATTTTTATTATTTTTTAATTTTATATGTTTTTACTGTAAAAATGCTGTACAGAGGGGTTACAGTTACACAGGTAAGGTAATAAGTACATTTCCTATCCAGCATTGTTAACCTCCTCCTTTGTTTTTCCCCTACCATCCCTTCTCTTCTCACCTCCTCAACTCCTCTCATGGCCCTCCCCGCCCCACCTCCCTGCACTGAAGTTGTAAAGTTCATTTTCAACATAGGGGAACCTGTATCCTTATTTCAGCATTTTGTTATTTCTCTTCCCCTCCCCAAATTAGAAAACTATATTTACAAAATTCAGGGCACTGACATCAAACACAGAGAAGACAGGGGTTATACCATGGAGGAAGAACATACCAAAGGAACAAAAAAAATCACATAGCGCATTATAAATACATTTGAAAAACAATAGCAAGAAAGAAAATCCACTTGTGTCCCTATCTTGGGGTTTATTTTGCTTAACATCATCTTATATGGTCATATGTACATAGCTTTTGACCTTTTCTGCTTGTCCTAGACATATACTAGTTACTGTAAATAAGGGAAACCATGGGACCTATGTTACTTTGCACCTGGCTTACTTCACTTAATATAATTTTTTCCCAAGTCTTTCCATTTCCTAACAAATAGGGCAATGCCATTCTTTCTGGTGGAGGCATAGAATTTCATTGTATACCACATTTTCTTGATCCATTCATCTACTTAGGGGCATCTGGGTTGGTTCCATATCTTAACTATGGTAAATAATGCTGCAATAAACATAGTTGTGTTGGTAGCTTTAGTATAGCCTTGTTTGTGATCATTTGGGTAAATGCCGAAAAGTGGGATTGCTGGGTCATAGGGGAGCTCTATGTGGAGTCTTTTGAGGAACCTCCATACTGCTTTCCAAAGTGGCTGAACAAGTTTACACTCCCACTAACCATGTAGTAGGGTTCCCTTTTGGCCACATCCCCTCCAGCATCTGTTGTTATTATGAATCTTTCTATTTCTTTACAAATGATACAATATCATTCTTTCTAATAAATGAATAAAATTCCATGTGTATATATACCATGATTTCTTAATCCATAAGGGAAGATGTGGGTAGGAAGGTATTGACAAGAATGTTGAAAAAGATGACAATGATCAAGATGAATTGTATTCATAAAACTGCTTTGTTAAATGGCAACTCCTCTGTACAACTACTTATAGATAATAATTTTTTTGGTTGGTCGTTGGACTTGAACTATGGGCCTGGACACTGTCTCTTAGCTCTTCAGCTTAAGGCAAGTGCTCTACCACTTGAGTCTCAGCACCACCTCCGGTTTTCTGGTGGTTAATTGGGAATAAAAGTCTCACGGACTTTCCTGCTTGAGACTCTGAGGATCCTCAGATCTTAGCCTTCTGAGTAGCTAGGATTACAGGAGTGAGCCACTGGCACCTGGCTACAGATAATAAATTTTTTAAAAAGGTGAAATTTACCTATTTGGTTTATGATAAAAGCATTTCAATGGTTTCTTTCAACAAACTCCATCAATATCCCATTGCTCTATCTAATTTTGTGGGGTAACCAGGGATATCAGGTATTTGAGAAGAGTAAATAAATAATTTGTGTATGTGCATACGTGTGTGTGTGTGCGTGTGCGTGTGTGTGTGTGTGTGTGTGTGTGTGTGTGTGTGTATGACTTCTTCAGAATCAAAAGTCTTCTCAGGACACATCAACTTCATGAAACATACAATTCCTCCTAACCCAAAGATCTGCAAGGACAAACTACTGGAGAAGGTCGGGTGTAGCTTATCAGCCACACCATTTCCCTAGGAAATTGATCCATGTTTTACCTTGATATGTGATCCTGCAAAAAATCTTCCAAGATGTGAGAAAGCCTGTCTCAAACCCAAACTATTATTATGTAGGGGTATTTGCTCCAACTCACATGTCTGGTCACTGAACAACAGAGTTAGACTAAAGCAAGTCTCTTGACAGCCCTTAAAATCTACAGCAGTGCTTACAGACATCTCAAAATTGCTTATCCCTACAACCTACTGCACTCCCTCCCGTAACATGGATTTTTTTAGGACCCTCGTCATCCACATCTTATTTTAGATACAATGTAATTGCAGAGCAGAAGTGTTTTGTCTTTAGAGGGAAAATATTGCCTTTGCAAAGGAGCATTTGTTTCTCTTTTAGCATTTGAAAAAGAAATGTGCCAGGTGCTGGTGGCCACCACCCAGGAGGCTGAGATTTGAGGATTGTGATGCAAAGCCAGCCCAGTCAGGAAAAACCTTGATACTTATCTTCAATTGACCATCAGAAAACCAGAAGTGGTACTTTGGCTCAAAGTGGTAGAGTACTAACCTTGAGCTCTGGGACAGCATCCAGGCACTGAGTTCAAGCGCTATGACCAACTGACATGAATGAATGAATAAATAAATATTTATTACAGGAAAACAGCAGTTCTTGTTTCACACTATGCAAGTATTGAGAAGTACATATTCTTTTGATGGCTTTTAAAAAGTGGATACTGCTTTCTGGCAGACATTGTCTGAGTTCCTTAGCTAAGAAAATGCTAGCACACAATGAGCATAATGAGCTTTTGATAAATGTTTGCTTTAATGAAATTGAAGACACCTCAATTGAATTTTTAGAGACTATCATCCTTAATTAATTTGCATAATAAATATATCTCTGCTGGATGAGCTACAAATGAATGAAAGTTCAGCACTCTTGCAGATTAAGTATGTTTGAGCCTCTATTATGAGTCTACTAATTTTTCTTTTGTATAAAATATATCAATTTTCTGTATGATATCATTTTCATTATTTTTCTGATCATTTTCAAAGTCTAAAGGTCTAATCTAGGAATTATACACCCATTCCTACTTTATGAAACACTATAATAGATTTTTCTTTGAAAACATATTTTAAAATTCTATTATTCATTAAAATATTAGCTATTAACAATAACAGAAAAATCTTGCACCTTAGACACTTTTCAAACACTTCCACAATATGTGGCATTATCAGCAATTTATCCCTTGGTTTAAATGTGGTGTTATTCGCCAGGCTTCCTTTATATAGAGAAATTATACAATGGCCTTTGGTTTTGTTTGTTTGTTTGCTTGTTTGTTCTGATCCTGGGGCTTGAACTCAAGGCCTGGGCTTGAACTCAAGTCCCTGCCATTGTAAATATATCTAAAAAAGATCCCTGACATAAGAAATAGCCTTTTACCCTCACTTGTCACATTTCAGACTACACTGTTATTTCTTGGTCTAAAGAGAAAGCTCCATCTATATATTTCTGAAATTGAATCTATTTTGGGCCCCAAAAGTTGAGAAAAACTTAGTCAACTCCACAGGAATCCAAATAACAATCTCTCATTTATGTGACCCCAGAGAATACCTTCTGACCCAACTAACTTTAATAGTAAAATTATGGTAAAGTTCGGATTTATGTAAGCCTCAGATCCATAAGATATGGCATGCAAATAGCTCAATGGGACAAGTCACATGACCGAAGAAAGGAAGATTAGCCTAGTGTGACTCCTGCCGATTGTCTCAGCTTTTGAAAAGTCTATTACAAAGCTCCCCACAATAAAATTTGATTTAAATGTTAAATAATCTATAGATTAAAAACCATCAGCCCTGCAATGGAGAGTCTCTGTTTTGGAGGTCCAGGTAGATGTTAATCTAAGTAAATCTCTCAGTAGTACCTCACTGACCAGAGGTAATGTCCTGGGTGTTATGAACATGCTCATCCAAGGAGAGTTGATCTAAAATGAGAGCATGAACCCAGGCTAGTTGCATCCTGTATCTCCAGGAAGATCAAGAAAAAAAAAATCAAAGTTTTAGTGGCTTGTTTTATTTGTGTTTTACAGGTCTGACATCCTAGAAAATGTAGTTTCTTTGATTTAATGTTTTATTATGCTAGCTCTTGGGGAAAGGGAAAAAAGGTTTTAAATCAAAGCGTTCTCTTGACCTGTTTGAAAAGTTAGGCCTTTAAGCAAACAGTCATGGTCAAGATCTATTCCTTGAGATTCTTCTCTAAAAGTTCCTATTTTTATTAATCCTACCAGATTATATAACAGGCTAAACAGAACAAGAAAAGAAGAGATTGTGAATCAACTCTTGTTTTGTATAATCTTATTTTGAGAAAGTACCTCAAGGAGAGACATAATTTACAGAGACCTCAGAGCCCTACATGATGCTAAAACAGCATCATTAATGTTACCTATCCAAAAGATGACACCTTTGGTGTCATACATCTAAATGCCAAAGCATTTAACTGTCCCAAAGCTTTCAATTCAGCTTAACATGATATAGAATTGGTGAATTATATATAGAAACTTAATTTTCTAAAGAATATACCAGGCTAATGCACCCTGAAATTTTCTTCATGAATGAGCCAAATTATGTGAATTTACAAGTTGAAATGTATCAGAAATGATGGATGTAGAGATGTATTCAAACTTCTTTCCTGTCATATATCTTGGATGGCTTATTAGGAGAATGGAGAGCCAGTCACATTTGAGGAAGCCTGGTTTTGCCTAGGTTCTCTGAGGAGTTTAATCTTGAGGGAATAGTACTGCTTTCCCTCTCCCCTTTTTCCTCTGGTCCAGTTCCTTTCCCTTCCCTCCCTTTTTGTTTCAAAGTCTTCCAACTCCTATATATTTTCACTTTCCTACTAATAAGCTTAGGACTCATACTAATGAGCAAGGACTCATCCACTAAGACAGGTATTATCAGACTCCTTTGCTCAGCAACATGAATAGTTACTAGAGCATATTTCTCTTTTCTAAGGTCACAAAGCAAGACATACAAAAATTAGGGAGCTTCTGTGGCAGAGTATGCTAATACAGATTCTAGATAAAAAATTATATAACAAGAGAGAAGTGCCTTGTTTAATAAAACAGTTTATTGAAAGGAGAGGCCAGCCGGGCACTAATGGCTCACACCTGTAATCCTAGCTATACAACAAGCTGAGATCTGAGGATCATGGTTCAAATCCAGCCTGGGCAGGAAAGTCCATGAGACTCTTATCTCCAATAAACCTCAGAAAACTGGAAGTGGCACTGTGGCTCAAGTGGTAGAGCACTGGCCTTGAGCTGAAAAGCTGAGATACAGCACCCAGGTCCAGAGTTCAAGCCCCATGGCCTTGAGCTGAAGAGCTGAGATACAGCACCCAGGTCCAGAGTTCAAGCCCCACGACTGACAGAAAGAAAGAAAGAAAGAAAGAAAGAAAGAAAGAAAGAAAGAAAGAAAGAAAGAAAGAAAGAAGGAAGGAAGGAAGGGGAGGGGAGGGAGGAGGAAGGGAGGGAGTGGGAGGGAGGGAGAGAGGGAGAGAGAGGCAAGTGTAGGCAAAAAGTTAGAGAAACCATATCTCAACAAATAAGCTGATTCCTTCACATGACCCACCTACACCAAAGCATAGGCAGGACAATTACAGTGCAAGACTGGCCCTGAGAGAAAGCAGAAGGGCCTATCTGAGAAAATAATTAAAAGCAAAAAGGGCTAGGGATTTGGTTCCAAGGATGGTATGCCTGCCTAGCAAGTGAGTGTGAGGCCTTAAGTCCAAACTCCAATAATGCTGAGAGAGGAGAGAGAAGAGAGAGAGAGAGACAGGCAGACAGACAGACACAGACACAGACACAGACACAGACACAGAGACACAGAGACAAAGACAGAGAGAGAGAGACAGACAGACAGACACACACACAGAGAAAGTACAGGGTAAAGGCATACAAAAAAAACCTATTCAGTGAAATAATAAAAAATTTCCCAGTCTGGCCAGGTGTTAGTGGCTCATGCCTGTAATTCTAGCTACTCAAGAGCCTGAGATCTGAGGATTGTGGTTCAAAGCCAGCCCAGACAGGAAAGTCTATGATACTTTTTGTTTGTTTTGTTTCATTTGTTTTTTAGATTTTAATTTTTTATTGCAAAGGTGAGTGCAGATGGATTACAGTTACATAAGTCAGATAATTGAGTACATTTCCTTTTGAACAGTGTTACCCCTCTCCCATTCTCTCCCAGTTTTTCCCCTCCTGACTTCCTTTCCCCCCAAGGTGTATAGTTTATTTCCAACATAATGTTCACCCTTTGTCCCACCATTTCTTTGCTTCCCTTTCCGGTCCCCAAATCAGATAAACTTTTTTTGCGAGACTAAGGATACAGAAATAAAAAAATAGAGACAGAAGGGAATACAAAGAAGGAAAGAAGAAAAAATGTAAACAATACAATAAAAACCTCTTTATCTCTAATTAACCATCAGAAAACCGGAAGTGGCACTGTGGCTCAAAGTGGTAGAGTACTAGCCTTGAGCAAAAAGAGCTTAGGGACAGTGCCCAGACCCTGAGTCCAAGCCCCACAACTGCCAAAAAATAACTCCAATGTTAAGATGTAGACATCCAGGTATGAGGCATTCAGTACCCTAAATACATATGACTAGATAATAATTTATCCACATTATATTATATTTAAACTGACAAAAGTATAGAAGAAAGAAATACAAACAAAACTACAAAAGAGACTCACCAAATCCTGTACAACAGCAACTTCAGAAGAGCATCCAATTTCTCAGCAAGAACTGAAAGGCCAGGAAGTCATGAAATTTAAGTTCTGAAGGAAACTGACAGTCTAGATTACTATATCCAGAAAATTGGTCCTTCAGAATCAAGGGAGAAATAAAAACCTTTCAAGAAAAGATAAACTCAAGAATTCCTAGTCATTAAAACAGCATTCCAGAAGATACTTACAGGAAACCTAAACACAGAAGAGGAAGAAAGACAAATAATCACAAGAGCAAATAAACACAAGAACAAAGTAATTAATGAATCTCAGCAAATGATAATAAGCAAAAACTCAGACATGATTGATCTAGTAAACCAAGATACGTCTAAGGAATAAGAAAGTCAAAATAAGTGAGATGCAGAAAATTTAGTATTTTTTGTCTTTATTTTTATTTATTAAAATCTATCTTCCACATATGAGAGAAACCAGCCTGGTCAGGCACTGATTGCTCACATCTGTAATCCTAGCTATTCAGGAGGCTGGGACTTGAGGATTGGGGTTCTAAGTGAGCCTGGGCAGTAAAGTTTGCAAGCTTCTGTATCTAACAAGCTAAAAAGCTGGACTGGAGGTATAGCTCAAGTGGTAGAACACCATCTGTGAGCAAGAAAGACAAATGAGATTGCAAGGTCCTATTAAAAGTTCTGAAACTAGCAAGAAAAAGTTAAAAAGGGAAAAAGTTGAAAAGGAATGGATAGACCTAGAATAAATCATGTTAAGTGAGGCAAGCCAAGTTCAGAGAGACAAACCGCACATGTTTTCTCTCCTATCTAGATGATAAATCTAAAATACACAGGAACATAATAAATTATACAGGATACTAGACATTCACACACAGTGAGATCTAAGGAGGACACTCTTAGGATAGGAACAGAAAAGCACAATGCCTGTATGCATCTTGTCATCCAGAATAATATTTATAAAAATGACTCCAGGAAATGGAAAAGAGTTTTTTTTTAATTTTTGCTGGTTTTTTCTTTTCTTCTTGTCTTGTTTGTCTGTATCTTTGGGAGTGTAAGAGGAGGGACAGAAATGGTAAGACAAAGGGTAAACAAATGCAACAATGGTATAGACAATATGTTGACAATGAACTATACAACTTGTGGATAGAGTAGAAGAGAAAAACGGGGAGAGAGTGAGGAAAGGGTGACATTATCCAAAAAAATTTACTCTTTGCCTGACTTATGTAACTGAAACCCTACTGATTTTAGCATTTTCAAATGAAAAATATGAAAAAGAATCCACAAATGGCCAAAAACATATATAAACTCAAAATCAAGATGGAAAAGATATGCTAATGATTAAAAATGGAAAAAGTAAAAGAAACTGGGTCATAATATTTGCCTTAGATTTACTACCCTCACAACAACCAGTATTTTCTGTTCTTACCACTAAAACCATTTAAAAACATATGTAGTCAAATAATTTTTAAAATATTTTATCACTTGCAAAAGAAATACATTGACTTGTAAGAGTTAATTGGCAGAAACACAATTCTCAAAAATATGAGACTATTCTGAAATTTTTTACATGCAACTGATGTCATTAACTGGTATGCTGAGGGGAAGGGCACACTTTAATAATCATTAGAGCCTTACAAAAATAAATTAAAATCCACAGGTTCCAATTTCTACCAACTTGACTATAACCCTGGGAAATTCACTTCATATTTCAATCTCAATTTAGCCATTTATAAAACCAATTTAATAATATTCTTAATTTACTTCTAATGTCAGTAGAAGACTTAATTAATGTCAGTAAACTAATTTCCTTCCATTAAAAGATGAGATAATTAGACACTACTTTAGTGTTCCTAATTTTGAAATTATTTTATGATGCTTAAATGTTTAAACTGGCAAACTTTTCAATGGTCTTTGTTTTAATTCACTTAACCATTGCATATTTTAACTTATAAGCATATATATGTATACATATACAATTTTTGTCTCTCCTATTCAATCTCTCTTCAAAGCCTGTCTTAAATGTAAAATGTGTAGTATCTCTTACATGTATCCATTGCTTTTGCTTCTAATTTACTAAAAGAAATATGCTTAAAGATTATTCACTGTCATATATTATATATATTCTCATATGATAGATATACCAATAGATGAGGAATAGAGAGAGAGATTTAATGCTGGTATCATCCATCTTATTCCTTCAGATGCAGCATGAATATCTCAGGTGCTTATGTATGTGGTTATGTATATGTATAGCAAGTATGGGCTCATCGTGTATGTACTGAGTCAAACAACATTACAAATGTGTAATTGATGTAAATATTGACCAAGGTAAACCAAAGTAGTGCTTGGGTGTTTAAAAAATAAGAACATATACTGTCTTCCAACGATGTCACAGAAAAAAAGCATTAAAGAAAGCGATTTTTGAGGTTTATCAGAGGGCCACTTTTTCCTAATAGCCTAGCTTTCTTTTTGCCTAATGCATTTCCTTTAGTTCCTTTTATGTCTCCCAGTGATCAGATCTCCTTCTGAGACAAGGTAATGCAGAGAAAACTGCCTTAAAATTGGCTTTCTCCAAGAGATGGCATAAAATATCAGTGCAAAGAGATCACAGAGACTGGAGAAATCATCAGGGTACATCTTGAAGCACTTCTCTTTTTCATAAAGACAGAGATAGTCAGCCTACTGATGACTTTTATAAAAATTTTTTAATGTTTCATGAATGATGCTGAGGAACATTTGTAATTTCTGCCATCACTACTTGAGTTAAAAGAGTTGCTTTTTTTTCAGGGAATTACACATTCCACATGAGAACAGCTTGCATTCCTAGTTCCTTCCATTTAGGAACATCTGTGCTATTTGTTTGCCCAGTCTTAACTGTTGACATAGTTACCTGTCTTTTCTTCTGTTTTTTATCTCAACATTTGTTGGTATTTGGAAGAAACAAACACAAAGTTCGAGGAGGGCTCAGTTACCCATGGGAAGGCTGTGCAATGGTACAATAGAAGGTTGAAAATATGTGTTAAAACCAGATTATAAAGTCACAGATTTGTACTGAGAAATTTTGTGCTTTAATGAATATCCTTCATGGGATATTCATAGAAGATGAGGGGTTCTGAAAAGTATTTGAACAGTGAAGGAAAATATTTTCATTTTTCTCAGAAAAAATACTTAGGACACATTTAAAAAATGAGGGAAGAAGTAGGGGAAGAAAGATTATTTTCATCACATAAATAGTGTTAGCTGGTGGCAGCTCAAGAGGCTGAAATCTGAGGATTTCGGTTCAAAGCCAGCTTATGCAGGAAAGCCAGAAAGATTCTTATCTCCAACTACCTACCAAAAAAGCCAGAAGTGGAGCTGTGGTTCAAGTGGTAGAGCAAGAGTGTTGAGCACAAAAGCTCAGGGACAGTGCCCACCCAGGCCCTGACTTAAAACCCCAGGCCCAGCACAAAATAAGTTAATAAAAATAAAGGAGTAAGGAGGATACCAACTAAGGTAACATTGTCGCAGATAGAGAGAAAATGACATAGAGATTTCAGACATGAAGGTAAGGCAAGCCAGGAATGATCCCTGATATGTGAAGAAGTGACCAGGAGAAGCAGCATAACAACCATAGGAAGAAGATAAAAGATATACTGAGACTTTAAAGCAGTGGAACAATCAGGCAACACTAGAGAAAGAACCATCAAGTGCCGAGGGATTCAAGGAGAAAACAGAGAAAAATGGAAGGTGGAGGAAGAAGGATAAGCCTCTTACTATGAGAGGAAGCAAAGTGCCTATGGAGATATCAAAGCCAAAGAATGAGTCCAAAAAAGAAGCACATTCAACAGGCTCAAAGATAACGACAGAGCAAGAAGGATGAAGAGGCCATTGAATGGCACCCAAAGAGCAAAGGAAGAAGCCCTGAATCCAGCTGGATAAAGTAGATGTTCACTTTTCTATGTCATTGCTTTTCTTTCCAACACAAGGACACAGTCATGGTCTCTCCCTCTATCTCATCCTTTTTTGTGTGTGGTCAGTTGTGGGGTTTAAATTCAGGGCCTGGGTACTGTCCCTGAGCTATTTTGTTCCAGGCTAGTGCTCTACCACTTGAGCCACAGCTCCACTTCCAGTTTTTGAGTGGTTAATTGATGATGAGAATCTCACAAGAGTCGGGCACTGTGGCTCATGACTGTAATCAGCTAGCTACTCAGGAGGCTGAGATCTGAGGATAGCTGTTCAAAGCCAGCTCGGACAGGAAAGTCCATGAGACTCTTATCTCCAATTAACCACCAGAAAATCAGAAGTGGCGCTGTGGCTCAAGTGGTAGAGTGCTTGCCTTGACCTGAAGACGGAGGGACAGTGCCCAGGCCCAGAGTTCAAGCCCCATGACTGACAAAAAAAAAAAAAAAAAAAAGAAACTCACAGGGACTTTTCTGCCTGGATTGGCTTTGAACTGTGATCCTCAGATCTCAGTGTCCTGAGTAGCTAGAAATATAAGTGTGAGCCATCAGTGGCCAGCCCCACCCTCCCTTTAAGAGCTTATCTTCTCACTAGTCTTTGATATTGGATTGCAAAACTAGTGAGTACAACATTTATCCTCAGCTCTTTGAAATGCTGAGTCGCTCATATCTAAATAGACACTGCAAAATTAAGTCATTTCCAAGATACGATCTTAGGTTTTTATAATTCTGTTCCTGTAGAGGAGTAACAAAATATTTCTTTTCTAGAAAACACTACCATAAACACAGAAGGATTTACTAGAATTGAATGCCAGTTATCCATTCTGCATTGGCCTTTACTCCAAACAAATAAGTAATCTCTTTTCAGGCATCTTAATCTAAAACAGGTATTACTATTAGCCATTAGACTATTGCTGTTTACTTTATTACCGACCTGGAAAGATGCACCTAAAGCCCAGAAAAGCATCCAGCAGTCCTTGCAATGTGCAATTTAATTCACCTGTCTTCCAGCAAAGGAAATGATCACAATTTGTGCAGCTTATTTTCAAGTGAGCTCTATGGTTCTACCTTATGGCTGGCACAAAATTTTGCTCCAGACACTCAGATGTCAATGTTCTACAATGCGTTTTATTTCTGAAGTATAATTATTACACTTCTGATGTGGACTGAGCTTAATTGGGTGCCCTTTCCATGGCATTTACTATTTATAAAGTGTAGTATATTAATGATGATCAACTATGAACACTGTCCCTTTCTATCTTGAATTTTCAGTTTGCATCCAACTCTCAGCACACTTTCCCTTCTGTCTGTTGGCAGCCTTTGGAATCCAGCCAAATTTGGGCATTGTTTAGCTGAAGCTACTATCTCTATGTTATTACTAGCAGTTTTAGTGAAGGAATGGTTTTAAGGAATATTCCTTCACCCACTTGGGTGCCAGGCACTCCCTATGCCTTCCAACAAGAAACAGGACTAAAAGTTGTCTTGTAATGTAAAGAAGTCCTAGGAGATCTGGCTCCAGGACCATGCAGGTGGCACAGTCTGTTAAAAATAGCTCATAGCTACCAAAATAAACAAATTGGCAGTGTTTTTTCTCAAATTTGACAACAATCCTGAAAACTGACACAAGAGTTGTGATCTGACAAAAACCTCTTCTAAACCTATGGAATTTTAACCAGATATACCATTTTTTTCTAGTCTCCTTTTTGAAAAAGATCCTACCAGATAGTCATCATATGAAGCAGCAATCAACTAGATGTGATGGTGCAGGCCTAAATGATCAGCTGTTTGGAAGGCTGAAGCAAGACAATCTTAGCTCAAGGCTACCATGGACAAAACCAAAACAACCTATCAAAAAACAACACTATAACCACTAACATCAAAGGGGACTTTGGGTATGGCTCAATCGGTGAAGCTTGCCTAGAAACCACACTGCCCTGAATTCAATCCCCAGTACCATCAAAAAAAAAAAAAGGCAAAAAATCCAAAATCATCAGAAAAACATATTCAAGAGCAAGCTTACTAAAAACATTGTATATTTATATGATTTTCTAGATTTTGTGTTGTGGATAGGGCCAGCTTCATGAGTACAACCATACACAGAAGGACTGAGCTTGCTTGAGGGCACTTCTATTTCCATTTCTAAATTAATAATACGTCAGGGACAAGAAGAACCTGCAGCTCCATCTTGCGCTGGGCCTTGCAACTTATGTGTTTGGTCCTGACAATAGCTTCTCCAGTGTTGGTGATGCCAAGAATAGCAAAAGATCAGGAAAGAGGTAAAGCACCAAGGAGAAGCATTATCTAGCTGATTCCTACCATTTACTAAAAATCCTAGTGACCCACTTTTGGGCATTACCCAAATGATCACAAACAAGACCATACTAAAGCTACCAGCACAACTATGTTTATTGCAGCATTATTTACCATAGCTAAGATATGGAACCAACCCAGATGCCCCTCAGTAGATGAATGGATCAAGAAAATGTGGTATATATACACAATGGAATTCTATGCCTCCATCAGAAAGAATGACATTGCCCCATTTGTTAGGAAATGGAAAGACTTGGAAAAAATTATATTAAGTGAAGTAAACCAGGCCCAAAGAAACATAGGTCCCATGGTTTCCCTTATTTGCAATAACTAGTATATGTCTAGTCAAACAGAAAAGGTCAGATGAGTTGATGTTAGGTGAAATGAACCCCAAGATAAGTATTCAAATTTTTTTTATTTCTTGCGATTGTTTCTAACATATTTATAAGATGATTTCTTTGTTGCTTTGTATGTCCCTCCCACACGGTATAACCGGTGTTTTCACTGTATTTGATGTTGGTATAATTTGTGGAGGGGAAGGGAAAAAACAAATCTTTTAAATAGGGATACAGGTGGACCCATTGCAACAAATCATTATGTCGAAAAACGAACTTTACAACTTTGGCTGGGGTGGGGTAGGGTAGGGGGTAGAGAGAGGAGATGGGAAGGGATGGGAAGGGGAAACAAAGGAGGAGGCAACAATGCTTGATAAGAACTGTACTCATTACCTTGATCATGTAATTGTAACCCCTCTATATGGTATTTTCACAATTAAAAAAAAGTAAAAAATAAACAAACCTAGCAATCAAGGAGAATGTGGGAGTTGAAGAGAAGGCCTGGGGTATTGTTTGCAACTTTCTCTTGAGAAGGGTAACAACCCCAGACCTTCAATTCCAAGTTTCATGACTACATATCCTTGCCTTGGCTACAAGCGCCTTTCAAGTGATGGGAGAACGTATTTCTGCTGTGACTTTCCCTGACTTTTTTTTCTTGATTCCACTGTGAGCTTGTTATGGTTGGAAAACTGGAGACAGTAGTCTGCTCATTAATTCAGCTTCTGAAAGGAGTGGGCGCAGTAAGCAAAGCCAAAGCTTAGAACTGTGTGACCTTTCTCATGTGTGTCGTTCTCTCCATCTACAGGAATGACAGCCCCTAAATTCAATTTCACTTTGGTAGAGTGCTCTCCTACCAGTCTATTTTAAGGCTGAATTCACATAAATTTTTCACTTCTATTAAAAGGCAGAATTGTTTTCTTATCCTGGTAATATTTGAAAGGTACTCATTCTTTTGGATAATGGGATGAATTATTTCTTAGTAGGCACAATGGGTCTTCACCCTTATTTTCCATGGCTAATATGTGCAAAATACAAGAATGGTGAAACTATGATTAAACTGATTCATTTTCTTCAAGAAATCGATTACCAATCACTTGTAAGGGATTTGAGATGCTAGCTGGTTGTGCATGGAGCTCCTTCAATATATTAATTTTTCTCTTTTTTTAAGATGAGGCTTGAAATTAGATTCAGATTGCAAATTATAGTTTTGAATGGGCTCCCCACTGCTAGCTAGTGAAATCCACTGGCTTCTGGGGATGAAGCAATTTGGCCTCCCATAATAGGACTGCAAGAACCTTATTTCCCACTGGTAGAATAATATGTCTGCAGCCAGAAATGCAGGAATCAACATTTGCTCTTTGACTGGGTCACCAGGAGGGATGCATTGAACACAAAGAAAACAGGCGTGGAAATAAACAACTGTGCATTTCAAATTTATCCAACTCATCTTACCCAGATCTCCAAGGAGAGCTCAAAAATTGTATTGCCATTTCTGTGAAAGAATTAACCTTCAACTGACTTCCAGGCATGTGATATATATACAGGTGGCATCCTTCATACCTCAGGCACACTGTCCGAGGCTGCTCCAGTGAGTTCTTTCTTCTGACATACAAATGACCAGCCATCCAGTTTAAAGGGTCTGCAAACTATGAAGACTGCTTGATGACTAAACATAGTGATAAATTGGCGCCCAGGCACCTCATTCCTTTAGGAACAGAATTAAAACCAGCTAATAGGACTTAGCCTTTACAAGTTAAATATACACCAACTAATGACCTGACTTCATACTCAATCACAATTTCTCCCTCACTGTTGGGCATATTTCTCTAATGGATACTGTTGATTTAGTCCTGCATGTAATTTCAAATATGCTTCCCTCTGTAGAGTTTCTTAGACCTTCCTGAACAGTTTCAATTAATTTTTGTGCTGCTTTTGGGGACTTGGGGTGTAAAGGAAAGGGAGGGATGTTGAAAAAAGAGGACAGATTTCCTAACAGCTTATCAAAATTGTTTTGCCTCATGTGGTTTTTCTGTTGCCCTTTCTGCTGTGGCTTTGAATGTTTGGAAGCAATTTATGTTGTGCTGAGACTATTTTTCTTTCAGAAGTCTCTGCATTTAAAATTCAAATCTCAGCTGTCAGCAGGCTGTTTGCTCCAACTGTGCCTTTTCATAAGGCCCTTAGCAGGGTCTATATGGCATGTTCCTGAAACCAGAAGCTTTCTAACTCTAAAAGCTCAGAAGGCTCCAATTCTAGATGGTTAGAAGAGAGGTTTAAAATAGTAGGCTAACCCCTCTTGCTCTCACTGGCAGGTACTACTGAGGGTTTTTACCTCAGTCAAGTCATATCTTCTGGGGCTTCACATCACACTCTGGTTGTATTCCCTGATCTGTTTCAATCACTCTGTGCCAGTATTTGGCCAACAGTGAGGACCACCCAGGAAAATTCTCAGTCCCTTTTCTTCTCTTTTGGCATCACTCATCTTTTGATCTTAGGTTGGTAACACTTCCTAAGAATAAAAAAAAACAAGATTTCTAAACTAAAAATAGTCAAAACTTTCATCAAACTTACCAATGTATATTATTTATAGTTATAATTGTCTCCTTGTTCTATTCAATGTTATATAAAACTTAATTTTTCTTTTTTTCTATTTGGATATAGAAAGGGGCTTTGTTTACTCCTTTTTTCAGGTAAGATGGCCAGAAGCATAGGGACTGGATGGCCACCTGACCAGCAATGGTACTAAGTATGGAGAGTCTTCTGTAGTGTGGTAACATCTATGAGAGAGCATCCCACACAGCAGAGACAGGGGGGAAAAAACAAAAAGAAACAGAAAGGCTAGCCTGTTGTCATTATCTATACCATTGACTACTCAAGAGTGGGCACAAGGATGCATGAGTGGAGTGATCTCAGTGGCTGAGTTGAAAGATGGATGTGGACCCAGCAGCATGGTTCTCCATTTACCATATTCAGTCAAGCTATTGTTGCCTTTGCTTGCAATAAAGACCACTGTTGAACACCCAGTATGATTCACTCCTCAAAGAGACTGACTGGTAACCTGACAGAATGTTGTCTCCTTTTGGACCACTTTCATCCTAGAATGGATGCTATTGATGTTCTTGTTCTTAGAATGGCACGATCTTACATAGTGCTTACTATGCAGGCTTGTGGCTACATGACATGGTATCTAACTAGAGGTAAGCATAAGGGAATGATTGGAGGAGCTGCTACCAGTCTAGGAGACAGATACTGGGAGCCACAAGAGTACATAAAATGAACATTATCAGGTACAAATTGTTGGACAAAAATGGAAAATTCTGGAAGAAATAAAAATCCTAAAGTTTAACCCATTTATGTTAACCTAAATATTTAATCTATTCCAAAAAGCTAGTTTCCTGAGATGTGGAGAAAAACAGGGGACAAATACCTGATCTGAAAAGGGAAGTAAACAAAGACTACTGCATACTCCACCATCTCCTTCACGATGGAGGAGGAGGAAGCCCAATACCACGTGGTATCACATACTGGGCCATCTAGACGTATCAGACCTTTTAGGAAGAATGTCAGACCTCTAGAAAGAATGTCTTCCTAGAGCTGAGGTACCACCCTACATGGTGCAATATACACAGTAAATCAGAGACCTACAAAATGCATGGGTCGGGGCTGGGAAGGTGGCTCAGCGGTAGAGTGCTTGCCTTGCATGCGTGAGGCCCTGGGTTCGATTCTTCAGCACCACATAAGCAAAAAGAAACAAGCCAGAAGTGGCGCTGTGGCTCAAGTGGTAGAGTGCTAGCCTTGAGCTGAAGAGCTAAGGGACAGCACCCAGGCCCAGAGTTCAGGCCCCACGACCGGACCCCCAAAAAAAATGCATGGGTCTTGGAACCAAAGAATAATTCCCCCTAAAGGCTCCATTGTGTGAATGCACATGGGTAGAAACACAAGTCCAGAGAGGGTATGATTATTATGTCACACCCCTTCATCATGAAAATTCCAATCATATCTTCCAAAGACAAGCCACTAAGATTTGCTGTGGTAGGAAGTCAACTAAGGGTGATGGAATTTGAAAAAAGGTAGTTGAAAAGGCAAGAAATGAGAACCAGATGCATCTCTGAAACCAATCACAGTGAAGAGGCTTAGTTTGTCATTAAGAGAGGCAGAATAGTCTTTCTTAGTCCATTCAGACCATGGTGATAAATTCCTATCTACTAAGTGGTTTACAAACAGCAGAGATCTTACCCTCATAGTACTGGAGTGTTTGGTGAAATTCATAAGGGCCACTTTCTATTTTTACTCTTTAAGACTTCTTTTTTTTGGGGGGGGGAGGGGTCCGGTCATGGAGCCTGAACTCTGGGCCTGGGTGCTGTCCCTCAGCTCTTCAGCTCAAGGCTAGC
>NW_012267388.1:412870-423649 GCF_000151885.1 Dipodomys ordii | reverse complement strand
AGCCACAGCGCCACTTCCGGCTTTTTTCTTTTTGCTTATGTGGTGCTGAGGAATTGAACCCAGGGCCTCATGCATGCAAGGCAAGCACTCTACAACTGAGCCACCTTCCCAGCCCCAGACTTCTTTTATAAAAACACTAATCCCATTCAACCCAATAACTTCCTAGAGGTCTAATTTCTTTGTATTGTCTCATCAGGGCTGAGTTTCAACATAAGAATTTTAGGAAACACAAACATTTAGACCATAATGCTGCCTTTTTTCCAGTTCTTAGGATAAGCCTGTGAAAAACGTGATGTCCTATTTCCAACTCTGGGTGAGAAAAAGTTGATTTGTGCAGTGAAAGGGAAGGACTATGCTAGATATGAAAAGGAGCTTCTGGGGTGTTTGGTTGCAGAAAATATAATTAATGGGCAGCCCCAAATACTGCCATAATCTTGCCTAAGCCACAGGTGCCTTGGGCTTTGCCTCTTGCTAATGACCGAATATAGTGAATGAACTACAGCACTCTTCCTATGATGCTCAGTACTCCTCTCTGAACTTAAGGAGGTCCCACGGACCTAGCCAAATCTTTCCTGAAACTGCCTCTCAGCATGAGATTCTTCTTACCCAATCCAGATTTCTTCTCCCTCTCCTTCACAAGGATTAAAGTCTGCATTAAAGTCTGAGGCTCTGTCTCACATGAACAGAGAGACATTCCTACCTACAGAACTATCTTGTTCTTCTTAATGATTTGTGTTTGGTTCAAGTCCTTCAATTTATAGATGTTAAAATGGTGTTAAACATTCAATAGATTTATTGAGGAGACTACATGTAAAGGATGAAAGAAATAAAGAAATAGATTGTTCACAGGATGATTCACCATAGCTAAGATATGGAACCAGCCCAGATGCCCCTCAGTAGATGAATGGATCAAGAAAATATGGTGTATGCATATATATATATATGCATACACCATATATATATATACATACATATATATGTGTGTGTATGTATATATGTATGTGTGTGTATCTATATTTGTATATAAATACACACACAATAGAATTCTATGCTTCCATCAGAATGACATTGCCCCATTTGTTAGGAAATGGAAAGACTTAGAAAAAATCATATTAAGTGAAGTAAGCCAGACCCAAAGAAACATATGTTTATGGTTTCCCTTATTTGCAATGAGCAGAATAGCTCAATAGCAACATACATATAACCATATAAAATGATGCTAAACAAAATGAACTCTAAGACATGGACACAAGAGATTTTTCTTCGCTGTTGTTGTTTTTAATGTCTTATGTGATTTCTTATTTCTTTTGTGTGTTCTTCCCCCGATGGTTTATCCCTTGTCACTGTATTTGATTTTGGTACCCGGGTATTGTATATACATTTATCTAAATTAGGGAAGGAAAGGGGAACAACAAAATGGTGAGACAAAGGACAAGGAGGGGGGGGACCAAAGCAACAGTGATACTCACAAGACAATATGTTGGAAATGATCTGTACAACTTGGGGTGGGGGAGGAAGGAAAGTGGGAGAAAAATGAGGGAGGCAGTAACAAGTTTGACAAGGAATTTACTTATTACCTTACTTATGTAACTGTATCACATTAACAGTAAAAAAAACTTTTGAAGAAATGGGTTGTGAAGCAGGTCAGACCATACATGTGCAGAGGAGGAAGGATGGGGTAGGAAGAGTCACAGTCTGTAGTGAAGTCCCAAGGAAAGATTGTGAGGCACTGGGAAATCCTCAAACTCACCAAAGGAGTCTCCTCTTTATCCTTTGCAGGAAGTTCCACAGTAAGCCTATGCACAATAACGAGCCAAACAGGAGTCAATAAAAGAAAACATTTCTCTGATCTCTAGTGGCTCACACCTGTAATCCTAGCTACTAAGGAGGCTGAGATCTGAGGATTGCTGTTCAAAGCCAAACCAAGCAGGAAAGTCTGTGAGACTTTTTTGTGTGGGGGGGGCGGGGAGGGGAGGGGGTTGGTTGTGGGGCCTGAACTCTGGGCCTGGGCGCTGTCCCTCAGCAATTCAGCTCAAGGCTCTACCACTACAGCCACAGCATCGCTTCCGGCTTTTTTTTTTCTCCTGTTTATGTGGTGCTGAGGAATCGAGGCCCTGGGTTCGATTCCTCAGCATCACATAAACAGGAAAAAAAAGCCAGAAGTGGTGCTGTGGCCCAAGTGGTAGAGCCTTGAACTTAAGAGCTGATGGATATTGCCTAGGCCCAAAGTTCAAGGCCCACGACCAACAACAACAACAACAACAACAAAAAAGGAAAGAAAAGAAAAGAAAACATTTCCCTTGTTTATGGTTCAAGAACAGGTGATCAAGCCTCTGTTACTCAGGAATGTTCAGAGCTATGCTTCAATTGTAAGGATCAATCCTTATGGATGTTGAGGAAAGTTGCCATTTCTGGGAGGAGAGGTGCTAGGAAATCAGGAGGTATGTACAGGAGGTATGCAGGGGGCTTCCAGGAACTGGTGCAGTGCTACTTCTTTACCTACATTGTCATTATACTTGAATTTACATGATAGTAGTTTTTAATTCATCTGTTATATCTGACCCACTTTGAAGTAAAAGATACAAATTAAGCCAGAAGTTCATTCCTCAATTAAGAAAAAATATAAAAGCATAATAATATCCAATTAATGATGGAAAGAGCTGAGTTATGACATTCCATTTGAGAGGTAAATATACATTTATGTAATTTTTCTTAGAAAATATTTGGCAGTATCAAAACAGAACATATATCTTTATGACTAAAAGATCTCATGTATTACTAGAAACAATTGCATGAAAGAAAAAAAACCATTTGAATACTTATCTTGGGGTTCATTTCCCTAACATCAACTTATCTGACCTTTTCTGCTTGACTCAGACATATACTGGTTATTGCAAATAAGGGAAACCATGGAACCTATGTTTCTTTGGGCCTGGCTTACTTCACTTAATATAATTTTTTCCAAGTCTTTCCATTTCCTAACAAATGGGGCAATGTCATTCTTTCTGATGGAGGCATAGAATTCCATTGTGTATATATACCACATCCTGCTTTCACTGTATTTGATGTTGGTATAATTTGTGGAGAGGAAGGGAAAAACAAATTGTTTAAATAGGGATACAGGTGGACCCATTGCAACAATGAGATGTACAAGATGTTATGTCGGAAACAAACTTTACAACTTTGGTGGGGGGGGAGGACCAGGTGGGGGGGTTAGGGGGAGTAGGAAGGGAGGGAAGGGGAAACAAAGGAGGAGGCAACAATTCTTGATAGGAAATGCACTCATTATCTTGCCCATGTAATTGTAACCCCTCTGTACGGTATTTTCACAATAAAAAAAAAGATCTCATGTATAAATTTAAGATAGTTCTATTATTTTTGATGTTTTATGTATCTATTTATTAATTAAGTCATGGGGCTTGAACTCAGGGTTTGGGTGTCTTTTAGCTTTTTAGTTCAAGGCTAGCACTCCACCACTTTGAGCCACCACTCCACTTCCAGTTTTTTCTGGTGGTTAATTGGAGATAAGGCTCTCACTGCCTTTCTGTCTTTGAATCATGATCTCAGATCTCAGCCTCCTGAGTAGCTAGGATTACTGGCATGGGCCACCAGCTTCCAGCTATTACATTATTTTAATGTTAATTATTTTTTACAGATTTCTTTGTCATTATTTTAAGAAATTACCCAGATGAACATGTAAAGAAATGTAAGATATATTGACATAAGTATTATACTTCTACTTAATGGAATACCATTTCACTATTATGCTCATAGACTGATACGCATATAGATGTGTTCTCACAAAGAAAGGTATATACAGTACATTAAGGAGAAAAAACAGGTCTAAAAGAAGTATTTTCTAAATATGTATGTAAACACTGAATACTGAAAAACAGAAAATAAGCACAAATTATCTCTTGATGAGATTTTTGAGGACCTTTAAAAATTTTTATTGTAAGGGTGATAATGCAGAAGAGTCACAATTACATAAGTCAGGTAATGAGTACATTTCCTTTTGAACAGTGTCACCCATTTCCCTCATTTTTTCTCAGGTTTTTTCCCCCTCAACTCCCTTCCATCCAAGTTGTATAGTTAATTTCCAACTTAGTGCCTAGTAAGTATCACTGTTGTTATCCTTTGTCCCAGTTTCTGTGCTTCCCCTTCTCCTCCCCAAATCAGATAAATGTACATACAAGACAAAGGACACAGAAATCAAAAGCAATTTTGAGGAACTTAAAAAAGTATTTTTGCATATAACTATAATAGCTTAATAGGTCCTTCCCTTGATCCCAGCAGATGGCACTATATAGAGAGGGGCATAGCAGGAGTAAGTAGGTTAGTGGGCAGATGCTTCTGAAGGGCACATCCTGTACTAGTTCCTTCCTGTCCACTTCCCTGCTTCCTATCCACCTAGATGTGATCTGCTTTGTCGTACCACATGCTCCAAATATGCCCCTGAAACTCAAATAGCTTAGCTTCTACAAAGTCAAAGAGAAAGTCTTTAATAAACTTCAAGTGAAGGCCTGCAAACTGTCCCCGAATGTGGGAGTAAGAAACAATGAAGAGCACTTCAAACACATAAACCTCATTCTTTTGGAATCTTCACTAGCAGAGAGTATACACTGGGAAGGCTATCTCTAGTTCATGGCAAAGACTAAGAGATTTCACCAGATGTGGGCACTTGATTTATAGAAGTTATTGGACGCTTTACAGTATAGTTACAACTATTTCTTGTCTATTGACAAAACATGACATATAGACAGTATTGATTACTTTGAAGTATAGATACATTTCCCATGTATTGATGAAGGAAAAAGTCCAAGAAAAATAATGCTTCTTGATTTGTAATAGTCATAGATCAAATGTATATATTTTAAGACATGCTTAATCATGATTACTCCTCTAATTATTGCAAAATTCCAAATGTAAATCTTACTGTTGCCTGAGAGATTATATTAAAAGGTTTCTAGACTCTTTATGCAATTTCTCACATTGACATTAGTGGTTCATTAATATTAAAGAGACCTGCAGTATGGTATTAGCTAATTATACCAAAGACTATCTTTGGAATCTGTCAAGCATAGCCCCAGCTTCTATTTTTACAGCTTGATGTGCACCATAAGCTGATTTGACTATTTTTAAAACTATCAATCCTGCTTTGACTAGAAGAAACTT
This sequence comes from Dipodomys ordii, assembly GCF_000151885.1. NCBI lineage: Eukaryota > Metazoa > Chordata > Mammalia > Rodentia > Heteromyidae > Dipodomys > Dipodomys ordii. The sequence goes on along the minus strand of NW_012267388.1, from coordinate 418,474 downwards.
ATCTGCTTTAAGATGCATGCTTTTGCCAAGGTAAATATTATCTGAGAATAACATAATTTGAATTGCTATTTCTGAGAAATAAAGATGACAAATACATATTCTGCCTGGTTCTTCAGGCAACATGGCTACCTTTTTAAGGCAAAGGAATGAGCCCTCTGGCAGGATTCATATAAAGTAACTAAAGACAATGGATATCTATAACAATGAGCCATGTGGCTTTTCTGTTCTCCTGAGTTTCTGCCAGGTGTGAGGATATCTGAACCTATCCCCAAATAGTCTTCTGGACACAAAACTATATGATAAGATTCCCCATTCCAAGGGACTTTCACAACAGAATAGAAAAAATGTCTAATTCAGGTAAAGAAAATACCTCTGCCCTTTAATGACATCAGATTTCACTCCCTGCAACCAATCTGTGCAGGAGAAAAAGAAGATATTTTAAGGAAACTGAAGAAAATACAGATTGTTGTCTGATAGAGATATTTTACAGCACAGAATTTCAACTTCTCTTGGCATCTTGGGTAACATTTAAAATAATAGTTTTTAAAGATTAATTACTCAATACTTTGTTTTTTTAAACTTTTAAATTTTATTGTAAAGGTGATGTACAGAGTACACTTCCTTTTGAAGAGTGTCACCCCCTCCTTCATTCTCTCCTAGTTTTTCCTCTCCCAACTTCCCTCCCCCAAAAGTTGTATAGCTCATTTCAACATAGTGTCTATTGCGTTTCACTGTTGAATTGCTTCACCCATTGTCTCTGCATTTCTGTGCTTCCCCTTCCTCTCCCCAAATCAGATAAACTTATATACAAGACAAAGGGTTCAGCAACAGAAGGGAATAAATCAAAGGGACAAAAATAGCATACAATATAAAAAAACCTCTTGCTTCCATTTCTTGGAATTTGTTTTGATAAGCATCATTTTATATGATCATATGCACATAGCTATTGAGCCCTGTGATCCTCTCCTAAGAGTATCCTCCTTTTGTCTCATTGTGGAATGTTTACAGTGCTGTTTAATTAATCATGTTCAAGTGTAATTATATGTCTTTTACTATCCATTGGGTTTATTTGTAAATTTATAGACAAATTCTAATTATTACAAATAAGGGAAACTTGCAGCCTGTTTCTTTGGAAACGTAGAATTCCATTCCACATTTTCTTGAGCCGTTCATCTACTGAGGGGCATCTGGGTTGATTTTATATCTTGGTTATGGTAACCAATGCTGCAGTGAACATGGTTGTGCTGGTGGCTACAGTGTAGTCTGGTGTGTGGTCAATTGAATAGATGCCCAGAAGTGGGATTGCTAGGTCATAGGGAAGCTCTATGTTTAGTCCTTTGAGAAACCTCCATGCTATTTTCCAGGGTAGTTGAACAAGTCAACATTCCCACCAACAGTTTTGGCTCCCTTTTGGCCACATCCCCACCAGTATCTGTTATTGTTAATTTTCTTGATAATGGCCATTCTCACTGTGGTCAGGTAGAATCTCAGTGTTGTTTTGATTTGCATTTCTTTTATTGCCAGGGATGTCAAACATCTCTTCATGTATCTACTGGCCATTCTTATTTCTTCTTCAGAGAAATCTCTCTTTAAGCCTTTAGCCTATTTATTAATTGGGTTGTTGTTTCTTTGAGGATTTGTTTTTGGAATGTTAAACTTTGGGGGCTCCAGTAGATTTTAGAGATGAGGCCCTTGTCAGATGCATATCTAATAAAGATCTTCTCCCATTCTGTGGACTTTCTATTGATGTTGCTAGCCACGTCCTTTGCCATGCTGAAACTCTTCAGTTTGATGCAATCCCCTTTGTCTAGCTTTTCTTTGATTTATTGTTTCTGGGTCTTTATTAAGAAAATTTTGGCCAATGTCAAGGAACCCTAGAGTTTGTCTTATTCCTTTCTGTAATGTTTTCAGGGTGTTTGCTTTTACTTTGAGGTCCTTTATCCATTTGGAGTTGATTTTTGCTGCAGGGTGATAGATAAGGATTTAACTTCAGTTTTCTGCACATGTGCAGCCAATGATGCTGGCAGAATCATTTGTTAAAGAGGCTATCTTTCTTCCGTCCTGTGCTTTTAGATCCCTTATCAAATATTAGGTAGCTATAGGTCTGTGGGCTCATTTCTATTATATTCCATTGGTCCTCAGGCCTATACTTGTGCCAATACCAAGATGTTTTTATTACTACATCTTTGTAATTGAAGCTTGATTACTCAATACTTTGATGGACAAAGTAGTAAAATGAGACAACTCAGAGCCTATTGATGCAAACTTCCAAATTTTGGGTATAATGTAATAAGTATTACAAAGGCCCCTGGAATCTGTGAATGAGTTCCCTTACATGTCAAAGGCACTTCAACTGTAGATGAAGGAAAAGAAAGCTATTGTACTACTGGTAAGGAAATGGAAAGATTTGGAAAAAAATTTAAGTGAAATAAGCCAAACCCAGAGAAACAAAGGTTTCATGGTTTCCCTCATTTGTGGTAGATAGACTGTACCTATAAATCTATAAGTAAACACATTGGGTGGTATGCAAGTGGTACTAAATGGATTAACTGAAGTATAATAGACTATGGAGAACTCAAATAGTATAATTCTTAAAAAAAAAAACTATGGCAAAGCCAAATAAATTAAGAACTAAGAAATAGGTACATGTAAGAAAGAAAGTAGGGAAGGGGAGAGTGGTAGATTAATCAAGAGGGGAAGAATATGGACAAGAATTCATTGTATATACCACAAAATTAAGGAAAGAAAAGGGATGGATTGAAAGAGAGTGAGGCTGTTGGAGAGGGTGACACTGATCAAGATGTGTTGTATTCATGAACTGTTTTGTTAAATTGCACGGCCTTTGTAACTACTGAAAGATCATAACAATGTAAAAAACCTTAGTTGATTTCACTACCTGGTCACTTCTTTCAACCAATATAAATCTTAAAAGTAAGTAGGGTTTTTTCATATATGATCTTGATTGCAAACCTTCCTAAGTAGTTACAGAAACAGCAAGCTATAATGTTTAATGACACAAGTTAAAAAGCACGTTTCTTAAAAGATATGATCTTTGAAATGACAAAGGTGCCCTTTTCAAGAATTAAAAAAAAAAGAATATGCAAATAGCATCTTTGGTGGCTGGATGCATTGAATATTAAGGAAAGAAGACTTCTTAGAAGGTAAAAGCAACTTAATAATTTGGCTCTAGATTTGACCCCAATATGAGGGAAAATTCTAGCAATTGAGCTTTATTACATTTAGAAAATAAACTAGGGAGGTGGTGATCATGCAAACAACATGGGCATAAACATTTGATAAGTATCAAAATTCAAGCTTCTGATGGGTTCATTTTACCTTGAAATACTGTGTTTGATTGACTATTACATAATCTCATAAACAAGGAAAATTTCAAAAAAAAAACCAGAGCCTAGATACCAGGATTATCTTTACAGGCAAATGCAAAAGGGAAAAATGAGGAGGAAAGTGTAGACAGGATAAAGGAGGAACCTGTAAAATGAAAGGTCCCTTATAGTAGCCACATCGATGATAAATAGATGGTAGATAGATAACATAGATTCATGAGAGAAAAACATAAAAAAGACCATATCCTTGGGATTACAGAGATACAATTAAAATAAGAATGTAAGACAGGTATACTGGCTCATACCTGCAATCCTAGCTATTCAGAAGCTAAGATCTGAGGATAGAGGTTCAAAGTCAGCATGGGCAGACAAACTTGAGAGATTCTCACCCCTAGATAACCAGCAAAAAGCTGCAAGTGGAGGTGTGCACTAGGAGATCAAATGCTAGCTTTGAGTGAAAAAGCCAAGCAAGAACTGAGTTCAAGTCCATGTACCCATGTACACATGCACAAATTAAGGATATGAGATAGTAAGGAGCGATATATATAAGGGAGACAGAAGCACAATGAAGAGGAGATTAGTAACATTAATTCTGATGGAAAACTTTTTTTTACAAGAAAACAATTAAGAATTCTAACAGACAAAAAGAAATGGTTGTGGTGAATTTTTCAATATGGACAAAAATTGTATAAAGGTAATTCTTAGACATGATCCTCTGGTAATATAAACATTTTAGGGTAATTTTTTGTTTAGTTGTATGTTGGTACTGGGGCTTGAACTAGAGGCCTCTGAGCTTTTTCATTAACAGCTGATGCTCTGCCACTTGAGTCATACTTCCAGTCTAGCTTTTTGGTTGATTGATTAGAGATAAAAATCTTATGGACTTTTCTGCCTGGGATGACTTCAAAGCACAATCCTGATAACTCAGCCTTCTGAGCAACTATGAAAACAGGCGTTCAACATCCAGCTAGTTTGGGGAATATCATAAAAAGATGAAAATAACAAAACTACTGATCATGAATGATTTTAATTGAACAGAAACTGCTTAGAAATGAATTTTAAAAAAGGAAAATCTGAATGTGCTGAGAGGCTGTATACAGCCTTTGACAAATCATTGAAGTCAACATCTTAAAATCACATTATACGTTTTGTCCTTGGAAATGAATCAGATGGACCAAATGTGTTAATGAGAAGTTATAAAATGACCCTGGACTGTCTTCATTTACAGATTAAGATACGACATAAAAGTTAGAATCACTAGCCTTCTTAATCATCTTTCTTTTCATGCAGTAAAGGGTATGACTATGCAGGGTTCAGTTTCTTAGGCTACAAAGCTGAATGGGGTATTTGCTAGTAATAATCATGAATTATTCTGTTGATTCCCAATCTCAATTTTTAACGCAGTCCTCAGTGTGCTAACTTACACTTTTCTCTTTAAATCTTCATTTATTGTTTGAAATCATTCTCAACAGTAGGAAACGTTTCCTCTTTTCAGTCATTCAACTTTACTTGCTCCTTGGCCAACACATACACATCTTGTAAATCATAGATTGTTGCTGGAGTTCTATGTATTTCACACATTATTGTTGTAGTTGTCAAATCTATACTGGAAACTAGCCTAAAGTTATTTTTATCTCACATTCACTCCATCACTCACAGCTCTTTATATTAGTTTATGAACCACATATCACCTTTCTAAAACATACTATTTCTCTATTGTTTAACGGAAGTAAGAAGTGGAACCAAAATGGGCTGAAAAGAGTTCATTGAAAGTACAGTGGCTGGACACCGTGGCCCACACCTGGAATCCTAGCCACTCAGTAGGCAGAAACCAAGAGGGGTACACTTTGAAGCCAGATGTAATAAAAGTTAGCAAGACCCCATCTCAACCAGCCAATGAGCTGGGCATGGTGGTGAATGTCTGTAATTACAACTATGCAGAAGGCATAGGCAGGAGGATCAAAGTCTGAGACTAGCCTAAAGTAAAAACACAAAACTTCTTTCTTCTTCAGAGAAGTTTCTCTTTAAGTCTTTCGCCCACTTATTTATTGGACAGTTGTTTCTTTGGGGATTTGTTGTAGGGGGGTTTAATTTTTTGAGTTCCAAGTATATTTTAGATATGAGACCCTTGTCCGTTGTATGGCTAGTAAAGATCTTCTCCCACTCTGTGGGCTTTCTATTGATCTTGCTAGCTATGTCATTTGCCCTGCAGAAGCTCTGCAACTTTATGCAATCCCATTTGTCCAACCTTTCTTTGATT
>NW_012267388.1:371999-411760 GCF_000151885.1 Dipodomys ordii | reverse complement strand
GAAGGGATGGGAAGGGTAAACAAAGGAGGAGGCTGCAATGCTTGGTAAGAAATGTACGCATTATCCTGCCCATGCAATTGTAACCCCTCTGTACAGTTTGTTCACAAATAAAATAAAATAAAATTTAAAATAAAATAAAAAAAAACACAAAACTTGGTCCTCCAAATAATGTTAGCTCAAGTGGCAGAGTACCTGCCTTGCAAGGCAAGTGAGGTCCCCAATTCAAACCTCAGCAGCACTCATAGGAAACATCTGTATAGGAATGAATATGTACTCCAGATTCTCCATCCCACTCTTCACCCTTTATCCCTGACACCGTCAGCCCTAGAAGCTCAGTGGGAGCACTAGGCAAGATGGAAGTTTCCTTTCTAAAGGAACAAATTAATCATCTGGGAAGCTTAAGCCTTCAGTCTTATTGTTTTCTCAGAGAGAATGCAACTCTCTGGCATTTGGACAACCTGAAGATTTCAACTAGCTTCCTACTGATTGACTGTCATCAGTGGACACCGCTGCTCTACCTCATGATCCCTGTACACAGTGTGACTGGGTCCATGCTGTTACTCATGGAAAAATCTCACCTACTGTCACCAAGCAGGTGTGCTGTGTAAACAGTGAGGATCACCTGAGAAGGTGAGACTCAAGAAAAACTGACTCTGGAGGAAACGTTAGAGACAAGATCATCTTAACAAACAAGGCTTCATATGCTAGAATGAGCAGAAGATATAAATAGAGAGATGGCCACAGAAACACTAAAAAAGGCATAATGAAAAACAATGCTATCTCCACAGGTAGGGATTTGGAATAGAAAGTATTTTTCTTCATTATTAATCTGTCTATTTATTAATTTTGCCAGTACTGAGGTTTTAACTCAGATAGTTTGCATGGCTGATGCTCTGCCACTTGAGCTATGTGTCCATCCCAGCTTTTTGCTGGTTAATTGGAGATGAAATTTCATGAGATTCTTTTTGCTCTGGCTTATTTCTTTTTTGTGCTTTGTTTTGTTTTTCAATTAAAATCATTCTATATAGCAGAATAGTACTAATGAAAACATAAAATGCCCCTATGATAGAGAAAAACCAAATGATGAACAAAATGGACATGAGCCATCACTTTCCCCTGAGAAGCTGAGCACACTTAGAGAAAATATTTGGGGACAACCAGGCCAGCCCCTGCAGCCAAGAGCATCAACCAGAGAGAGCAGAGCCATTCAGGACTCAGTATGTGATCACAGCTGTGATCACCAATCTCTAAGTTGTATGATGGATGCTTCAGATAGCTACTGTCCTAAAGTCACTAGAAAACCCCATTTGTCAAAGCTCTGCAGTGAATTGGGCATGGTGCTAAAACACCGAAAATCAAGCAGAAAACCAAAATAGTGCCGTCTTTGTTAGACTCCTCCTGAGCTAGTCAATGTCCTAAGTGTTTACACATATTAAATATTTTCATATTACAGACCAGAAGCAAAGCAATGTTCAGTCGATAATCATGTGACTAGCCAAAGGAAGAGCCAGGACTGAACCACTGACAGGAAAAAGAGAACCGTGGTCAAGGTTAGGAAGAAGTAGAAGTAATAGAGATTCTTCACAGGACTGGACTCAAGTCTGAAAGGCCAAGGCAGAATAATTTGTTCCAGTTTTTTTTCTCTGTCCTGTATTCCTTTACAGTTTTCCCGATTGCTCTACCAATTTTGCTTTGATGTATTCATGCAGTCATAAGTAAAGGTCTTGTAGGAACTAGGGAAAATCCTTATCTATAAATGTCTCATACTCCAAATCTATTTATCCTTGTCAATACCTAATAGATTCCCTTCTGAAAGTACCATCTTCAGTTTTAGTTGCTTTTAGCTACTTCTATTTCCTTAACTTCTCCCAACAAAGCTAGTAACCATTAATGGGGCTTCTTCACATGAAAATGGACTAATAATTGGCAGAAGGATGTGTTCTATCAGGGCACACCAAGGTCAGACAGATGGGACCAATTAAGTGACAACCAGCAGGGTAGGGAAAGACAATTCTCCCACACACATCCTCAGAATGCATGCAAATAGACAAAATTTTCTACTTTACTGTTAAAATAAATAAGGCTAAGGAAAAATAAGACATGTTAGTAATATCTTTTGTAGAAAAAAAGAACTATTCCAATAAAAACATATGCCTGGAAAGAAAACTTATGGAACAGTTACAAATAAAAGTAACAAGTACATTTTATTTAAATATACTGATTTTAAATTCAGACATAAGCATGGACTCATAAAAATAGCTATTACAAAAAATATTTTAACCATAAGGATTATAAATTTCTATTTAATTTTAAAGAAATGAACCAATTCTCCTTCTCATTGCTATGCAGGGAAGGGAAACTATACTCTAGGGCGGGGAGCAGGGAGAGGCCCTGTTTCCAGGTCACCAAGTGTGATGCAGAAAGCCCTGAATCAGAAAGAGAAAAGCATAGATACTAGTTTTGTTCTTATCTGTAGGGTAGTTGCTGAGCTGCTGAACACCTTAAATAAATCATTTAGCATTTATGGGCCTCTCCATCTACAAAATGAGGCCATTTAATTACATCAGCTGTGAGGCCATTCCAGCTATGAAGAGAGCAAGAAAGAGACATAAACAGACAGACAGACAGAAACAGCGAGAGAATGGTCATAAAATCCAGAAAAATGTGAATTTATGTGACTTGTTTTTGTTGTGGTGTTTTGTGTTTTGATTTTGGGGGTTTTGTTTTGTTTTTTACCCTATTTTCATTCAAGAGAAAACAGTTGCACACAGGCACAGTCAAATACATCTCATCGTCTTCCCAGAAAATGCCTTACAGCACAGGTTTGAAATCAAGATTTTGAAATATAAAAAAATCCAGAGGGGGCTGGGAAGGTGGCTCAGTGGTAGAGCACTTGCCTTGCATGCCTGAGGCCCTGGGTTCAATTCCTCAGCACCACATAAGCAAAAAGAAAAATGCCGGAAGTTGCACTGTGGCTCAAGTGGTAGAGCGCTAGCCTTGAGCTGAAGAGCTGAGGGACAGTGCCCTGGTCCAGAGTTCAGGCCCCATGACTGGACTCCAAAAAAAATCCAGAGAAAGAAAAAGAAATATACCATAGGACATATGGATACAAAGTGCTAGTTTTTAAATTATAGGGGCAATAGCTATGGATGATACTGTGCCTTCATGTATAGAGCTGTTTAGAATCTTGAGTGATGAGTAGAATTGACTTCCTGAGTCTGGTTTTGTCAGAACATCAACCATAAAAATGAAATTAGACAGGCTGTAAATCAGGAGTCACCACCAGCTTCATGCACCTGCCTCCTTCAACTAAAAGGAGACATCTACAGCAGACATATTCCAGGCCTTCATACCTGTTTCCCACACAGGAGGCAATGACTACCACTGCAGTCTTGCTTCTGTACAATTGCTTGTTCCTCCATAGAAAATTCTCTTCAGTTGCTACAAATCAAAATGAGGAAAGCACTGAGCACTCGTGGCTCACACCTATAATCCTAACTACTTAGAATTCTGAGGATGGGAGGATCACAGTTCAAGGCCACCTGGGCAGAAAAGTTTGAGAAACATCTTCTTAACCCATAACTGAGTGTAGTCGCACATGCCTGTCATCTCAAGCTACATGGGAGACTAATATTGGAAGGATCTAGGTACCAGGTCTTCCCTCTCCACCGAGGGAAGTTAGACATGATGACAAATGCCTGCCATCCCAACAATGACAGGAATCATAAATTAGGTGGATCATAGCTTAGGTGTGTACCTCGGGGGAAGTGAGTCCCTATCCTAAAAAATGACCAGTAAAAAACAAGGCTCAGCAGTATCTTGGCAGCCTGACAAGAAAGCTTGATGCTTCCTTTGACAGCACATATACTACAGTTAGAATGATATAGAGAAGACTAGCATGGCCCCTGTGCAAGGATGACACAAATTTGTGAAGCGTTCCATACTTGTAGACATTAAGAAAAAATATTTAACACACATATTTTTGTACTTTCCTTGCAGGAAATTAATACTTTTTCGACATGGAGCGTAATCTTTGTATCTGGGAGCTGCAGTACTGGGAAGCCAATTGCTGTTCAAAAGTTCTGTAAACCAATCATCCTATTCCATTGCTCTTATCCCACATCTCTCCTTCAAATTGGGCCTACCTTTGGCATTTGGGAGGCAAGTGAAAAATTACTCAGATGCTAAAATAAAAATCAGGGAAGAGACTTCTAATAACCCATGGGGGTCCTGTGTAACCTGACTTTCAACACGATTTCACTCTCAGAGACTCAATGACCATGGGAAAAACTGGAATCACGTATTTAAATCTTTTCCTCTAATGGATTATCTCCTCAAGAATGGATCAAAAAAGTTATGCAGCATCACAGGGAGGGCTTCTGTAATCTTCAAATGTTAAACAAGTTTCAACATATAGATTAATCTGGAAAAGACCAAGGCCATTGGAGTTTGCAGAAGTCTAAGCAATTCATAGCTTTGCTGATGGATGACGATGGCTATCTAATGAGAGAAAAGTGTCATGTTGGACTAGATGGGGTGCCTCCTTTCCATGGCATTTCTTAAAAGATTACCTAGTAACTTACCAACAGCTTGTGTTTCCTTCCCCTCACCAGAAACTGCTGCATAAGAGAAAAAGCATGAGCTTCTTAAAGCTTCAAGACTATACAATAAAAAAGATGCTTTCACGGTGGGAATGGTACCAGAGCAGTGCCAGGACCTCCAGTGGGTAAAGCCCCGCTGTCCAAGAGAGTGCTGACACTCAAGAGGAAGGCCTGGAAGTCAGCAGAGGAGCTGGTGCTGCTTTATGATGAGGATCCAAAGCCAGTCTGGCAAACAGTACCTCCTTGCAACTGCAAGGTTGTTGGAGGAGAGGCAGAAGTCAGAAACCTCTGGGATATGGATGTTGTGTCTGCTTCCTCTGAAAAAAGCCCATCTTGGCAGACAAACGTAAATTTGGACAAGAGGTCAGATAATGTCATTATAGATACTTTAACAGGAAACCCCCAAAGACACAATGAAAGCCACAAAAAGTTTTGAAACATTGACAACTTCATGGCCACCAAGTAAAGAAGAGGCCATCAGCTCCAATTTAAGGACATCAAAGTCAGATTCTACTTTCTATCACCAGTCCTCTGTAGAGATACTTTATGCCTCTCCCTCTTTCAAAACGTTAAGCCTAGTAAAAGAGCTTGAAATCAGTAAGGACCTTCATAAATCAGCACAAGCAAGCAGAAGAGGAACACCTCAGGACCTTGGTCACATGTGTTGCAACTCCTGCCAAGGGAACATCCTCCTTTTCTACTTTATCAGTGTCATCTCCTGACTCAGCCCCCCCAGGGAAGTCATTGCCTCACTTGCCACCAATCTTGTCCAGGCCTTCCAGGACTGTGCCTCATCAAAGGTCATCTTCTGCCTCCTTTAAGCACAGAGATAAAGCAGCCAGGTCTCACTCTCAGGAGCCCAGTGTCTTCTGATGAGAAGGAATATGACAGCCTCAATCTGCAAGAAATTCTTTTTGTAATAAGTTTTTTATTGTAAAAATACTGTACAAAGGGGTTACAGTTACCTGAGCAAGGTAATGAGTACATTTCCTATCAAGCATTGCTGCCTTCTCCTTTGTTTTTCCCCTACCATCCCTTCCCTCCCAACTCTACAAATATAATCCTCACCATCTATATTGTAAAGTTCGTTTTCAATATAGTGTCTTGTACATCTCATTGTTACAATGAGTCAACCTGTATCCCTACTTAAACATTTTGTTTTTTCCCTTCCCCTCCCCAAATTAGACTGACATCAAATTCAGTGAAAACAGGGGTTATACCGTGGGGGAGGAACATACAAAACAACAAAAAAATTACATGGTACCTTATAAATAGTTAGAAACAATAGCAAGAAAGAAAAAAAACTATAATCTGCAGGAAATTCTTCCAGATGATTCCAACTCTGCTGAAAAGAAAGCCGGTCAGATTCCCAGTAGCAGCTGGGTTGCATTTTACACCCCCACTGCAGATTATATCCTTTCTATGTCTTCTTTTAGTTTTCAGACAATCCAGGGCTTGCCTACAGGGTCCAAGGCAAGCAACTCCATTGAACTCTGCTGGAGAAGATGAACAGCATTGGTGGTAAGGCTCCACGAGGATCTGAGCATGGTGCTACAAGAGCTCAATGTCATCAGCAGCCATCTATAAGCATGGGTGGCTGTAGCCCACAGGCCAGCAAGTCTTCACAGGACTCCCAGTCTTCTGAAGGAAGCTTAGATCAAACCTAGTCACTTCAGTATCCATTATAATAGAACTCATGTAGGCCCACAAATTCATGTGATGGTCCTATGTGTGTCTTCTAATTCATTAACACAGCTTTTCAAATTAAAAAAGAAAAGCTCAATGCCCTGGATTCAGACCCAAGTTTACACACACACACACACACACACACACACACGTAATCTCTCCATCACTTGTAAGCCATATTCTAATATACAGAATACCTTTACCTAAATTTTCTCAAGTGATATTACCAGAGCTCATTAAGGTTAGCTTTCCTTTTCCCAGTCATTAAAATGTGAAATACAATCCATATGTGCCAGAACTCTGTCTGAAGGTCAAAGTCCTGGACCCTCTTGATGACTCTGGCCCAGATGATGACTTTGCTAGGATGAGACAGACATCCATGCTTATATCTCATAGCAGCAGCACCCTGGAACACCTATATGTCCAACAAAACATCTATCATTAACTGTCATTCCATCCATCCATCCCTCCTTCCATCCATCCATCCATCCATCCATCCACCTCTACACCCACCCACCTTTATCACAGTAGAAACTGAATTCCCTTAAGAAAATCAATGGGTGAAGTTCTTACCTGTGATTCTGTCTGTTCTGTCTGTCTTTCTGTTTGTTTCCATCTGTCTTTCTATCTACCTAAACACTCATACATCAATAAACTCTGTGCTAAGACCTTTAAGGAATTTCATAGTTCTCTTTTTTTGTTCTTTTCTTTTCTTTTCTTTTCTTTTTTTTTTACTACAAATAGGTGATCTATATGGAAAGGGTAATTATAGTATTCTTAGTCATAGAAATAGTTCTACTAATTGTCTCTACCCACTTTCTGTAAAGCAAAAACATCACAAATCTCTATCTTTATGTACCTATAATATCACAGGCCTCTGGACCCATTAAAAGACCATTTTGATGGGAGCTTCTGAAAGTATTCAGGTAGTTCCCTACAAAGTAGCATGGTTACTCTGTTTGTACATCTGTAGGACTACTGAACTCTATTTCTCACCAAATTGAGACCATTAGCTCCCAAATGCTATAGGATACTCTAAAGATGAATCCCTACATCCCTCCTTCTTCCTAAGCCTCTCACTGAATTGATTCTCACTGAATCTTCTCTTTTCAAACACCCGATATTGATTTCCTCTTCTGCTTCACTGTTCTCACTGCCAGGGCTGGGCAGTGAGTCCTGCTATTTCTCATTTCTGGTTGTTGCACTAACTCCTGACTTTTCTTGTTTCTTACTGTTCTCTGTTTTTTGTCCCCTTCAGAAAAGATGCCAGCAAGACCAGCTACATCATTTAGAAGGTCCAATGTAAATTCAAAAGAGAGACCATTGTTCAAAAAGTAAGCATTTATAGATGATGGTAGCAGGACATTAAATTCCATGTGGAGTCTTCAGAATACAGGATGTAGTGCAAGTGGCCACATCTCTTGCTCATGAAATTGATCCCAGATGTTAGAAATTAAAACTTAAGTTCATCATCTTCCTAAAAATAGGTCTAAAATTATACTCATCAACACCTGGAGAAGGGAAGCTAAAACTCAATCTTCATATGATTTCTCAACATACAACTTCTATCTGCCTCTCCAGTTTCATCCTCTACATATCTATCATTCCACTGCATTTCCTCAAATAGTCATATCAATGGGTAGGTGAATGATAGATGGATGGACAAGATAGATGAATACATAGATAGGACAAAGGCTAGATAGTGGATGATACAATGGTGTGCTGATTGGTAGATGATTAGATAGATAGATAGATAGATAGATAGATAGAACCATCTCTCTCCCTTCTCCTGCTGACTCATCCTCCATAAATCAATGAAGCCCTCCCTGACCACCATTCCAGCTGAACCTTGGCCTCATGCCTTCTATACCCAAATTATTCATTTTATTGATGGTTCAGTCAATCTTCCCCCTTCTAGACTATAAGTTCTTTGAGGAAATAGACTCTTTCTTGGAGTTTAACTCTACTTCTGGTACAGAGGTAGGTACATTACTTGCCTAAAGACCATATTAATGAAAGGCAAGGGTTTTAGAATTAGACAAACATGGTGACATCTCTTTTCCACTATTTCTTAGCCAGGTGACCTAAAACTAATTTCATTTTGATTTTTCTATTTGTGCCAGTACTGGGGGCTTGAACTCAACTCTCCATTAGGCTTTTTTCCCTCAAGGCTGGCAGACTGCCATTTAAGCCACTCCTCTACTTTCATCTTTTTGCTGGTTAATTGAAGATAAGAGTCTCAGACTTTTCTGCCTAGGGGCCTGGCTTTGAATATTGATCCCCAGTTCTCACCCTCCTGAGTATCTAGGATTACAGGCACAAGCCACTAATACATGGATAATTTTATTTTTTAATACTCTGAATCTTAGACTGTTGTTACAGAGCTTCTGAGAGAATTAAGCAAATTTTTTTGATAGTCTGGCACAGTGCCAGTGGAATTATGCATTCAATAAGTGTTATTTTCTTTTCCCATGTAAATCTGAGATGGCCTAAATTACCAAATACATACTGAAAGCAAAGAGCCAAAAATTAGTTCTCATTCAGACTTAGTAAAAGGTAAATAGGATGTATTCTCACTGGCTGCAACTAACATAAAGGAGATCATGATTTCATTCTTGATATTTTCAAGTAATATATGTGAGTTAAAAATAATAGCTCTATACACACCAAGGATGAACTCTCTGGCAGTTAGAAGTATTCTAAAGAACCACCATTTCCACTAGTTAACCCAGCCAACAGAGGCACACCCCAAAGGAGTCTTCTAGGGAAGTGACTAGAGTCCCAATCTACATTTTTAAATGCTTGCAAAATTGAGCATCCCAAAGGGATGATTTTTAAGCATTTAAGGGCATATGAATAGGGCATAGCACAAAATGAAGCAGATATTTGGCAAGCATCCAACACAAGCCTCTCTCTGCTGCTGAAGCAAACCCTGAAAGAGCAGACAGTCAGGATGCAATCCTTCTTCAAAGGAGCAGCTGGGGGAGGCCTTTGCATGCCCAGGATTGCACCTGTCCAGATACAGATACCAGGAATGCACTTCGGGTCACTGATGGCTGGAGTGGGGGTAGGAGTATTTGGGGAAATCTCCAAGAAGCTCAGAGAACCTAGATGAATAAGGCATAATCAGTAAAAAGGCATAGCTCAATCCTACCAACTACTTAGATGCCACCCCTGGCCCTAGACACAGATGGACTGGACATAGATGACACCCAGTCCCAGTGGAAGTGGAATCTCACACCCTCAGGCCACCCCCTTGAGAAAAGCTGAGCTCTAGATAACAATCTGATTGTTTTCAATGTTATGTATTTGCTGCCTGGGGTTCTGGCTTTTACCAGATGAAAAGAGAAAATCTTTTCTTTTTGTGGAGGAAACTTTTTCACTACCTATCTTAAGACTCCTCAGAGATTAAAGGACAGTCAGATACTGAAAGCTCATGCCTGACATCTCAGCTACTCAGGAATCTGTGATCTGAAAGAGTAGAGTGAAAACAGATGAGGCAGGAAAAGTCTGAAAGTTTCCACCTCTGATTAGGTAGAGCACGAGTCAGCATGAGCAAGAAAGCTGAGCAAGACAACAAGGCCCCAAATTCGAGTTCTGGTACTAGTCAAAAAAAAAAAAGAAGAAGGAAAGGAAGAGAACTTTGGTTGTCACATAGTCAAATTCAAATGTTTGAGTATTATGTTACTGCTTTATAGGGAAGGAAAGAAAGATACTTGCCACACCACAGTAAATGATCTGGTACTTGGTTTCTATTTAACTGTACATTATTTTAAAATACATTTTAAAAATTATTTTAAGTAGTTGTTCAAAAGAGTTGGCACTTAACAAAGCAGTTTATGAATACAATCTATCTTGATCAACTGCAATCACTGATTAATCAAGTGATTTTTAAAAATTGATTAAATTTTTTTCATCTTCCAGCCAAATCACTTCCATTGTTCAATGAATTCATTGTCTAGGATTTACAATTGTTGAACTTCCCACAGCCTCTTATCTGCTGCTGCTTTCCCACATCTGCAGAAATTATGAATCCAGGAGTCTGCATCTTCTTTGCCATCCAAAAACAAATAACAGGGAAAGAACTCCGCTGTTACATAGAAATACACTGCAGAGCTTCAGCTAAAGAGCCTGACGCAATTGGGCTCATGCATCAGGATGCTTTGTCACTCAGCTCTGCAAAGCCAGATAACAGTACAAAGATCATCTGAATGGATGGTTGGAGATCTTACTCTAATCACCAAAGCTGAGATCAATTATGCAAGTTTGTCAATCTTTCCATTTTATTTACTACCTGATACAGCTGTTTACCTTCATTTGCAGATTTTATATCAGCTGGAAAATTTATGCAGCTGTCTCCCATGATAACCATTTCCAACTGTAATTTTTCATGCCAAGTGTAGCAGTTTGGTATCTGCCATAGATCTGGTCACTGCTAAGGGGAACTAGAGTTCTGAAAGAATCCTACTGTGAAAAAGTAACATAGGTGTGCCATTCAAAGCCATTCCAATCTTATCTTTCTTTTATTTTTTTCTGCCTTGACTATCAGTCCTAAAAATTCACCTCAGACAGCTTTGCAAAACAAAGAAAAATTTAAAAAATAGTACTATGACACACTTCAAAGGAGAAAATAAGACAGTGGGGAAAGATTCAGGAGAAAAATGGAAGGGATGACTGATCAAGATGCATTGTACACATAAAGTGTCATGTTGAACTGAAACCCCTTTATGAAATTACTTAAAGGTAAGTTTTTTTAAAAAAAATTTAAAGAAGATGATTGTGGCTATTTGGAAAAGTCTCTGCTTTCTTTATACAGGTACCACCTTTTCAGGCTCCTCCTTTTCTCCTTGCTTAAATTGCAGATTTGTTGACAGGTGCTGCTGCAGCTATCCAAAGACCAAGAGGAAGAAACCAAGAGATCTGCAATGAAATGGACTCTGGTTTAACTTCAGCTTCAGAACCACTGGCCTAATTTGAACTTGTTGTCTGGAGCAAATAATTAAATTTGCATAAAGCAAAGACTAAATAAACCAGTACATGTTCTATTATTCACATCCAAAACCAGACATGACTTTTTAAGTCTGAGAAAATCTTAGATTAATCTTACCTAGAAGGCACAAAATTCTCTGTGGGAAGGATAGTGATGTTGATATTAAATGGTGTCCTCTAATAGCTTAAACCATATGGTGGCATCTTACATATATATATGCTATACCTAGCATGTCAGTCTTAAATATGACTGTTAGTTAACATCTTAATCTTGAACAGTTAAATTTACTTTAAAACTGGATCTAAAGCCATCAAACTCGGTTACTTGAGCAAAATCATGTATTGAAAGATAGTTGCTAATCACTTAGTGTCACTTTTTAATGCAAAAAAGTTTTTGGTGTGCAAAATTAAATGTTCTATACATTTTTCATTGATCCTTTTTTAAATAAAACACATCAATGGTTTTATGGTTTTCATTAATAAAACCCAGTTCCTTGCAAGGCCCATACACAATGCTCTTATGAATGAATTCTTCTCTCAGAATAATCAAATGCTTTCTCTTGCCCCCACTGTATCAGTCTTACTGCTCCCAATTCTATAAAACTCACCCCCACCCCAGACTCCCTTAGGATGTTCTTTTATTTTTCTAATGATGGGTTATGTTCCACTCTGGTTTGGCTTAAGCATTTCATAGAAGCCTTCTCTGACCACATGACTATGGCAGCCTGGGACATTGAGAGCACCTTTTAAATCAATGGTTTTCATCTTTTCCCATGGAGTTGATTGTTCATCTGTTGCTTCTCTCCCTATCCTATTAAAACATAAATCCAGAATAGAGCACTGGGATTCACGCTAGTAGTCCTAGCTACTTTGGAGGCAGAGACTGGGAGGATTGCAGTTTGAGGCCAGTCCAGGCAGAAAAGTTTGTGAAATATCTTTATACTCATAGTTAAGTGCAGTGGTGTTTATGTGGCATCCTGTTGTGTGGAGGCTGAGACTGGGAAGATTGCAATACTGGGCCAACAAGGGTAGGAAGATTCATGAGACTCCATCTCCACAGAGGAAAGTTGGACTGGATGATGTATACTTACTGTTCCAGCAGCAATGGGAAGCCTAAAAATAGGAGGATTGCAGCACCTGTGCTGCTTAGGTGGGAAACAAGACCACTTCAAAAATAACCAGTTAAAACCAGGGCTGGGCTTTGACTTACTCTTTCTAAAAGATAATGCTACTGGAACTTTCCATAGAATCTATTAGACTTCAGTTAGTTCATTTGAAACCCCTTGTGTACTTCCTGCTCTGACCTGTCTAGTTCTAGATTTATAGGTACATTCTTTTTTTAAAATTCACATGCTCCTTTATTTATTTATTTATTTTTGTTGGTTGTGGGGCCTGAACTCTGGACCTGGGCACTGTCCCTCAGCTCTTTAGCTCAAGACTTAGTGCTCTACCACTTGAGCCATGGCACCACTTCCAACTTTTTCTGCTTATGTGGTGCTGAGGAATCAAACCCAGGGCCTCATGCATGCAAGGCAAGCACCCTACCACTGAGCTATCTTCCCAGCCCCTTATAGGTACATTCTATCTACCACAAATGAAGAAAACCATGCAACCTTCTTTCTCTGTGTCTGGCTTAACAAAATCAACACCAGGAAATGGGTATCAAAGAGGAAAGTGGAGTCCAGGGGAGAGGGATAGACAAATGATGGGGGAAGCAGGAAGAATACAGTCAAAATCCATTGTATATACCACAAAATTAAGAAAAATAAAGAAAGGCATGGGTCAAAGGTGGTGATACTGATCAAGATGCATTGTATTCATAAACTGAGGTTAAATGATATCTCCTTTGTATAACTACTTAAAGATTAAAAGAAAATCAGGGCTGAAGGTGTGGATCAAGAGGATTGTGCCAGCTAGCAAATGCAGGCCTTGACTTCAAATCCTAGTAGTGACAAACAAGTAAAAATAAGTTTCATATTTCAGAATTTTTAAAGCAGAGAAGTTGTTCAGAAGATTTTTCCAGATAGTCTCATCGTATCAAGAGCATTTCAGAGACAGGCATGGTGGCACACACATCTAAATCCAGAACTTAGTATGGTGAGGCAGGATGATTGAGAGTTTGAGGACAGCATCTGGGCCACATAGTAAGACCCGTCTCAAAACAAAATCAAACTGTCTGGGTTATTTTAGATCCTGTATGAAATTAGTAATAGTAATAAGAGCTAATGACAATCCAACTCTTACTTAGTACCTAGTAATAATGCTTTACATGTATAAACCTAACTGATCATCACAACATTGCTGATCTTCACAACACTTCTGTGAGGTAGTGCCATCCTTATAACACCATTCTACAGGTGGGAAAACAAGAGACTTCCCTGTGGTCACACAGCCAAAGAACTGGGACTGACATCCAGGCCAATGGACTTCAGAGTCCTTCCATACAACCACCACCCTGCCACTGGATCACAATTCCCCAGTAATGGCTCCTTATATAGTGCAATTATACTCCATGTGCTCATATGATGATATTCTCTGAGCACACCCACTTTTCTAAGGAATATAAAAAACAACTGAGTGCTGAGACATTTTATAATCACCAGTATATTAGAACTTACTGGCTTTACATCAGTGATTCTTATCAGTATCATTTATATCCCAAAGAGCCAAAACTAAAATGTTTGTTTGGGCTAGAAGGTTAGGATATGTTCACTGGTAGTTATTTCAAAAATCAGAGAAAACAGTTTTCAAATGAGCAATAGCTTCCCTTTTTTTCTTCATTTATGAATTGAAGTTGGCAATTCTAAAAGATCTGAATGGTTCTCATTTTTTTTTACGTGAAATGTTCTGTCAAAACAACAAACAGTAAGCCAGCACCTGCTGCAGCTGCACCCCAGTGCTGAGAATCACCATGAAGAAGAAATCACAGGCCTTGTTCCCAGGAAAATCTTGAGTTGTGAAACATGTATTATATGCTGAACACAAGTTTTATAAAAGTGCAAATACCATAAGAATTCCAGAAAGGAAAAGGAAAAAGAGGAACTACACTAAGGCCATTTTCTATACCTGGTCCCACAAGATGTGCAGATTTGCATACTGTAAATATATACATACTGTTGGTTCTGTGACTTAAATGGACAGAATAACAACAGGTGCCTAAGAAATGGTTTTAACCTCCAGTGATTTGTCCATTCTTGTCCAATTCTCTCCCTTTCTAGAACACTGATCTTCTAGAACTACAAATATTATCTCAACACTCTGGAAAACCTTCTAATGCTCTTTTGGGTCCCTACATTTTTACACTCTCCTTTGTGCCATTGATTCTAGGTGTCTTTCTAAAAGGGAAACTTGATTATTTTTCTGGCCTTAAAACTTTCTGTGGCACTCCTCAAACAAGAATGATCTTATTGGACATCTTTTCCAAGGACTCCAGATTAATATACACATTTTTGGCCATACTGGTCCTTTCTTGCCCTTCCAGTCACATTTCTTAGTACATTTTGGAGCCTCTGTGAAGTTTCTTCTGTGTTTTGCTGTAATGAATTCTCTCTCAGCTCTTTAAAGATTGCATATTATTTTATTAACCTGAAAAGCCGCTCACTCTGCCTTGGCAGGGATTTTGCTTCTTCCAGGAAGTGTTGCTTGCTTCCTTCATCCAGTTTAGATTCCAGTATGTTCTCTTACAGTACAGCTACTCCCTTAATTATATAAATGATTGGAAGGGTTAGAGTTGTAGCTCAATTGATAGAGCACTAGCCAATGAGCAAAAGCATCATTTATCAAGTTCTAGCCCAGAGACAGTCTTAAAACAAAAAAAAAGGAGTGGAAAAAACAAGTAAGAGGTAAGGAAATGGAGCATGAATTCTAGATTCCCTTTTCTATATAAAGAATAGACAACCATCGAAATAAACAGATATAGTCCAAGGTCAGGACTGTGGCAAACTAGAGTTATCAGGAATAAGGAGTAGTAGGATAATATCAGCTTCCTAAGGGATGGGGAGAAAACAGGCTCAGAGCTCTGATGACAAGGTTAATCTTGAATAATTAAAATAGTTAACATTTCTTATTTACTTCATAGTGGGTGCTATTTTAAGTTCTTTATAGATGAAGGGGATAATAAATTATACAACTATGTAAGTAAAAAGCCTGTATAATCAAAATCTATACAGCCTGCTTCTGAAGAATGTGATCTTAACCACCTTTTCAATCTGATTTTCAAGACATTTCCCGCTTTACAGCTAATCATCTAGCTTGTCCAGACATAGTGCAGTCAAGGAGCATGAAATGGAAGCATGATCCATTAGCTTTTTCAGGGAGAAATTAATGAGGTTAGAGTGTTAGAGAGGAGCAGAAGAGAACACAAGATGTTGGAATTGCTGCAATGCTGTCTGGAAACATCTTATTCACAAGTGTGTCCCTTAGATCTGACTACTCAAAGTGTGGTACATGAATCAGGGCTGACTTGCAAACTATGTGTTGCCTTTTCCTAATTGCTTATAGAAGAAGTTGAGAGCAAACATTTAGAGTTTCCCAGCAAATTGAGTTTGTTCAATATCACAGGAAATGTGGGCCTCCTCTCCCTAAATCAATATGCATGAGCTCAAGTGTTGCAGAACTGACACAGAGATAAGATGGTTGGAATTTTTTTTTTAATTATAACATTAGCAATGACAATTAGTCCTTTAAGAGTCCTGCTTGGGAAAGAAAGGAAAGAATGTGACTCTTGGAATGAGCACAGCTGACTGGCTACTGTGATGATTCCACTGTGCCTTCTAAGATCTGAGCTACAGGCCATGAACAAAGAAAACAGCTTCTCCAGGAATGGCTTGGAACACTCTGGGGAATGGTATAAACGAATGTGTGTAATTCATGCAAGGAGTACTACTGAGAGTGCTACCCTGGTTGTTGTGACCTATATTATTGACATAGAAACCTGGCCAGCCAAGGCCTACCTTCAGAATGAGATGACCTTGGGTCTAGTTTCAGCAAGACTCTGGCAACCTCTGTAATCTTGAGAAAGTAATTTAATCCCTTTAATCCCTTTGCACCTCCCTGTGATCATCTGAAAGAAATAAATATGAAGAACAGGAATTGGGGAGCAGAATTTGCCCAACATAGAATCCTAAAGCTCTAAGAAGCTACAAGGACTACCCATCCAAGGATTCTGAGGAATTCTAACTATGAAATTCCATCGCATGTAGCCTGTAGTTTCCTACACAGCTATCTGAATTACAAATTTAAATGACTATTATACTGGGTGTGATCCACTAAATAGAGTAATGTATGTCCTTTACAAATGACTAGAGAATGGCAAAGTAATTTTCTGATAGTTCCTGAATTTGCAGCAGAAGGATGCATGATGTATCTTCTATGGAACACATTGTGTTCCTGGTGTTTCTTTTTTTTCCATGGGGAGTCTTGCTTACATATGTATATTTTAAACCTTCAGTGAAAGTACTCATTAGAAAAACATAATTGCCCTTAAATTTCCTAAATTCCTTTTCTAACTATTGCTATATTAAGCCCCATTTGTCTCCACTCTTTAAAAACCAGAATGTATGGTATAGCCACTTAAACATATAGCATTTTTAGCCTAATAATGGTGTTCAGGTTTTTCTACATTCTACTGCATAATTTTCTACATTCTATGATTTGATGGTTTTATCTTTTGTGTATATTTATACACATTTTATATATAACTCAAGAGCTCAGCACAATGAATATTATTCTCATTATAAAGAGGTAATGAAGGAACAAATTTGGGTCAGAGCTCAAATATTTGTTTTTATTTGGATCAGAACATTTTGTTATTATTCAGTAAGACCTAAAGTAAGTGTTATAACTTAATTGCTTCTGGGTGGTTCTTACAGAGCTTCAAATGGATCTTTGTTTTACTTGATTTGGCTGAAAGGATATATCTGATTGAACTGTAATAAGTAGCAATTCAAGACTGGTATCTCCTGAACAAAATAATAAATCCCAAGTGGTATTTTCTTCTGCAATCCTGCCTCTCAGCAGGTGCTACAAAAACTGTTTGCTTTGCATTTAAATAAGGGGCTAATTATATTCCTGTACATGATTTTTATGAGAAAATAATGTTCTAGATTGTTTTCTAATCTGTGATTTAATATTTGCAGACTCACAGATACTCTACTTTGTTGCCAGCATCTGGTCAATGGCATACTACTTATTTCTGGATACACTTTCAGAAGCAGCTTTAAATAATAGAAGGTAGATTGTGTCTATTATTTGATAATAAAAGCAAATTCCACTTCTTGCTCGGTAATCATCTTTAAAGAGCCAAAATACAATTATTAATACTCAGTTAATCATTTTTTCCATTTACATTTCCACAGATTAATGTTAATAACACTAAATAGAAATATTCTGTATTGAGAATTGCTCCCCTGAAAATGTATTCGCTCTGTGATTTTTATTTATGGCTTTATTTGAATTAAACAAAGTGTTATTTAAAAAAAACAAGGAAGCATTTTAGTATAATTATAATGGTGACTCAGTATACTTTGAGATTTTTGTTTTGCCAGAGTAAACCATTTTTAAAAATTCTAGTTTATTTCTAACCTCTGAATCAGCATTCCTCTATTGTCAACTGTCCCTAGTTCTCTTAATTGAAAAGTATGACCTTGCAGGCTTGCAACCCCAGAGAGCATATGATGAAATGGAAGGGAGAAGTGGGGTAAGAAGACAACTGAAAAGTAAAATAAAGGGTGACATCCATCAAGATGTATTATACTCTAACTGACATGCTGAATTGAAATCTCTTTGTATAATTACTTAAAGATAATTAAAAATATTATTTAGAAAAGGAAAATAAAGAGAAAAAATGTAACACTCACCAATAATTTGAAATTCTAGTTTATTTCATCCCTAAAACTTTTCTGGTTGGTTTCAAATCTATAAAAATGAAATCATTTTATGACAAACTCAAAATCTATATATTTTTTGGCTGCACTGAGGCTTGAACTCAAGGCCTCATGGTTGCTGACACTCTACCACTTAAGCTACTTCAATCCTGACTTTTTCCACTATCGAATGCCTGAGTTGCAATCCACCTACTCTAGGCTTCCCTTGGTTGCTGAAATCAATAGGCAGAAGCCACCACATCCAGTTTTCTCCATTGAGATGAAGCCTCATGGACATTTTGTGTGTGTGTGTGTGTGTGTGTGTGTGTGTGTGTGTGTGTCTCGGTTGTGGGCCTGAACTCTGGTCCTGGGCGCTGTCCTTCAGCTCTTCAGCTCAAGGCTAGCGCTCTACCACTTTGACCCACAGTGCCACTTCTGGCTTTTTCTGCTTATGTGGTACTGAGGAATCGAACCCAGGGCTTTATGCATGCAAGGCAAGCACTCTACCACTGAGCCACCTTCCCAGACTGCACATGTACTTTTCTGTCTGTGTAGATCTGAAACCATTTCCACCATTTTTGGCATCCCAAGTAGCTAGGATAATAATTCATAGTTACTGGTACTTAGCAAAATCCTTTATATTAACTGTAGCAACACAGGTTGTATGCCTAAATTTGCTAACCATCTTGTAACTTTTCAAATTTTTATTACTCACAATAATCATATTTTAAGGAGAAAGTTTTGTAAAGAGTTTTGCAAAGCAGGTGGGGTGTGTTGGGAGGGGAGATGGGAGGTCAGGGATGGAAAATAAAAAATAGTTTTGTAAAGATCTCAAAATATGTAACCATATGAAGTACTTATTCTTCACCCTCCACCCCTAGAGGAAGGTAGGAATTTTTCAATTTCTACATGTTAAACCAGGAGATGGCAGAGACTAGTTTGTTGTTTTACCAAAAGGTCACACCATCTGCAGCAGAGTGATGGTCTGAAAATCAAGCACAATGTCTTCTTTGTGTATTTTCTACACATCTTCAGGTTCTGGCTTATATTCTTCTTTCACATTTCAACACAGTTGGACATCTAATGATGAGAAAAGCATATGCCATCTTGATAAACACAAATACGTAATGGCTGCACTCAAACAATCAAGTCATTTCAGTGTTGTGAATCTCCTTTTTCTTCTGCTCTCTGCAGAAGAGGGAGGTATTTAATACCAATAAAAGATGCATTTAATACCTTCTACTGGTGCTAAGCCATCTGCTACCAGTTCTAACATTCATTTTTAAAACAAATCTTTGTAAATGACTGAATTGTACATCATTCCAAAAATCTGTATTCATTTGCTATCATCCTAAGGTATCTACATATATTGCAATATAAAGAATTATTTGCCAAGTTTAGACTAAGTATGCAAAAAAAACCTCTTCCAATTAAAAAAATGTATTAAGGAGATTTGTTTTCAAAAGATTGAAAAGATGTCAAATATGGAGACTTGCATCTGTAGTCCCAGCTACTTCAGAGACATAAATCAAGAACTTCATGGGCAGAAATCAGAGAATCATGGTTTAAGGCTAGCCAGGGAAAAAAGTTAGCAAGACTCGATCTCAACAAATAAAGTGAGCAGTATTAGCATGTACTTATAATTCCAGGTACACAGGAAGGAAGGAAGGTCATGGTCCAAGGCAGTCCTAGGCAAAAAACAGGAACCTATCTTAAAAAAACTTTAAAAATTGCTATTATAAAGGTGATATACAGAGGAGTTACAGTTCCATAAGTCAAGTAATGAGTACATTTTTTGGATGTCATTTCAATAATATTATTTTGTATGATTAGATGCATATAGGCATTGTGCCTTTCTGGCCCTCTCTTAAAAGTATCCTCCTTTGGTCTCATTGTGTATGAATGCCTAGAGAACTGTATAATTTTTTATACTGCAATATTTTAGATCTAGCTTCCCATATGAAATAAAACTTGCACCGTTTGTCTCTCTGAGCTTGGCTTACTTCTCTTAACATGATTTGTTCTAGGCCCATCCATTTCCCTGCAAATGACATAATCTTACTCTTATGACTGTGTAAAATTCCATCGTGGACAAGTACCACAATTTTTGGATCCACTTATATGTTACAGGGCATCTGGGCTGTTTCCACAAAGAATTATTAGCAGCAAAATTAATCTTTGTCTTTAAAGCCTTCATCTGACAAATCTTGTGTGATAAAGTTCCTGTTTTCTTCTCTCATGTTACATACATTTTAAGTTTGTCTTATATTTAAGCCAGTCCTTACTTAGTA
The DNA here is from genome assembly GCF_000151885.1 of Dipodomys ordii. Classification (NCBI taxonomy): domain Eukaryota; kingdom Metazoa; phylum Chordata; class Mammalia; order Rodentia; family Heteromyidae; genus Dipodomys; species Dipodomys ordii. The sequence goes on along the minus strand of NW_012267388.1, from coordinate 391,330 downwards.
CATGCTGTGTGTTGGAGAAGAGTGATTACTTCATCTCTGATTTCCCAGGGCCTATTTCTTGTTCAGCACAAATAAGGCACATGTTCATCATGGGAAAAAGAACCCCCTTACAAAATAAGCAGTTTCTCTGTTTCCAATTGTTAATCCTATTAGAAAAAGACACAACTTCCTTTGAACATTTCTGAATGGTTAAAATTTTAAATAAATGCATGGCACCTACTACTCTTCTATGATTGTGCCCATATGCTACACAGTAAAAAGGACATATTTTTCTACATTTGAATTACTGTATTGTGCCCACATTCAAACTATCATCTTCCTTAAGAGTCTCGTGAAACCATTCCCGCAGTGTAGCTGGATATTCAAAATCCAGAATAAGCCCAACTATATTTTCTTAAACATATGGCACTACTTTGCCCAATGGCTTACTTTTGCAAATTGAGTTTACATAGCAAATTTCTTTCAGCATTTTTCTGAGAAAGGAGCTCTTCCTCAGTGCTGTAGATAGAACTTTTCCAAATTTCTATAATATTAAGAATTACCCAGAACACTTGAATGAGAACTTCTGGGTCACAAGGGACCCATGTTATTTTTATCCACAAAGGAAACTGGACAACCAAATTGTAGAATATAGATATGAGCTTAGCTCAGTCACTACAGCCTAGGAACTGAAGCTGGGATATCAAGCAGAGGAAGGAGAGTTGGGGAGAAAGAGAGTTAATAAGGAAAGCACACACATGGGTAGGTGGATTTTAGGTAGTAAAAGACCAAGGATGTATAGGTATGTATAGATATCAACAGGTGCAGATGTAGCAAACTATGATACTTGCTTAAGAAATAAAGAGATGCCCTGCCTACTTCAACTGCCCAGTATTGACATGGTCTGAGACCACCAGTGGATGTCTGCCATGACAGATAATATATGACTATATGACTGAGTTTTCGTATGCATGTATATCTCTGAAAAAGTTTAATTTATAAATAAGGCACACTGGGTACTGAAAAAAGTCTAGTAAGTATAAATAATAATAAGTGTGAAATAACAAACATTTATAACAAATATAACAACTGAAAATAAGAGCATAGCACTATAGTATAAAGTTACTTTAAAATTTATATTTCTAGACTTTTTCCAATGCTTGTGAAGAAATGTACTCATTACCTTGCTCATGTAACTGTAACCCCTCTGTACAGTATTTTCACAATTAAAAAAAACTTATTCAAAAAAAAGACTTTCAGACTAAAGATGTCATGGAGACATGGAAAAAGCAGGGACTTCCATAGTGGTAAGGTTCAGACCGTGGACATACTGCAGTAATATTGCACAGGGCCCTGAATGCCAAGGGTGGAAATGTGATTAAGTCTGTCCCCTAGAAACATTAACCTGACAGACGTTAATTAGAACAGTTTGAATTAATTCAAAACAGTAAACTAGAAGCTCCCCAAAGGGTCTCATTTCAAAGACAAGAGGACAAGTAATGAAGGATAGTGATAATGAACTAGAACAGCCATTATATATAGAAGATCCTGGGGAAGTGTTTGTGCTTTATCTTCAATGGCCTGCTTCCTTAAAACATGCAAATGTGCGCAACAACTATTTAGTGAGCATTTCTTCTGTGCTGACATTTTGCAAAACTTTGGAGATTAGGACTTGACCATACTGCTAACAGGCTAATGTGGCTGACAGAATTAAGTCTACAACCACAGTGAAAAGGGAAGCAGGGCAAGGAAGGATTAGGGAAAGCAATTACTTTGTAACATTCTTCTTGTGAATTTACTGCCTGGGTATTTTCCAGTAGAGAGTTTGCCTTAGATTTCCTGTTGAACATATTAGTTTCAATTCACTGAAGCTGAAAGTTAAGAGAGAAGACAACTGGACTGGACCTTAAAGAGTATCTGGGTGGTCCATGGCATGCCCAGACAGGACCCTCCTGTCTTCACACACCAGTTTTTAAGAGCTAGTTTTTATCTTGTCTACCCACTCTGAGTGGCTGTTACTGTAATTACATTTAAATTCCCATGACCTGGACAGTTCTTTGAACCACACATGAATGGTTTTAAATCTCACTCTTAATGCAAAAAATAATGATGGGTTGAGAACTGATTGGATGCTAATTATAATTGAAAACAGTAATGTACCCCAAAGGCAGTATGTATGGCTATAAATATGCGGACACACATTTATAAAGTTTACATGCATACATGCACACACAGATGTGGGCATAAACACATGCACAGTAACTGTATATAATATTCTAACATTTACACAATGGTAGGGTATAAATTGCTAGTTTCTCTGATTAAATACTAGTAAGCACTGTAACATTAAACTAACCTCAGCACAGGCTAAGGATATCACTTTGTTGGTATTCTGTCACCTGTCACATTGCCAAATCCCCCATTGACCCACTTCACATTCCACATCAGCATATATCCCTCCTGACACAGGCTGCTCCACAGTCTTAGGATTTTCTTTTGTCAAAATTGAGCTGTTGAACTCTGGGGGGGATGGGTAATTCGGTGGTACAATGATTAGATAACAGGGATGAGTCCCAAATTTGATTTCACTTTTGTTAAAAACAAAAAACAACCCAGCACTGTGGCTCATGACTCTAATCTTAGCTACTCAGGAGGCTGAGATCTAAGAATCACAGTTGAAACCAGCCCAGGATGATAAGTCTGTGAGAAGTGAAAGTGTGGCTCAAGTGGCAGAGTGACAGCCTTGAGCAAAAAAGCCAAGGAGAATGTCAGCCCTGAGTTCAAGCCCTACTTGCAGCAACACATGTGCATTTGCACGTAGACACACACACACACACACACACACACACACACACACACACACCCTGAAAACTGGACGCAGAGCAAGGTAGTAACTGAATAAGATTTGAATGTGATCACATGGTGATCATCAACCCACACACATAGCCAATTCAATGGCAATTCATACAGCAAACTGCATTCACAAGAGCTAATGGGGTAGGCAACCATTACACCTGCTTTTAGAATAGATAATGAAATGATGCATAAAAGATGTATTAAGCCAGATGCCAGTGGCTCACACCTGTAATTCTAGCTACTCAAGAGGCTGAGATCTGAAGATCACAGTACAAAGCCAACCCGGGCAAGAAATTCTGTGAGACTCTTACCCCCAGATAACCATCAGAAAACCTGAAGTGGTAGAGGTCTAACCTTGAGCAAAAGTGCTCAGGGACAGCATGCAGGCCCTGAGTTCAAGCCCCATGACTGACAAAAGAAAAAGATGCATTAAAATGATTTGTTTAAAGATGACTTGGAAATGCAATAAGGAAAGAGCCTTCTTCCAACTCTGTACAATCGGCATGAAGAGAGAAACCTCCTATTTGGTCAAGGGAGAGAGAATTAAATCCAGACCTTAAATTTGAAAGCCAGTGCCAAGACCCACCACAGTGATACACAATATTGGGAGAGCAGGGACCTAGTAGAGACTACATCACCCATGCACAGGCTAGATCAGACACAGAGAGCCTCATGAGTAGAATGTTTTTTCTTCCAAGAGCTATTTGGATATTTATAATGTTGTTTGCTTAGGACATATACAAAATTATCGATATAGGCAGATAGTCACAGACAGCCAACAAGACACAGGGAAAGAGTATATGTGTCTGTCCCACCATATACCTAATGGTACCACAGGCTTTATACAGTCCTGTGGGCCTGACATTTCCCATTCCTGTGTATAGACAAATCCAGCATCATGCAGAAACCTGCATGTCCAAGAGAAAGAGTTGACTTTCAGTATGTATCATTTCCCATTGAAGTGGGTGTTACACCTTTCCAAGTCTGTGCAGTCCTTGCAGCTGTGAGATTCTGGCATGACCTAGCTTAGTCCTTTAACTCTCAAGGCTGGGAGCCAAAAGATTCTCTCTACTATTCATCCACAACCAAGAGTAAGACTCTTGGTAAGCCAGTTCTCTCAGGAAGAACTCTAGGACTTTACCAGGACCAAGAAAAGACACAAGCCTCAGTAAGACAGACTCAGGTTTGCCCTACCCCACCATCTGAGTCTATGCAGACTTTTTAGCCATGAGAACCAGGTCTGCCTTCACCAATGCTTCACCATTATAACATGACACAAGACCCCATCCTTTAGGAACAGGGCAGAGAAGCACAAAACTTTGCCTTTAAACTTAGTGACTGGCTTATGAAACTGAACACTGTACAAATCTTAACAGTCCTCAGCATAGGCCTGCTGCAGACAAAACCTGGCTTCAAAGTCCAGTGATTCCACAAACAAACAGAGAGACACATTCTCAGATACATACACCTACCCAGAATGTATCAGCAAGTAATAGAAACCTGACACATCAAGAAGTAGTAAGATTTACTCAGGAACAAAATGTCTCCCATAAAACAACAAAATAGCTTCATGGTGAATCCTAGCAAACATCTGAAGAATATTAATCTCTTTATTATTCCAAAAAATAGAAGAGGAAGGAATTATTTCAAACATATTGAGACCAATATTACTCTGCAACCAAAACCAAATACAGCTACATACAAGAAAAACACCAGGCCAAATATCCTTGATGACTATCCCCACAAACATCCACAACAAAATAAGAAAGCAGACAACAGCAAATTAAAAAGATTACTCAGCATGATCAAGTGGGATTCATCCCAGGGTTGAAAAGATAGTAAGAGCTGAAACTAGAGAAAGAATGATCTACTGGTGAAAGCATTTTAGGGCACCAAAAGTATTGTTTCTTTTATCTTTTTTTTCTTTTGAAAAGATTCCTAAACAAAAGCAAAAAAGAAAATAGAAAAATGGGATTTCATAAAAATAAGAAGTTTCTACACAGCAAGATGGAGTGAATCAACAGAGTGAAACAACTATCTACAGAATGAAGAAAATATTAGCAAGTAACCATCTGACAAAGATTTGGTATCCAGAATACCTATGGAACTCTAAGAATTCCATAGAAAGTTAATAAATTAAATAAACTAACTTAAAAATGGACTGACAGAGGCATGCACCTATAATCCCTTCTGTTCATGAGGCTGAGATAGGAAGATTTTGAATTCAAGACCAGTCTAGGCAACATAGAAAAATCTATCCATTAATCAATAATAATTTTAAATGTGCAATAGATCCAAATAGGTACTTCTCAAAAGAAGACACAGCAAGGACAAATGGTGAAAAAAATTCAATATCACTAACCATCATGGAAACGCAAATCAAAGCTACACTGAAATATCACCACACTCTAGTAAAAATGTCTATTAAAAATGTCTAAAGATAGCATATGGTAGGTAGGATATGAGGAGCTCTTGTAGATGATTGATGGGAAAACAAATTAGTATATTTGTTATAGAAAACACTATGAAGATTTCTCAAAAAATTAAATTCTAAAACTACTTTATGATCCAAAGGAAATAAAATCAGCTTTCCCATATTTGTTGCAAGACTATTCACGTTAGGCAAAAAATGTGTATCAAGAGTATCTTCTGTGTCCTTATCCTATCATTGTTTCTGTCAAAATACAAGAATCTCCAGACACTGAAAGTCATCACTTGGTTTGCAACAGTACTGGAGTTTGACCTCAGGGCATGTCCCTCCTGCTTTTTCACTCAAGGCTGGCACTCTACCACTTGAGCCACACCTTCCAGCTTTCTACCGGTTAAATGGAGAAATTTGGACTTTTCTGCCCCAGCTGGCTTAGAACCATGATCCTCAGATCTCAATTTCCTGAATAGCTAGGATTATAAGTATGTAATCCAACCTGTGCCTGATGTGGAAGTGACCACTTTGTAGTTACCTTTACATCTTATCATAGTGTGACATTATGCAGTGGCCAACTTAGAAGCAATTCACCTGTACTGTTTAGCTACTCCCTGCTATGTGACTTAGAGGTAAGAAAAAGCAGACTGAAAAAAGTAACTAAAGCATACCTCACAGTTCCATCAAACGGAATTATGTTTACAATTCCAAAGGATTGCTAATGGATTATTTCAATATTAGAGCTCTTTCCCTATTTTATTTTTCTTCAAATTTTTATTAATAATTTAAATTAATAAGTACATAATCTTTATAGTGAGCATGTGGTTTAACAAGTAGATTATCTTTATAGTAATATATATTTGTTTTTGTCCAAATAGGCTTCAAATTTTGGAAAAATATCTAAGAAACCAATAATATGATTGCCTGTGGAGAAGAGAGCTAGTTAATGGACATCAAACCACTCTCAAGGGTGACCTTCTGTCCCATAACTTCTTTTGTCTTTAGCTGTTTTTTTTGGGGGGGGGAGGGTTGTTTTTTGGTTTTTGTTTTTTTGCTGGTTGTGGGGCTTGAACTCTGGGCCTGAGGCTGTTCCTCAGCTCTTCAGCTCAAGGCTAATGCTCTATCACTTGAGCTACAGCACCACTTCCAGATTTCTGGCAGTTTATTGAAGATAAGAGTTTCACGGACTTTCCTGTCTGGGCTGGCTTTGAACCATGATCGTCAGATCTCAGCCTCCTGAGTAGCAAGGATTCTAGGCATGAATCACCAGCGCCCGCTTGTCTTTAGTTTTAAACCATGTGGATGCATGATCTATTAAAGGCCACTTAAATTAGACAAGTAGGAAAATAATAAGGGGAAATTCATTTATAGCAGGCATCATGCTACACAGTATCTCTCTGTATCCAGGGGCATTGGTTTCAGGCCCAGCCCTAGGTATCAAATCCCATAGGTGCTCAAGTCCCTCTGCATAAAGTGGTGTTTGTAGTACATGCCAAGAACCTATGTACACCCATCCTTGCACTATAAATACTATATAAATAGTTGTTACATTGTATTGCTAAGGAATAATAAAATCTTTACATATTCAGTACAAAAGAATCATGATGCATATTTTTTATCTACTTGAATTTGAAGGTACAGAAGCCAAGAATATGAAAGGTTGACTGAATATGACCAAGCAATTCTTTAGGCACATGGATCAGAGATGGACATCTCACAGTGCCTCAGATTTGGAAATGATGCTTTTGTAGTAACTTCATTGTTGTTACTTGAAGACCAATGAAGAAAAAGTTCAGGATATTCTGTATCACTTATGGACACAGAAATACTTATAATTACCCCTCAAAGCTGTTACCTTGGGACTTCCACATGTCTTAGCAAGTGCAAGGCTCTAAGTTCAAATCCAAGTACCATAAAAAAGTACTACTACCTCTGGAGGTAACTGAGCTTTACACAATTAGTACATATACCCAGTAGGGTGCTGGTGGCTCATACCTGTCATCTTAGCTGCTCAGGAGGCTGAGATCTGAGGATTGCAGTTCAAAGCCAGCCTGGACAGAAAAGTCCCCATGAGACTCTAATCTCCAATTAGCCACTCAAAAACCCGAAGTAAAGTTATGACTTAAAGTGGTAGACTGCTAGCCTTGAGAAAAAAGAGCTCAGGGACAGTGCTCAGCTCCTGAGTAGTTCAAGCCCCATGACTGACAACACACACACACACACACACACACACACACACACACACACACACACACCTGTTTATATTTAAAGTTGTGCTTGTAGTTAAGAGTGTGGTCCTAGGAGTCAGAAGAGATTTTGAGTTTGTTTGAACTTTTTCCCTCACTGGCTATGCAATATTGGTATAATACTTAATATTTCTGCATCCTCACATTGTCTGAGGAATGATATCTAGCTCATAAAGTCATTGTGAAGATTAAAATGTACGCAAAGTATTTTATAGCATTATTATCTTGAGATGAAGCCTGGATTTTCAACAATAAAAATCAGTGTACTTGAAATCTCTTATGAAGGTATTCATTTCAGAAGATAGGATTCAATTTCTACTGGCCGATTGCTCTCCAAGCTATTTTTTTTCTCCTTCATCTCTTGCTTCCCAAACTGAACATTTGGCTGAAAGCTTAGCCAGAATGCAGAACAGCTCCCAGGGAGAGGGGCACCTTCCCAAAGTCCATGATAAATATACCTTGGCTGTATAACTCCACAGGCTTTGTAACTAGGGCCTAGGGCATTAACCTTCTTGGCAGTTTCAAGTAACATGCTGTTCAGAAATCAATTTCTTTGGGGAGAATATATCACATATTGGGGCAGGTTAAAATCCATGAATTTTATGGGTATTCTGCAAAAGATTTGTTCCAAATTTTTAAGCTTTATATTAAAATTCCATAGTGCCATTGAATAAAGGACTAATAGATTTTACACACAAACCCCACTCACAAAGTATACTTGCCTAGCAAAACAGGAAAGTTTTAAATACAAATAGATGAAAAGATTTACCACTTATATAAGATTTAAAGCTAATTTTGTGACCAATGAACTCCTGCAAGCTACAGAAAAACTAAAAATTTTTTTTGTTGGTCATGGAGCTTAAACTCTGGGCTTGGGTGCTGTCCCTGAGCTCTTCAGCTCAAGGTTAGCACTGTAGCACTTGAGCCACAGTATCACTAATGATTTTCTGGTGGTTAATTGGAGATAAGAGTTTCATAGATGTTCTTGCCTGGGCTGACTTTGAACCTCAGATCTCAGCCCCCTGAGTAGCTAGGATTACAGGCATGAGCCACCGGTGCCTGGCTAGAAAAAGTCAGTTTGATAGAATAGGCAAAGCACTCACAATGTGAGCATAGAAAATGCTCTTAAAGTGAAAAGATGAGCAACCTCAGTTGATTCATCAATTTTCATCAAAGATACTGGCTAAAATAAGAGTTCAATAACACCATTCAGTACTGACCCCTAAGTTTGTTATCCTAGCTACTCAGGAGGCTTAGATCCGAGAATCGCAGTTCAAAACCAGCCCAAACAGAAGGGTTTGTGAGACTATCTCCAACAAGTGGTAGAGCATTGGTCTTGAATGAACATAGCCAGTGAGAGATCAGGGTTCTGAGTTTAAGCCCCAGTACTGTGCATGCACAAAAATAGTAATATGCCATTTAATGAGACATGGGGAAATGCCTGTGAAGGGTGATATGGTTGGGGACATGCTACCCCAAAATATGGCACATTGGCATATTGGATGTTTTGATCTAAAGTAACTTTATAAAAAGAACCAGACCTTCCTCCTGACTTTCTTTGCTGCAACAGGTGATTTAAAAAAATAACTGTGGAGGATTTCCTGGTCTTCATGTGAGAGATATTCTCCATGTTCCAGGAAAGGAGATGCTTATGCTATGAACAAGCTAGCCTTGCCAAGTTCTCCAATTCATTACTGTTAGCTCATCTTCTTTTCTCTCATGTCTGTGGCTGTCCTCTCCTTCTTTAGCCTGGCATAAAAATAACAGGTTTACTTGCTTTTCTGGTGCTTAATATCCTTATGAAGTCTCCTAAGTAATGGAAAATTTACATTAAATAAATTTTATGCTTTTCTTTTATTGATCTTGTTGTAGAAACTTCAGCTATAAACTAAAAATGAGTAGAGAAAAAGATAATTGACCTTCCCTTACAGTATTAATTTGGCAATATTTGTCAAAATTTAAAATGAGTGGGTGTTAGTCTTAGTTACTTCACTTTCTGAGATTTAGCTTACAAGTGTCTAAAATAAATAACATGGGGATTTTTATTCATTCATTAATCATTTGTAGCACAAATAATTAGAAACAAATGAGATATCCATCAGCAAGGGACTGGTTAAACACAGAGGTTATTTAATTCAGCAAATACTGGGTAGCTGTACAAATATACAGATTAACAGTAGATAGCAAAGTTCCTTATGTCCTAATATGAGAAGGAACTACTATATATTCACTTAAATTAGAAAATAGAGTAGAATTTGCTAGTTTTGAGAATAATGATGTATACTAAGAACCCATAGCCATTCATTTGGCAGAGCATACAGAAACTATGAGGGAAATATTTTGCAATGAATAACTATGGTAGGGCCAAAGAGAATGGGGATTTGTCAGCTGAGAGTCAAGATGAAAGGAGAGAAGACACAAATATTTTTCTTCCTTTTTTCTTGATTTTTTGGTTTCCCATCAGTGAGAAGCCACATAAATTTTATGAATTAAAGATGTAAATACTCTAGCCATTCCCCTGGAAATATTCACTGACAATGTTGCATGGATTCCACTCAAGACAACCCACCACACCATAGTGAGGGGCGGAAAAGCAGATGGGAACTGAAGTAGGCACCTTTGGTCAAGGTTGGCTGCCTTGGTAGAGGAGCACATTCAGTGAATTGCTTATGAGAACTGTTAGAAAACTGAAGCTTGCAAATAACTTGGAACACATCAGTACAGCTTCTGAGAGGGCCATATAAATGCTAGAGTTCTTGCAGACTGGAAATAAGAGATTGTGGTATTCTTCAGAAGATTCTAAAATTTTCTAAAATTCTCTTCACCCTAAAAATTTAGATTTGATATCAATTCTCTCATATTTCATAATTAAAGCCATTCATTTTGTTTCTTTATAGTCCTGTGGAACTAAAAGAAGCATGAAAGATTGCATTATATTGTGAAGGATTTAGAATCTGAATTGCTTGGGTATACAAAATTGGGGCTTCAAAATGCTCCCTGACTCTGTGGCTTTTGGTATTCATTGCTCCTTCTTGCCTCAGTTTTCCTATATGCATAATAGGGATAAAGAAAGCAAATCCTCATAAAATCTGTCCAGGAAAGAGCTGCACATTGGGAAGCACGCTGAGCAATGCTTCTTGTGCTTTGTAGGAACCCATGGCCAGCCTGGCACAGAGAGTTGCTTGACCTGGATAAACCTGACTCCTACTGAGGAGACCAGGGTTCTCATTAAGGAGTCTTAATGAGAAACCTTTATTTTTACAGTGAGGAATTCCTTTGCCAACTTGATACAATGTGTGCTTTAAACCTTAATAGGTGATTTGAAGTAAAGCCATTCACCTTTCCCAAAGCAGCACCTTTCCCTCCATTCCAGGAAGGTTCTTCTTGCGAAGTTTGAAGGAAAGTGAAAGTGGAATGATGATCATTCAGAATGTTGTCTAATCCGTTGTACTGCAGCCAGCAGAGATTAGATGGAGGAACCTGAAACATATTTTGGATAAAGAAGAATCAAATGGATGCAGCTGCTTTGGGAAGAAACATTTGACCTCCCCTTTCTCATCACTGTCAGTTTCTAGAGTTGTTAGCAGTGTAGGTTCTAATGTTCAGGTTAACAACTGATCACTGAACAGTGGAAGGATGGTAAGGTCAAGGGGTGGGCAGATGGGTGGAGAGAGGAAGGGTAGGTAAAGATAGTTGTAACAGTCAATGTACCTATGTGAATTTGGAGCAAGGTAAATTGAGGGGATTGGTGGGGTTGGGGAAGACAGAGGAGAACAATGAAAGGGGTTATGATCAAGATGCGTTGCATGAAATGAAATCCCTTTGTGCAGCTACTTAAAGATAATAAAAATAATAATACCATCTTTTCTAAGGCCTCCTAAAATATTATAAAATCTACATCCATACTTTCTACTAATTTCATGTTTACAATTTTTACTGTGGTGTAATTTGTGAGAGAGTATGTTATTAATACAACTTATAAGGTCCATAGAAACTATATTAAGGCTTTCTATAAAAGCACAGTGAATAATGGTGTATTCATGTGAGTAAATAGACTGAATAGACTAAAACAGAAATGTCTCCCCATATGTTGAATAACATTTGGAATGAACTCTAGCTTGTAAAGCATCAAAATATTCTCCAGAGGGCACTATTTCTGCATGAACCCCCACACCCTATGTGGTGCTAGTCATTTCTAATAGGAACTGATCCAATGTTTCTACATCCTGTTGGAGTCAATAATCAGTAAATCGGTATGAAAAGCAAGTAAGCAGTTTTCAAATTATTGTGAAGGAAGATATTATTTAGATTTACTCTACTTAGATTGTCTGATCAATTAGTAGGTCATAACCAAGCAGGATTTGTATTTACAAATGCTTCAATCAACCATTTGCCTCATTAATAAAATCTAACAGTCCTATGTTCATGTTGGCAGCTGTTGCATTCATCATACTTAGCTTTACAAATGACTATAATGATCACATAATGTTGTTATTATCACTTTTTGGAAATGGTCCAGGATTTGTTTTCTTAGAATTCATGTGGGACCTTCTATTTCAAATGTAGAATGTATAAAATATTTATGTGTTTCAGCTGAGGGGGTATGAGTACATTTCACCAATTATTTAGATGTAATAAATATGCAATAAGCCAGACATAAAAGTTCAGTCCTTTTGAGTCCCATTATCGCAATAGAGTGCTATATAAAAGATTAAGATCTAAAGCTGAGGAAAATTGGCTAGTGATACTTTCTAATAGCTGATAGTCAATATTTTCAAGCAATTTAAGAGAAAAAAGCAAGCCTCACATGCAAATTCATTTTCCATCATAATTCCTGAACCCAACTGTGGCTTACCTTTCACCTTCTCTTCCTGCCCACCTTGCACGCACATCTGTTTTCACCCTGTAGAAGGAGTATGAGTCAGATGAGATCTAAGCATCCTGAGAATTTGCCCAGGAAGGTGGAAATGTGCATCAAATTTTATGCACATTATCTCCTCCACCTCCTCACCCTGTACTGGCAACTCTTCTGCATGAAACAACATTTCCATAACCCCCTTGTACAGCATTTTTACAATAAAAATATATGCAACCCCCCCAACATTTCCACTTTTAACTAAGACAAAGAAACTACTGTGATAGTGGTGCAATCAACATCAAAGCTTTCCTTCCAACTCTTAAGTGTGTCTTGCAGGGCTTCAAATTATATTGTAGCATGCTTTAACATCTACAGTTGAATAAAACAGTTTTACAACAGCAAACATTCCAATTCAAGGAGAGAGAGAAAAAGAAATTAAAGAGTTGTTTGTTTAGGGAGAATACGGGTGGCCAGGGAAAGATCATAGAATTCCTACTCGATACAAATTCCTTTGCAGGATAGAGCTGCCTTTCTTCCCTCCAGCCCCTCAGCCACCAGCAGAGTTCTCTCAATTCTCCCATCTGCTCAGACAGCTGTTCAAGACAGAATATTTTGGTTTTATTGATTGTTTCATAAATTAATCACTCTGTAACAAGGATACGTTATATGTGCAGCTTACACATATAGGGCCCCATGATATGTACATACACACAGAGAATGAGAGACCAAGGCAGAGAAATGAAAGCATCCCCTCTTCCAAATTTTTAATTTATGTAAATAAAGATATATATAGATAGATAGAGATATAGGTATATAGATATAGATATATAGATATATATCTGAAGACACTTCAGTGGTATTGGTTTTATTGTTAAAGGTAGGAAAATAAAGGATATAAAATAGGAAATGAGGCTAGCTTACAGAAGCCAGACCTGTGGGAAGGACCAGCATTAAATCTAATTTACATAATGTTAGTTTATTTACTTGTGTGTGTGCACATGAGTACTGGGACCTGAACTTAGCACCTCTCACTCTTGCTTGGCATTTTCACTCAAGACTAGCACCCTACCACTTGAGCCACACTTCTGCTCCCTATGTCACACAGTTTGTGTGAGAATGAAAAGTGTTGTTTTCACCTTGGCATTTCTATTGGACACACATACATTCTTATACAGTTCTCCCTAAGAAAAACCAGTTGGTTATTTTTGAGATTATTTGATGTACAAGGGGTGGGAAAAAGAATATACCCAGAAGAAACAAATTTGGGGGCATTCTATTTGGTTTCCAAGCACAACCCAAGTTATACAAAAATTGAAAACAATGACATTAAAATCATGCAATCTGAATAATGTTGCTTTCATCTTTTAAAATAGGTAGGGCTATGATTTCTGCTGATTTTATCTCGCCATTACTATAGTTACTATAAGTGCTCATCTGCTAGCCGGGCACTGGTGGCTCACACCTGTAATCCTAGCTACTCAGGAGGCTGAGATCTGAGGATCGCAGTTCAAAGCCAGCCCAGGCAGGAAAGACCGTGAGACTCCTATCTCCAATAAACCAACAGAAAACCAGAAGTGGCGCTGTAGCTCAAGTGGTGGAGCGCTCGCCTTGAGCTGAAGAGCTGAGGGACAGCGCCCAGGCCCAGAGTTCAAGCCCCACAACGGACAAAAAAAAAAGTGCTCATCTGTTACCAGCTACGTATTCTTTTTTTTTAATTTTAATTTTAATTTTTTGTGAACATATTGTACAGAGGGGCTACAATTACATGGGCAAGATAATGAGTACATTTCTTTTTTTTTTTTTTTTTTTTGCTGGTCATGGGCATTAACTCTGGGCCTGGGCACTGTCCCTCAGCTCTTTAGCTCAAGGCTAGCGCCCTACCACTGAAGCCACAGCGCTACTTCCAGCTTTTTCTGTTTATGTGGTGCTGAGGAATCGAACCCAGGGCCTCATGCTTGCAAGGCATGCACTCTACCGCTGAGCTACCTTCCCAGTCAAGCATTGTAGCCTCCTCCTTTGTTTACCCTTCACATCCTTTCCCAGCCTCCCCCCGCCCCCCCACCCAATCTCCCCCCCTCCCACCAAAGTTGTAAAGTCGTTTGTGACATGACAACTTGTACTTCTCATTGTTGCATCGGGTCCACCTGTATCCTTAACCCCATCTCCTCCACAAATTATACTGACATCAAATAGTGGGGGAGGGACATACAAAGCTACAAAGAAATAATCTTATAAATGAGTTAGAAACAAATGCATGAAAGAAAAAAAACATTTAAATATTTATCTAAGGGTTCATTTTCCTAACATCACATTATCTGACCTTTCCTGCTTGACTCATACATATACTAGATATTGCAAATAAGGGAAAACATGGGACCTATGTTTGTTTGGGCTTGGCTTACTTCACTTAATATAATTTTTTCCAAGCCTTTCCATTTCCTAACAAATGGGGAAATGTCAATTCTTTCTGATGGAAACATAGAATTCCATTGTGTATATATACCACATTTTCTTAATCCATTCATCTACTGAGGGGCATCTGGGTTGGTTCCATATCTTAGCTATGGTAAATAATGCTGCAATAAACATAGTTGTGCTAGTAGCTTTAGTGTGGTCTTGTTTGTAAACATTTGGGTAAATGCCCAAAAGTGGGATTGCTGGGTCATAGGGGAGCTCTATGTGAAGTCTTTTGAGGAACCTCCATACTGCTTTCCAAAGTGGTTGAACAAGTTTACACTCCCACCAACAATGCAGTAAGGTTCCCTTCTGTCCACATCCCCTCCAGCATCTGTTGTTGTTAGAATTCTTGATTATAGCCATTCTACCAGCTATGTATTCTTGTTTATAAATTATAACAACACCCAATTGAGCTCTAGACTTCTCAGTCTTTGGTTAAGATCACATGTGTTTATCTGTTCTTATCAGTTTAATATCAGGTCAATGTGTTAAATGGATTTTTAGAGTGAGGTGGTCGAATGGGAGCTTGTCATCCTCCGTGCTGGTATTGCTGTTAACTCCAGGCATAAGTCATCAAAAGGGTGAAAAGAATAATGATGTAGATACATGAATAAAATCTATAAGCTTCAAAATGAGCTCACAATCATTTGAAAACTTACTCCGCTAGCTATCTGTTCCTGCGTATTGTTTAGTGATCCTTAAGGAATAGTAAATCTTTTGGCAGGAAACAACCTCCTATATGATGCTTGTGATGTCTACACAAATCTTAAGCTCAGTCCTCTCTCCATGTTCTCATCCCACAGACCTGGTCAGCAAAATGAAAGCCTCGGAAACACAGATATTGTGTTCACACACAAGCAGAGCTTCAGTCAGATTGATTAGGTGGTTGGTTTGTTGATGGGTTTTAAATACAATATTTGTCCTCCTTTATGGAAATAGAATAAGGCTCTTGAGATAGCACATGTTAGACATTGT
Source organism: Dipodomys ordii (assembly GCF_000151885.1). Lineage (NCBI taxonomy): Eukaryota > Metazoa > Chordata > Mammalia > Rodentia > Heteromyidae > Dipodomys > Dipodomys ordii. The sequence goes on along the minus strand of NW_012267388.1, from coordinate 375,537 downwards.
ACGGAAGAAGGGAGGAAGAAAATAACTACTACCCATGCCAGATGTCTTTTCTGTGGCTTTGAGCAGGTCACTATTCTTTGGATCTCAGTTACCTTGTTTAAAAAGAGAAGTTGTACTTTACAATCGGAGGTTCTTTCTAGCTCTGAAGTTCTAAATCTAGATTGTTTACCCTCTTAAAATGTGTAGGTGGCCCAATTACTAGCAAAATAACTGAAAGAGCATCTAATTTGTCTCCTAACTCTGACTTCTCACTTCACACCTCTGTGGGGTATTCTGTCCTGCCATTGGCGAGGCCCAGGAACCATACAGCATGTGCTACTGAGTGTTGTAAGCAGCCACTTGGGTTCTAGAAGTTATACCTAAGCTCTCACTTTTTAAATGAACCAGCAGGCCTAGAGAGAGCTCCTGATAATTATCTCAGGCCATGATAATTTCCAAGAAACTACATTTATCAGTGCACATATTGGAAAGCAGGGCTTCCTACTTTCCAGATGGCACAGAGAGTGATCAGGGGAGTAATTTTAGAGAATAAAGCAAGTTACCCTCAAATGAGGCCTTTCCAAAGTAGGAGGGGCAAAGTAATATTTTTCCTCAATTATGGCTCCATAGGCCAATTCTTGTGTTTTATATATGAAGAGTATGCAAATGTTTCTTTGGGGAGAAATGTTATTAAGCATATTGGCAAGAAAGGATGTCAAAGCTGGAATGTACATTAGCTATTTTAATAATACAGTGGGCCAATTGCTTATTCTTTGGAGAGTGACTACAGCAAGCAATTAAAGTCCTGGAGTGTCAATAAAACAAATGTTGATTACACTCAACCTAAGAATCTGTAATAAACAGCAACAACTTTTTTCCTGGTCAATATTTTTCAAGCTGAGGCTTTGGAATTACAGATGCCTATTCTATATTTTCGTAAAGTAAGCCTCGTGTTCAGCTATGAGAAAATGTTTATGAAACTAGAGTTAATATCTATCTTCAAAGAACTGTTTCCTATAAAACTATTACTAGGACTTTTATTTTACCCAATGTTCCTAGACAAAATTTCTTTACTTATTGCCTAAATCAAACAATTGGAAACCTTAATTTCATTCCAAAGAATCTAAGTATTTTTCAAATGCTTCATGGCTCAAAAACTATTAAGATATATGTATTAGTTATATATAATCTTAATTATATATAATAGATTTCTAATATCTTTTATAAAATATATGTATAATTTTTATTAATACATATAATGTATTATATTATATTATATATATTATATACATATTATATATAATATATTAAGATTACATATGTCCCTAAATATTTTATTCTACTCTCTCTAAAATGCCTATCTGATATGCATATTTGTGAAATCTCAAACTGGACCTTGGAAATCAGTCTGAAAAAATTCATTGTGAGATCATATATTTACAAATAAAGGACAATTATTACAATTGAGAAACCCTAAAAACCCTAAAGTGTTTTTCTATTAACTAACTGGCAAGGGTGAAAAGGAAGCTTGCCAGCTAAACTTTCCAAAGTCAATGTCCAAAATGCAAACATTTGAAGGAAAGGCTTTAAAGGTCCCCTGAGCAACACTGAATCCAAGGAAAGCACCAAACAGGGATTCAAGATAGCATAAGCCTCAGCAGCCAGCAAGTTTAGAGTAAGACAGGAAATGGCTTTGTTGATCTAAGTTTTTATTGATGTCAGCACAGTCTCTTGGAGTGCTAATGTTGAAGTCTGGATATTATTTCTAAGGAGACTCTTAACTAGCAATACACAATGTAATGATACACACATGACTGCAATACTAAGAATATTTTGTGTTTGTTGTATTCTTTTCTGAAATAAAACAAAAATAACTTTTTCCTAGCATGTATTTTCAAGTTTGTGCCTTTGGAATTATGAAGATCTTTACATATATTATGTCCTCAGTGTCCAGAACTCTGCAGTAAAGAAAGAAGTGTGCTCTCATCTTTTTTTCACAGGTAAAGATTCTGAGATCTTGGGGTGGAGGAGGGTTGGGGGGAGGGAAAGTAGGAGAAAAAAATGAGGGAAGGGGTAACAAGTTTGCCAAGAAAAGTACTTATTACCTTACTTATATAACTGTATATCACTTTGACAATAAAAAAGAAAAAAAGGATTCTGAAATTGTGACAGAGCAGGAGGTCTATCCAAGTCTTGAGTTTCCATCCTCAAAAGACATTCTTCCAACCTTCCTTCTCATACAGAACTTAAGAGCCATGTGGTCTTCCTCAGCATAAATTTATACTAATCAGTGTATCAAGTGGGGAAAAGATCTGAGATTGGAACATGCAAGATTCTGGCTGCAAGCCATTTATTTAAGTAGCTTGGCTGTCTTTCCAGTGACCTGATTCCAAATAACATGAGAATCGCAGCTGTGATTCACAACATCATGTTTTCTAATTTTTCATTTTGATAGCTTTTCTCTATGGTCAGGTACAAGCCATGGCTGTAAATAAATGATATATTTGTCCATGTCTTCTTGAAAGGTAGGCCCATCCAATGCATTTCCCAGCAGCTCATTACCCAGGAGCGACTAGAAGGCTAGCAGCTTTCATGACCTCATTTGCAGGATGTACTGCAATCCATCTAGCCCATTAGCTATCTAAGCCATCTCATTGAAAGAAACTAGAGGTACGGAGGGCAGGCAAGCAGGCTGGATTGTACAACTACATCCTACCAGTACCTGTATGGGTCAGGAAGCCAATAGGTCAGTGCTACATGAGTAGGAGCAGATGGTATCTTTGGCAGAGTTTGCGGCAGAAATTTATAAAATGCCTAGTAATTGGTTCCAGCATGATTTTCTGGGTAGGATTCTAAGGGCTGAAATAGCCAAGGCTCTCTCATTTCTCTGTTCATGCTCCTGCTAGCACCAGCTCTGTCAAAATCAAAGCTTGCTCTGTATCAAAAGCTGCTCTCTCTTTTGGTAACTTATTTTTATCACTTGCCATTAGTTTTCAAAGAATTATTTCTCTTACTCTTACCCTCCACGTTCCTCCTTTGCTCTTGAAACCTTGTTATGCTTTATACCTGAGGACAAAAGCAACTGGAAATAGTCATTTTCACTTGCCCACATCCCTCCTTTTCAGACATAAAACCCAAAAGGTAAGGCTCTCTGAGTGAACTGTGGAATGGGTGGCCATTTCAGTGGTCTTCATACTAACATTACCAAGAGATTTAATAGCACACATACAAATGTATACATGTTCACCTATGTATGTTCTCCATGAGTAGTAATCCTCTACAATGATTTTCAGTGGACAGACTAAGAGACTTCTTATACTTAGTTTTTTTTAAATTTTTATTATATGTGTTTTTATTAAGTAGTTATAAAAAAGGGGCTTCAATCCTGTAAATCAAGTTATATGTACAAGACAGCTTAATTGGTGTCACCTTTGTATCATTCTCTCTCTCTCTTTTTTTTTTTATCGGTCGTGGGGCTTGAACTCTGGGCCTGGGCGCTGTCCCTCAGCTCTTCAGCTCAAGGTGAGCGCTCTACCACTTGAGCTACAGCGCCACTTCC
>NW_012267388.1:339343-370959 GCF_000151885.1 Dipodomys ordii | reverse complement strand
GCTGGGAAGGGATGTGAAGGGTAAACAAAGGAGGAGGCTGCAATGCTTGATAAGAAATGTACTCATTATCTTGCCCATGTAATTGTAACCTCTCTGTACAGTATATTCACAAAAATAAAATTTAAAAAAAAGAACAGGAACCATAGCCCACAAAGGAAGTAACTGCATATGTAGAGATGGTGGCAGCCAATCTAGTTCTCCTTCCACTAGGTCAGCTGTTTCTCAGGAAATAGTCTAAAATATTTTTTATTATTTCTCAAAATACTTACTGGCCACTACAATGTGTCTAGCCATAAACAAGGCCATGGAAAAAAAGTTCAGTAGGTAAAAATGAGTCCTGGAGGGTAATCCAGTCTTCATATCTTTTATCATTTAAAGAGATACTAAGTAGAATACTTGGTACAAGATCAAATTTTTGTGGGAAGTACTGGGGCTTGAACTCAGGGTCTGGGTGCTACCCCTTAACTTTTTAGCTCAAGGTGATGCTCTACCACTTGAGCCACAGTTCCACTTCTGGCTTTTTTTGAGGGTGGATAATTGGAGTCTCACAGACTTTTTTTCCCTCACTGGCTTTGAACTGGAATCCTCAGATCTCAGCCTCATGAGTAGCAAGGATCACAGGTATAAATTGTCAGCTCAAGATGAAAAAATTTTAAAGTCATAGTTTCTTTTCCTCTATTGAACTTTGAGAAAATAACAGTTAATATCTAAATAGTTACCACCTATAGTAAAAAAAAAACCCTTAAAACAAATGTCTGAAGGCCTAAAAAATAATAAACTCACCATTCACTAAATTTTCAGGAAAGCACAGACACACAATACATGCTCTACTTGAGAATCCAACACTAAATTCATTAACACACATTCAAGCATCTTTTATAACCAGATTATACCTACAAACACATACAAATAGACAAACTCTCCTTGCGAGGGCCTCTAGGGCCTTCAAAATAGAGCTATTCGTTCTTCCTTGCCTAGAAGGATCACCAGGGACATCAGCTTTGAAAGGCACATCACGTGACTCACTCTCCTATGCTTCTGTGCATTTCACTTTTTGATCAATATGTAGCTTCACTTTTGAATGGCCTCAGGTTGGGTGAGATAGGCAGAGCGTTAAATTCAAAACAGGCACAGAGTCTGAATAGACTTTGGGTGACTGACACACAACCTGAGGATGCAATCTATTTCACTGCAAAAGGCAACAAAAAGAAAGAAAAAGGGGGAAAAAAACCACTTTATTTTCAGGCTTTTTGAAGGCTTTCCCATGAATAAAATGTGGCTGCTGAGTACCTGAGACCAATGTTTGACCTGTAGCAAAAGCTCACATTGAGATACATTTTCTCCTACACACACTTTGCTTTTATTCCCTCTTTCTCTCTTGCTTGCATGGTTCTTTCGCATCTCAGCCGTTCGCTTTTAAATTAGAATATTAATCATCACCATTTATTATGAATGCATAGACTAGACACTATGCATGGGCTAGACACTATGCTAAAGACTTTGCATTCCATCTAAACTGTACCAAGAATGCAAGGTAAATATCTGAGTTACAATTTTGAAGATAGCTTAATTAATTTAACCACAAGCAGTAGCAGCAAGGTAAAGTCTAGATTTCCAGGTGCATGCATGTAATCACAATGTTTTCATAATAGTTAAATTAAGGTGTGTTACAGGTTTTTCACACCATTCCTCAATCTGAAATTGGATTTACTGTCACTAAGTCATGATTTGGGGCTACCACTTCCATCTACTGAATCAGAGTAAACCCAAGTAAAACCCAGTTAATTTTAGAAAAGATTCCTAGTATACAATTGTGTTTGTTTTCCACTTATATGTAAGAAATTATGATAGCTTAACAACTTTCCTGTTGTTTCCCTACCACTGTCTTTCTGTACCCACAGATTCTGCAACCTCAGATTCAATGAACTGCAGGTTAAAATACTTCATAATAAAATTGAGCCAGGTACCATTGTCTCACACCTGTAATCCCAGCTATTCAGGAGGCTGAGATCTGAGGATCAAAGTTCAAAGCCAGTCCTAGCAACCTTGAACTCATCTCCAATTAACCACCAGAAAACCAGAAATGGCTCTGTGACTCAAAGTGGTACAGTGTTAGCCTTGAGCAAAAGAGCTCAAGGACAGTGCCCAGGCCCAGAACTCAAGCCCCAGGACTGACAATAATGATAATAGTAATAGTAATAATAATAATAATAAACAACTCACACCTGTAATTCTATCTACTCAGAATGCTGAGTTCTGAGATTCTTACCAAGCATGAAAGGCAAATCTGGGAGAATCTTATCTCCAATTGACCAGTAAAAATCCAGAAATGGAGATATGGGTCAAGTAGTAGCAAAAACACTGAGCAAGAGTGCAGGAACCTGAGTTTAAAGCCAGGACCAAGGACCAGCCCAGCACACACATACAAGCGCACGTGCGTGCACACACACACACACACACACACACACACTGTTTTTTAGTACACAGGTTTTTTAGTACAATATAATAGCTAGACACATCATAATTAATCTAGAAATGATTTAAAGTATGTAGGAGGATGTGTACAGGCCTTTTTATATAGGAAAGATTTTAACATTTGTGAATCTGGGTGTCTTTGGGAAGGGGAATCATGAAGCCACAGATACTGAGGATAGACTGTCCTTTATCCTCAGAGAGGGATCACTTATATGGCACATTTTAGCTGGGTCTTTTACTCAGCACTTCATGAGGCCAAAATAATGATGTCACTTAGCTCTGCCCCCATCTAGAATGTCCAGTAAGGAAAGATCTACTAAGGGAACTTTGGTTATTCGCAGAACTCATTTCATTGGTCTTATAGGACAGAGGGCCCTGTTGTGTATATCACCTCTTAGAGGCTAGTCTCAGATCCTGGTCACATTGTCCTCTTCATCTCAGCAACAGAGAACATCCTCCTACTGTTCCTTAAAGGCCTCCCAACTCTCTGAGGCTTTCTCTAACCAGTCAGGTGAAATTTTCTGTGTTTAATGAGAACATATAACTAGGTCAGGTCTACCCAGATTATTTCCCAATTTACAGTTTACTGATCAGTAACTTTAATTGCATCTGAAAAAAAGAAATCTTTTTCCAGGTAGTATAACGTAATCACAGGAATAACACCATAGGGTAGAGAATACAGGGATCATTAAAATTCCACTTACTACAGCAATCCAAAATTGACTTTCAGCTTATTTTCTAATCTATTTCATTGTTCTCTTCCATAATTTGCAGAGCCAATGAATACTGATGAATGGAAGTTCACCAAAATAGAACTTTAACCCACAGTTTGCCAAGAAAAATGCTGAGTTGACAAAACTCTGTTATGCGCTCATTCATGGTGGGGAAGCACTTTTTCTTCTGGTGCTATAGTCATAGCCTTACTATTACTGGACACATTTGCCATTATTCAAACTTCTTATATCTTATCTCTAAGTGAGCCCTCTGGTCCTCCCTTCCAGAGTCCAGCCTCATGAAGCTGAATATTACTCTTGCACATAGCAGCAATAAAATGCCCGAGAACACTGTCAACTGCTGCCTCCAGTCTCCTCACATCCATCTCAGTGCACACTGACAAGGATGTTCCTACACTCCCAGTTTGTGTAGATGACATATTCACATCTATATTTTTGAATAAAATATGTTATCTATGTTTAGCCATACTTTTTATTCCAAGATAAATTTTTTAAAATATTAAGTTTGTATTGAGACTGCTATAACTAAATGATAAAATCTAAGTAGCTTCAAAATAACAGAAAGCTATACAGGCTAGAAAATTCAAGATCAAAGGACGAGAAGATTTGGGTGTCATGGATGTCATAATGCTCTTGCTATATTCACACATATTGGAAGAATGAAGCAATGATCATAAGCCTCTTTAAGGAAGGCACTAAGTTCATTCATGAGGGCTTCTGCAACAAGGCCCCATCTAAGAGTACCATAACCTTAAGAGGATTTCAATGCAAATTTGGAGAGCAACAGTATAAACATAGTAAAAAATGTACTAAGTACAAAGTAGTAGTAAACAATATTAGTAAAAGCTATTCCAACAATCTATCTCATAAGCTAAAGAATAGGACCTCAGCAGGCAAGTGGGCTCACACCTGTAATCCTAGCTACTCTGGAGGCTGAGAATTGTCATGTTTTGAAGCCTGCTCAGGGAGAAATATTTGTGAGATTCATCTCCAATTATTCACCAAAAAAGCCAAAGTGGAGCTATGGCTCAAGCAGTAGCATACTGGTCATAAGAAGATTTAAAAATAAAATAAATAAATAAATAAATAAATACACACCAAAAAACCTTAAGGACAGCACCCAGGCTCTGAGTTCAAGGACTAGTATAGAAAAATCATAGCTAATATAGCTAATACTATATCCTAAACAAAGCCCTATAAATAAGGAAATTACTTTAGATATATCTACAACACATATCTCTTATCTTTTGTTTTTGTTGTTTGTTTTTTGTTTTGGGGGTTGTTTTTTGTACTTTGTGGGGTTTTTTTGTTTTTGTTTTTGTTGGTCATGGAGTCTGAACTCTGGGCCTGAGCATTGTCCTTCAGCTCTTCAGCTCAAGGCTAGCACTCTACCACTTGAGCCACAGCACCACTTCTGGCTTTTTCTACTTATGTGTGGTGCTGAGGAATCAAACCCAGGGCCTCATGCATGCAAGGCAAGCACTGTACCACTAAGCCACCTTACCAGCCCCCATACATCTTATCTTTAATTCCACCTACTTCATTTAAGAACATGTTAATAAATATAGTTTTAACGTAGCATATGAAAACCAGGACTTGAGTTTTTATAAACTGCCCTGCAGAAAATTAAACGTTAATTAAAAGCCCCCATTCTCAGTTGCTTACACTTGTCATCCTGGCTACCCAGGAGGCTGAGGGCTATGCTATATATTCAGCTTAGACAGACAAATCTGAAATATTCCTCTACAATTAATAAGCAAAAGACAGAAGTGGAGATGTGGCTCAAGTGGAAGAATAAGCAGCCTTCAACAACAATGCCATGCAAGGGCAGCCTCTACCCCCCCCATAAAAGCTCAGTACTCACATGCACAGAGAGAGAGAGAGAGAGACAGAGACAGAGAGACAGAGAGCCCAGCACAAAGTTAATCGAGACAGTTCTGTGAGTTATCTGTCAAATGATCTATCTCAAGTACAAAGCTTTCAAATTATTGCAAAAAATTATCAGACACCTGTCCCCTCTCACTTGTTATGTCCTTATCCTCTGCCAATAAGAATGGCTTGTATACCCCAGAAGAAGACAGTAAATGTTGTTGAGAGACATTGAGGGCCAGAGACAGTGGAGAGACTGCTGAACTGCTTCTACCCACTGTTGGATTAAGTTTTTGACCCAAGTTACAATCAGTTATGAGGAGAACCCAATGACTTTGCTGGAGGCCTGGGGATAGGAAAGTATCATTCTGATTGTCAAAACTGGAAAACTCTATTAATTTTTTTTTGTCGGTAGTGGGGCTTGAACGCTGGTCCTGGGCACTGTCCCTCAGCTCTTCAGCTCAAGACTACCACTCTACCACTTGAGCCACAGTGCCACTTCTGGCTTTTTCTGCTTATGTGGTGCTGAGGAATCGAACCCAAGGCCTCATGCCTGTAAGGCAAGCATGCTACCACTGAGCCACCTTCCCAGCCCAATTCTATTAATTTCAAACATGGGCTTTATAAACTGGGGATTCTACAACTCACTCTAGATAGAATGGATTGAGAAGGCTAAGAGAAGGAAGACTCAATCATGAGGAATGTGTGGCTTCTTAATACAAACAAGTACTGATTAACTGGCTGAATCTCTGGTTTATTTACTGGCTAGATTGGTGCACTGATGAAGACATAACACAAAGCTTGCATATCTGTAATACCAAGAATCCCCAGAGAGAAACAAACTTAAGACAAGGACTGAGATAAATCCTTGCTCGAGACAAAAGACACAAAAGAATACCTCCAGTCAGGCACCAATGACTCACACCTGCAATCCTAGCTACTCAAGAGGCTGAGGCTTGAAGATGAAGCTTCAAAGCCAGCCCAGGCAGGAAGTCCGAGGCTCTTACCGCCAATTAACCACCAGAAAACTGTAAATGGCACTGTAGCTTAAAGTGGTAGAGTGCTAGCCTTGAGCAAAAGAGCCTAGGGGCAGCTGTAGGCCCTGAGTTCAAGCCCCATGACTGACAAAAAGAAAAAGGAAAAAGGAATAGCTCCCCCTCTAGAGAATAGATTAGAATGGTTTTGGTGTGTGTTTCCTTTCCCTAGAATTCAAGGGAGCAGGAGGAGCCCCATGCTGCCCACTAAGAGCAGTCACTACAGGAGTTTTCCAGGATGGGAATATCAGCCCTTACTCCCTGTGCCTGAGACTCAAAGGGTCCAGGATGCTAACCACACAGTGGAGAGAAAAATGCAGTGTAGAGAATGCTGAAGTCGCTTCCACCTGTTTTGCTCTGCAGCTGCTGAACCAGGCTTTAGAGGATCCTTCAGCTCTGAGGACAAGTTAGTTCTAATTGAGAGTCCCTGGGAGCATAAAGCTCTTCAACAGAGTGACTAACAAGGTCTCCAAAGTTCTTCCCAAGACAATTTTGTTCTTGATTTTCTGGCTGTGACCTTTTATTATAGTATATATTTTTTATTGTAAAGATACTGTACAGATGGCTGTGACCATGAATGCATTATTCATCTCCTCTACCCTTTGTTTAACTTATTGAAAAGATAAAGAATAAACTATCTTCCTAATAGGTAGGTTCAGAGGATCAATTGCAAGTTATCCATGTAATGTGCTTAATAAATATTAGGTGCCATGAATGCCTTAGGTAAGGCTGGTAGTAGAGTGAATCCTTGACAAAGTCTCTAATGACTCATTGTGTGCTCAAAATGGAGAAATGTGGAGTAAGTATGGATACATGTTTATCATGTCTATCTGGTTAAGTGATGAAGGCAAAGAATACAAGTTAATGGGAAAAAATAAAAACATAGGTTTGAAGAATTACTGTGACTCAAAAAGGACTTGTTAAAAAACTTTTAAATTGCTCACACTTATAATCCTAGCTATTCAGGAGTCTGAGTTTTGAGGATCATGGTTCAAAGCCAGCCCAGGCAAGAGGCTCATGAATAGTACCCAGGCCCTGAGTTCAAGCCTCACAATTGACAAAAACTTTTAAATTGATTCCATATGGGAAAGCCTTCTTTTCATTTTAAGAGACAAACATATGACAATAAATAAGAGTCACACAGAGAGAAGATCTCCTGTAAACTTTCTGCTTAACCTCCACCTCTTTGCTGTCCATAATAACTAAATGAAGTAAATATCCTTTCATTTCTAAGAGATTGGGAATAGCAAGAGAGCCTCAAATCAGCCACCCACTCTAACCTGTTCATTGTTGAATCTCACAAATTAGAAATGAGAAAGCTGACCAGTGACAAGAATAGCTAGAGGAAATAAGAATTTTATTTTAAAAAAGTTAATATTATACTTGAAGATAGATGGTAATTGCACAAATTACTCAAATTTACTGTCATATTTCCATAATGTTTATTTTCTCTAGGCCCTAGAAGCTCCTCTAATTTCTTTATGTCCCCTTCATGTAATACTTCCCCATCTCTGGTGACCACCTCTCCCTCTATACTTGTACATGACATCAATTTCCATAAATAAATGGCTGCATTTGGCATTGTCTTTCTGTATCTGGCTTATTTCACTCAACATAAGTGAGCTGCAGTTTTATTCATGCTAAGGCAGATAGAATTTCCTTTATTATGGCAAAGTAGTATTCTATTGTGCAAATAGACCACATTTTCATTAGCCATTCAGCCACTGAAGAACATGTGGGTTGACTTTGTGTTTAGGCTGTTGTGATAAGTGCTGCAAAAAACCAGAGGATAGCCAACAGACACATGAAAAAGATTCCCTTTTACTAATCAGAGTAATACAAATTAAGACCAAAATAAAACATCATCTCCCTCCAGTGAGAATGGGAATTTAAAAGATTGGAGGAGGAATCTTGTTTTTTAGAGTTGGAAAACTGAGAAACATTTATGACCAGGTAATTGAGATCAGCTGGGTATTATTTGGCACTCTCCCTCCACCTGTGACAAGGTGCCCACAACTCTGCAATCACAGATATCCTTAAAAAATCTCTAAAGCCCTTTAGAGATGAGCCCTTTAAGATGACATGGTCTCCATCTTCCCACTCAACATTACACAGTTCTCTCGCTGCAGGCCTTGCCTCTCGTCGTAGAATTCCGTCCCAGAGTCAGCAAACAACCTTTCAGATGACAGAAGCAACTCCATAGGCCTTTTCTATATGCCCCTAAACATTACTTTCAGTAATTGTTACTAGCGATTTCTCTTTTTTATCATTAGAAAAGTTATTATTTTGTTTGTAGTAGAGCCAATTTTCCTGTGTACCTGCAGATTTAACACACTTATGGATTTTGGATAAAATTGAAAATGTGATATTGCTATGAAAATATATGCATAAATATTCAAAATGAAAGGACTGTATTTTATTGTATTGTAAAGATGCTGCACAGAGGGGGTTACAGTTACATAAGTAAGGCAATGAGTACATTACTTGTCGATCATTGTTACTCCTTCCCTTCTTTGTTGTTGTCCCACTATCCCTTCCCTCCTCCACCACCAACCCCCCCCCCCACATCCCGCTGACTGCCCGAAGTTGTAAAGTTCATTTCCAATGTACTGTCCTATGGGTATCCTTGTTGCAATGGGTGATCCTGTGTCCTTGTTTCAGCATTTTGTTATTCCCCTTCCCCTCCCCAGATTAGACATATGTATATACAAGATGTAGGGTATCAAAATCAAGTACAGAGATAACAGGGGATATGTCATAGGGGGAAGAACATACAAAGGAAACAACAACAAAAATAAAAACCATGTACAAATGACCATATAAGATGATGTTAGCTAAGTGAAATGAATCCCAAGACAGAGAAAGAACTTTTTCTCAGGGCCTAGGCACTGTCCTTGATCTCTTTTGCTCAAAGCTAGCTCTCTACCACTTTGAGTCACAGTGCCACTTCCAGTTTTCTGGTGGTTAATTGGAGATAAGAGTTTCATGGAGGGGCCAGGAAGGTGGCTCAGTGGAAAAGTGCTTGCCTTGCATGCATGAGACCCTGGGTTCCATTCCTCAGCACCACATAAACAGAAAAGGCCGGAAGTGGCGCTGTGGCTTAAGTGGTAGAGTGCTAGCCTTGAGCTGAAGAGCTGATGGACAGTGCCCAGACCCAGAGTTCAGGCCCCACGAATGGCAAAAAAAAAAAAGTCTCATGGACTGGGCTGGCTTTGAACCTTGATCCTCAGATCTCAGCTTCCTGAATAGCTAGAATTACAGACATGAGCCACCAGCATGCAGCTAAGGACTGACTTTTGATTTAAACCTGAGTAAAAACATGAATCTCTTCCCAAGTACTGTTAAAACATGTTAACACACTCCTTCATAGTTTTTACAAAGCCAATTCCAGGCATGACAATGTTCTGTGCTTCCATAGATCTTTCTATTGAGGTAGCTATTTATCATTTTATTCCTCAGTGTAAGTCTTTGCATTAATCTGTGCCACCTACCTGGCCTCGGACCTGTCTCTGGCTGACATTACAGTCTCCTCATAGTTCTGCTTTACAAACTTGCTCACAGCCTTTTGTATTATTTCTTGTTCCTTACCCTTTTCTTCTATTTCCTCTGTGAGTCTGTGTTTAGTTCCTGGTGACATCTCAGAACTAGAGTGTTTCTCTTGCTGTATTTCTTCCTCTTTTTCCAAGTTTTTCATTTTGTTTGATCTTTGCTGGACAAGAAACTCATCTTTTGCCCTAACATTTGGGCCGCTTTCCTTTCTATTCTAATTTCTTTCTGGAGATTGAACATTTACTTCTTGTTTCTCCCTTCATCTGTATTACTTTAGTATCTTTCCTTCCTTCTACAGGGTCTTCCTTTTCTTTCCATTTCTTTTCCTTCTCTTTCTCACTGTATTGCTCATGATCACTTCATTGTCTACCTCTTTCTCATTCTCTTGAACATTTCTCCTGTTTCTGCTCTTTGTCACTTCTCTCCCTCTGGTCTCTTGTCCTCAGTTTATCTTCTTGTTGGTGCCTCTTCCATTGAGAATCTGTATCGTTGGCCTCTCTGTGCCTATAAGAATCCCTTTCTTTTTGATGGTCCCAGTCACTGCAATGGTTTTACTGGTCTCTGCATTGCCTGACTTGGTGCTGATCTCCCTTTTTCTCATGTCCTCTGACTTGGAACTTGTGGTGTGATGTTTGGCACCTTGCCCTCTTCCTTCACTAGATGAGCAAGAATCGGCTTGATTACTATGATGTTTGGAGTACTCTGTGGAAGTCTCTGTGACCTTTTCATTTCTGAAGTTCACTTTCTTTTTTTCCATTTCATCCTCCTCACTGCTCTTACTATCACAATCATTATCAGCATCTAGCTTTGCCTCCTCCATCACACCAGTTTGGAGAATGCGGAAATTTTGTTGTGGTACTCTGTTCTTGGAATTTACTTCATTGGAGTAACCCTTGGCCTTCTTTTATTCCAGATCTGGCTGCAGGAAAGCTGCATTTAGGTACTTCCTCTTCACCAAATGCTTGATTAAACAGATGCCCATAAAATCCGCTGAGATCTTTCTGCTCAGTTACATCAAGTGCAGCAGTCCTCTGTTCTCTTTCTTCTTCAGTTCACTCTTGCAGTTTTTTATATGTAGATGTCACAAATGTATCTATCATCAAATTCTCCTTTTTCCATTTCTTGTTCTCTGTATTTTCATTTCCATTGTTATTTTCTGTTCCTTTTTTCTGATCTCAACTGTTTTTAGTAATATATATACTTGGGTTTTCAATCTTTTCCCAAAAGCAATTTGGGATTATTTTCCTTCTTTTTTTCTGCATTTCATCATATATACAATACTACATCATCATATATACTATTATACTCATTCATAGTGGAATTCTCTTCAAAAGCTTTCTGTATTTCCAGTCTGGTCTGTTTCAGGGTCTGCTTCTTAGCAACTTCCCTCTGAAGGCTTTCACTCATGAAGGTCTCTTTGTCATCATCAGAATCATTCCCAACACTGATGGTTTTTGCAAAACCGATGCAACTGCTGTGTTTTCTTTGGCAAAATAAGCCTATACTGCTTGCCCAGAATCACCATCTCATTCCTGTGTCCTGAAGATTCATTAAATGTGATATTCTCAAATGATTTTAAATTAGCCCATTGTAAAAATTATTCAGTTGGTTGTAATGCAGTATTGTATTGAGGCACACTGCAACCAGGGCACCACAAAATTCAGAAATACTGTGTTTTATTAATAAATTGGGCTTATTATGATTTGATTGATTTCATGTGCTACTATGATTCATTAACAATATATAAAACTAAGTGATAACAAAGTTCTCTATCTTCAACGACTTTATACATGAGCTTTTGTTTTGGCCCACCATAGTCTCTCTTCAAGGCACAGTCTCTGTCTCAAGAAATCCCTTACTGCTTGATCTCAACCACCCCATGAACCTTGGGTTCAAGATTGAAGGTGGATGTGTTTTGATTCCTCTCCCAGAATATAATTTGTCTATATTGAATAAGATTCCCATGCAGATGTCTTCAGTACTCCTGCCCTCCTCTTTTATTATCTGTTTTCACAGCCTCCTGATTCCTTGAGGACTTTGAAGTCTGATTCACCTGTGGCATCTCCACTTCTCTCCACTTGCCACAATTTCTGCCATGATCTCATATGAACAGCCATCCTTAGAACTCAAGTTTTCAGGTGTTTCTTTTATTTGCGGGGGGGGGGAGGAGCAGGGGAGTAGCAGTACTAGGGTTTGAACTGAGGACCTGAGTCTCTCACTTGGGTTTTTCTTGACATGGTGGCACTCCACCACTTGAACCATACCTCTCCTTCTTAGTCATCCAGTTTTTTCATCTCCTTCACTCTTTGTCTGAGCATCCTTAGCTATAAGGTCCACTTGGGATATTACCACTATGCAGCATGGCTCTCTCTGAATTGTAGATACTTTCTAACCACAAGCACCTTTCTCTACTTTGATTTCTCCTTCATGAAAGTCTCTTTGTCATCATCAGAATCATTCCCAACACTGATGGATTTTGCAAAACCAATGCAACTGCTGTGTTTTCATCGGCAAAATAAGCCGATCAGAATCGTCATCTCATTCCTGTGTCCTGAAGATTCATTAAATGCGATATTCCCAAATGATCTTAAATTAGCCCATTGTAAAAATTATTGAGTTGGTTTACTCTCCTATAGAAATTTCTTCTTCTTCACCATCTTCCCTACCTAGTCCAGGCTCCTCAGTATTATACCACCTTTGTTTCCTCTAAATTAGTTTCTTATGGCTGCTACAACAAATTTCCCCACATTTGGTGGCTTTGTTCAAAATTTCTCAGAATACTTGGGTGGCCCATCAAACGAATATTGGCAAGCCAAGATTTTTTTTACTTCTGCAGAATGTTGTGCTACTGAGAGGAAGCCCAGAAAGCAAGTGTGGTGGGTAGGCCTCCCCACAGATTTTATCCCTAAAGCTGTTACTGCTCTCCATTCTGATTTGTCAGAAAGTAGATTCACAATCTTTAGTGATAGGCTTGTTTGAAATAGAATAAAGTTTTACCTGAGCAATCAACCAAAACCAGGATACCTAGCCAAAGCAGGAACTTGTCACTGGTGAATCAAACTTCAAAGTCCTTATGGAACAGGAGGTTGTGAAAGCAGGAAATGGGTAGGGGTGGCAAAAAATGGAGAGGGTGCTAGGGTCAGAGGGTAGCAGCATTGAACACAACTGTATGGAATCTTATTCAATATAGACAAATCATGACCTGAGAGACATTAAAACAGGCCCACCTTGTGTCTAAATCCAAGCTTCATAGGATGGTAGACAACTAGCAGCTTGTACCCAGGAGCTCTTAGCAAAGAGACTGTCTCTAAAGCAACATTTCTCTGCTTTTGCCTCCTACTCTACTACCTCTCCCTGACCTTGTCAGTCTGTTTCCTTGTCTTTGTCTTTTTATTGTCTCTTGTCCTTCCTATGGGGGCCCTTGCTATTATGCAGATACAAGCTTTATGCCTCCTTGTCAGTCTGCCAACCTAGCCAATAGTTAGAATACTAATGAACATTTGTGTTAATTACAGAATAATACACAAGTTCCTTTTGATTCAGGCTTCTATAGCCATCTCAAACCATTCTTTTTTAGAATGAGATGTAGAATATCTTTAGTTTATAAGATCTATGTTTATGGCTTTTTACAGAATTTCCAGTTTTAACCATCAAAACAAGAGTTTTCCTTCCCCAGGCCTCCAGCACAGGCCATGGATCTTTGCTCTCCCCTGTGCATTCTTCCTTATAACTGATATGTAATTCAAGGATCAAAGACTTAACCACCTACAATGAGAACAGTCTATTTAGTAGTCTTCCCACTCTCACTCCCCATGACTCTTACCAACATTTACTGTCTTCAGGGGTCTTCAGGCCATTCTCATTGGCAGTGAGGATGAAGGCAGAGCGTGACAGGGGACAGGTGTTTGTAATTTACTAGTAGCCCATATACTTTGCACCTGGGCTACTTGGTAGTAACTCCCAGGGCTGTTTCATTTCACTCAATTCACTCAACGGTGGCATTCTAACATTTGAGCCACACCTCCACTTCTCTCTTTTTGCTGAGACTCTTGGATTTGTATGTTGGTTCTGGTTTTATACTTTTGTCTTCAGATTTTAGCCTCCTGAATTAAGATAACAGGTGTAACCCACCAGTGCTTGGCTTTCAATTTAAGTTTTAGTTTTTAACTCGGAGTGTTCCCTTAGTAAAACAACTCAAATCCATACATAATATCATAAAATATTTTAGTAACATTCTCAAACTGAATACATGAATAAAGATATTACACATATCTGAAATGTATATCTTACAAGTATTTTCCTTTCTTTAAAAGGCTTTGTTAGGAAATGGTATTAACTATTTTAGGGGACAATGGCACAATTAGTGCATATGGAGCAGATTAATGGGCTATCTCTGATTATGATATAGCTGTTGTTCCTTTCTTCAAATTCATATGTTGATATATTAACCCTCAAGGTTATGTTGTAAAGAAGAGTTGAAGAGATGAAAAAACTGGAAGACTAGGTAAGGGTGGGTGTGGCTCAAGTGTCAGAGCACCAGTCTTGGACAAAAACAAAAAGGTAAGAGCTCCAGGCCCTGAATCCAATTCCCAGTACTAAAGGGATGGGAGGGTGGCTCAGTGACAGAGTCCTTGCCTTGCACACATGAGGCCCAGGGTTCATTTCCTCAGCACCACATAAGCAGAAAAAGCCAGAAATGTGGCTTAAATGGTAGAGCACTAGCCTTGAGCTGAAGAGCAAAGGGGCAGTGCCCAGGCCTAGAGTTGAAGCCCCATAACTCTCCCTCAACCAAAAAAAATGCAGGAAGTTTCCAATTCCAGTACTAGAACAACAATAACAAAACTGGTAGACTAGAGTCCTAGGGAGAGCTGTCTACATAATGTTAAAAGCACCTAAGCTAATGGCAGGAAGTGTGGAGAGAGAGAATTGACACATGAGAATCAGGTTTCAAAATCCTTCTTCAAGGACTTCAGGAGGATATGCAAGCAGATAGCAGGTGCGGTTGGTGAATTTGGAGAGAGTGGTGGAGCCACAGGCATTGGAGAAAACTATAAGGGATTTTATTCAATATGGATAAATCATGAGCTTGGAGAGATTTTAAATCAGCTCTACCTCAATATCCAACAATCTAGGACTCTACACAGATCTTTTGTTACCTGATGGAGTTTGGGGAACCCCTTCTTAAGAATATAGGTTTCCTGCTGCCTTGTTTGGGCAGCTTCCTGTTCAGGCCAAACCACCATGCCCTCACTGCTTACCATAGACTTGAAGTAGAAAGTTAATTTGACAATGTGGGGAAAGGCCCTGAGCAAGTACCCAAAAAAACAGGTAACTTCATGCATGGCCCATGGCAGGAAATGCCAGACTTAAGTGGTTTATTGTTTGGTGTCTGTGACTGAGATGTGTCCTAGACACAAGTGGAATGCAGAGTCATCATCTAAGGTTTTATTATCCTTCTAGGAAGAAACAAAATGCAGAGGAAGCATTGTGCAAGAAACCTTGGGGTGGGGAGGATGAGAGTACAACAGGGGTGTTGAGTGCCTCTGAAAACTTAAGAGAAACCTGCTGGAAATGGGGAGTAAGATATCTAGGTCTACTGAAAAGCAGAGTTAAGGAGGTTCCCTTAGACATTCCTCCAATAGTCCTTTGGACAGAATGTTGAAGAAAAGATCTGAATACTTTAATGATCAATTTTCATTTTTGAACTCATTTATGCATACCCTATATGTCTAAGACTAAAAGTTGTACACATAAGTGTGTTTGTAAAAAATTATAATGGTCTTATAAAAGAAATGCAAATGAAAACTACTACCTCACCCAGTTGGAATGGCCATTACCAAGAAAACAAATAATAACAGATGCTGGCTGGGATGTGGCCAAAAGGGAACGCTACTACACTATTGGTGGGAATGTAAACTGGTTCAATCACTCTGGAAAGCAGTATGGAGGTTCCTCAAAAGACTAAACATAGAGCTCCCCTATGATCCAAGCAAGCCCACTCATGGGCATTTACCCAAATGATCACAAACAAGACCACACTAAAACCATCAGCACAACTATGTTCATTGCAGCATATTCACCATAGCTAAGATAGGGAACCAAACCATGTGTCTCTTAGTAGATGAATGGATCAAGAAAATGTGGTATATATACAGAGTAGAACTCTATGCTTACATGAGAGAGACTGATATCACCCATTTGTCAGGAAATGGAAAGACTTGGAAAAAAAATCTTATTAAGTGAAGTAAGCCAGCCCCCAGGAAATATAGGCTCCATGGTTTCCCTCATTTGTAATAATTAATATATGTCTAGGATAGTTCTAGCAGAGGATCACAATAGCTCAATAGCCATGTACATATGACCATATAACATGATGCTAATCAAAATGAACTTCTAGGTATGGAAACAAGAGATTGGTTGTTTTTTAATATAATGTGTGAAGATATTTCTATTTTTCTTTCATTTTTTTCCTTTTGTCTACCCTCTGTTGTCACCATTTTTTAATTTTGGTACTCTGTGTCTTGTATGTAAGTTTATCTGTTTTGGGGAAGGGAAAGGAAATAACAAAATGATGAGACAAAGGACAAAGGATAAACCCATGCAACAGAGATACTCATAAAACACTATGTTGGAAATGAATTTACAACTTAGGGGAGAAGAAAGTTGGGAGTAAGGAAAGTGGGAGAAAACAAGGGAGAAGGTAACACTGTTCAACAAGAAATGTACTCATTATCTTACGTATGTTACTGTAACCCCTCTCTCTGTACATCACCTTCACAATAAAAATTAAAATTTAAAATTTTACAATGGTCTTATTTTTAATACATGAAAATCACTTTAAAAAGATATCTTACCTATAGCCAGACCAGGTGGTTCACACTTGTAACTCTAGCTACTCAAGGGGCTGAGATCTGAGAATCAAGGTTCAAATCCAACTGAAGCCAAAAAGTCTATAAGACTTTTTTTTACTTTTTTAAAATAAGTTTTTTTATTGTGAAAATACTGTACAGAGGGGTTACAATCACATGAGCAAGGTAATGAGTAATGAGTACATTTCGTATCAAGCATTGTTGCCTACTTCTTTGTTTTTCCCCTACCATCCCTGCTCTCCCATCTCCACAACTACGTTCCACCCACACACACCTAAATTGTAGAGTTTGTTTTTCGACATAGCGTCTTATACATTTCATTGTTGCAATGGGTTAACCTGTATCCTTATTTAAACAATTTGTTTTTTCCCTTCCATTCCCCAAATTATACCAACATCAAATACAGTAAAAACAGGGGTTATACCATGGGGGACGGACATACAAAGCAACAAAAAAAATCACATGGTACCTTATAAATATGTTAGAAACAATAGCAAGAAAGAAAAAACCACTTGTGTCCTTATCTTGGGGCTCATTTCACTTAACATCATCTTATCTGACCTTTTCTGCTTGTCTAAGATATATACTAGTTATTGCAAATAAGGGAAACCATGGGACCTATGTTTCTTTGTGCCTGGATTACTTTACTTAATATAATTTTTTCCAAGTCTTTCCATTTCCTAACAAATGGGGCAAAGTCATTCTTTCTGATGGAGGCATAGAATTCCATGGATCTATAAGATTCTTATCTTCAATTAATCACCTAAAAATCCAAAAATAGTGCCACATAGATCAAGTGGTAGAGCAACATGTTTAAGCAAAAAAAATCTAAGGGACAGTGCCCAGGCTCTTCAACACACATACACACACACAGGTGGTCATCTTATCTAATCAGGCTATCTCTTTTCATTCTGGCATATTGCCAACCTGATCAGTCTCAATACCCTGTATTAGGTAAAGAGCAGCTTCTTTACCTAACAATGGGCCATTTGACCTATATATTTCCATAGATGCTATTGGGATCCCCTAAGGAGTTTTCAATGAGTTTAAAGCTAAAAATTAGATAGCTCATCATAAATTAAAATGTAGATTGGATAATCAGCAGAAGTCTGTTAATTACACTAGAGATGCCATCAAAGGAATAGCAGAACACTAGATGCCACCAGTAGGATGGCATGAGAGAACAGACTTCTAGACACATTAGTTGAAAAGGGAGGAGGCTGTGTGGTGATGAGGCCAATGCTGTGCAATGGCCTTAACAAAACTGAGCTCTCTCATAAATGAGTTACCTGAACACTCAGTGCTGAGCCTATTACTAGCTTAATGAAAGAGCGGTTTGGAAAAAAGAAAGAAATCATAATGTCTATTCAGTAATTGTTGTCAGAGTAATGACTGGCTTGTGGCTGAATTTTTTGCATGAGAAGTCTTATTCAGAGACTGAAACTGTCCTCACCAAACACCTGTTTCCTATCAATATAACTATTAAACACTACTGAATGAGAAAGTCAATGTGACTATATTTGAAGAATAGAATATAAAATAAGAGGAGGGTATTGTAGGAGTTAGAATTTTCTATCAACATGTTTTCTTTATATAAGCACTGCCATTTTAAGGATACCTGTCATCTCACTAGAATGCTATTTTAATTAAGTCACATCCTATTCTAAGAATTGTTTTTCTAAGGGATTAAGGCATGGTTCAACTGGTAGAGTGACTGCTAACAACTGTTTTTGCTTACAAGTTCCTGCTTTGATCAGGTGTCCTGGTTTAGGTTGATTGCTTGGGTAAATTTTTAGCCCCTATTAAACTAGTGGTTGTTCATGATTGTGAATCTTTGTTCTGACCAAATGAAGGGCCGAAATGCATCAGGGATACAACCTGAGTTGAATGGACTGTCAAACCAGCACCTCTGCATACTTGACTTCTTCTAAGGAGCACACCCTTCTGCAGAAGTCTTGCTGAGTTCCTTTTGATTTGTGCCCTTATTCTTTTGTAAAACCTCAATATTCCAAGACATATTAAATAAAATGAATTAATGAGTAAGGCACTTTGATACTTAGAAGTTCTGGACCATCCTTGGTTGTACTCTGCTGCATGGGAGTACACAGCTTTGACAAATGCACTCTTACCATTTGAGTGGAGACAATTCTAGCCAAACCTTTCAGCACAATTGCATTTCTTCTCCCTTCTAACTGTCTGTCAGTGATTACAAAATTTCTGTGGTTTATTTTGTATGGCATGTGACAAACTGCATTAAATAACCACTTGTTTTTAGTACTTAGGAACTTTAAGAGGAAGTGCTCTGTGGCTCAAGTGGTAGAGCATGCTAGCCTTGAGCTGAAGAGCTGAGGGACAGTGCCCAGGTCCAGAGTTCAAGCCCCATGATCCACAAAAAAAGGAACTTTAAGATAATGTTCTACCCATTTCCTCAGATGACACCCTTTGCTTTCTTGTTTGTACAAAAAAGTTATTATTCTTCAGCTGACATGTTTGATTTATGGCCTTTGAAGTAATACACTTGATAATTATAGTTACTCTATTGATTTTCATAAAGCTACTTTATTCAAAACCAGTGAATCATCCCCTCCTTCTCCAGCCACTTGTTGGAAATGTGGTGTCACTTTTGGTCAGCATCTACTCTGGGACTTTGAATCTATCCACTAAATATTGCAATGAATCTATCCACTAAGAACTATGTGTTGTTGCTAATCAACTCACACAGACTTGTTACAACTACGTCTAATACTTTAAACATACCCAATGTATCCAAACAAAAGTCATTAAAAAAATCACCTGCTCCCTGGAAACACTACAATTACTATGAGTTATGCAAGGAAGGTGAAAATGAGAGAGAAAAACAGCAGGCCCTTTTAATCTTTTTTTCTCAAACCAGTCTCTGACATAAATTTTCTTGAGGGGTTACTAAGGTGTTAAGCTGCTGGGTTTGGATTCTGTGTGTGTGTGTGTGTGTGTGTGTGTGTGTGTGTCTGTTTCCCTGGAAGGCCCATAAACAGCTTTGAAAGTGGTCATTTTCCTCATGTTTAATGGGCCTAGTGTATCTGCTACTCTCTGCTTCATAATTTGCTTAGCTTACCATCATCAATATTCTGACCACAGCTTTAAGGACTGAGCAGAACAGGTCATTGATCAGTACAGATAAAGGGGGCTGACTGGATTTTCGTATGTTGCAGAAGTCCTGCCCAGTCTAAGAGGAGACCTTCAAAAGCATAACAAGACAAACCTCCAAGTTTTGCTAACAAAAAATAATATGGATGTGAGCCACACTGCACACAAGCAGAACAAAGAAGGGGCAGGAATAAGACAAGCATGCTCTATATATCAGCATGACCCTCCCATCACACTGGGATTGTTAGTTTTGCTCATCTCTAGTCCCTGGCAAGTGTAGTTTCCTAGACTACAGTGAACCACCTGACTGTGTTCAATGAAACCACAATCTTAAAGGAACAGCAGGCAGATGCATGCAGACCAAATGGAATGCTGGGAGACACTGAGGGATAAATGACAAATTCTTAGTCCCATCCCTAAATCTCAGACTCCTCTGGTCCTAAATATCTGCATTTTATTTTTTATTTATTATCTTTAAGTAGATACAAAAGGGTTTTCAAACAAGTTAAAGTATAATGCAACTTGATCAATGTCACACTTTCCATCATTCTCCAACTTTCCCAACTCCACCTATCTCAAGTTATGTGGTTCCATTTACATATGTCCATTGAATATAATGACTATATTTTCCCACCCTTCCTCTCTCCATTTGTCTGCCCCTCTCTCCTCGAAACCTCCCCCTCCCCACTTCAGTTTCCTGGTATTTATTTTGTTAAACCGTCCATTCCTTGTTCACAGGTGTTACAAGGAACCTACATTTTAAACTTTGAAATTTGAAAAACTCTAAGTATGTCTTAGATGTTACTCTCAAACATTCAACAAAACACTTTAGAAAAGCAAGCCCAAAACTTAAACAAACAACAACAACAAAAAAAAAAACCCCTGGAACATCTTCCCCCTTCCAAGTCTTATCAGTTACCAGGGCCTTGGCAAAGTCAGTTAACCTGTTTAGGTATCATTTGTAAAACTGATAGTGGCTCTCAGGATTCTTAAAAAGGACAAGGAGAAAATGTGTGAAAGTGCTTTGTGAATGACAAGAACTAAGTCAATCATGGGAGCAGCTGTGTTTTTAATTGTGTTCAGTGGCTACCTGTGCCTTCTGGGACTGGCTGGCAGGAGAAGATGACCTCTAACTAGGACCACTGTGTGTGCCCTGCCAGTCAAATGATCTGCAGTGTCCAATACAACTCTGCCATAGGACTGGCAACCTTCTCTCACCCCGGCATTCTTCTAAAGTCTTAGTGTTTCATTAAAATGATATGATTCATCTGGGTACCAAGGGCTCATACTTGTAATCCTAGCTACAGGTTGAGAGCTGAAGGATCACAGTTCTAAACTAGCCTAGTTAGAAAGGTCCATGAAATACCCTCTCCAAAAAAATAAGCAAAATGATGGACTGGAGGCATGACTCAAGTGGTAAAGCATCAGCTGTGAGCCATACAAGCTAAGGAAGTTTGAGGCCCTGAGTTCAAAAATATAGTGCTGGCAAAAAGAAAGAAAGAAAAATACCTCATTTTCCTCATAGTTTTAATATGTATTAGCCATTCTATTCAATGTATATTATGTATAAATTGAACTACATAGCTTGAGGGTAGGGATGGGGAAGGATGGGGAAGAACCATGGAAGGGGAGATATTTATCAAGAAGCACTGTACTTATAACCTGACTTACAAAATTGAAACCCTTTTGTACAACTACTTAATTAAAAAATTAAAAGGTATTTAGTACTTGCCAGACACTTTATCTACTGTTTGCTCTATCCTCACAGAAAGTCGTCTTGGCATCTCATCCTCTTCTATAAAAATAAAATCAAGGCACAGGGAAATTGAGAACTTCAAACTCATGCTTTTAGTATGTGTAAAATACAGCATCCTGACCAGAGTCTTTGCTCTAGCACTGAGTTGATTGACACCCTTTGCAATTTATTTTTTACTTTAGACTATGATTACATACAGAAGAAATATGGTTTCGATCCTATTAGTATCATTTAGAAAGCCATCAGTACACAGTCATGTGAGCAAATCATTAGAGAACCTGTTATGAGGTTTGCAGCTAGAGTATGATTTAAGTGCAAAAAGGACTGGAGTGTGTCTAGACAAAGTAAGCAAGAGAAGAAAGTGAATTGTACAGCTTCCGGGACAGAGCAGGCAGCTCTTCTACAACTGGATCCCAAAAGCAATTCTTTCACATCCCATAGAACTATCACAGTATCAAACCAGCATCTCCATGGCCATTATGTCTTTCTTTGAAAAGATAAGGTTATCCAGCATCACTGATAAATACCCAGAGGAGGAGTTCTTAGTTCTATCCAGAAGTGACTATTGGCAACTGGGGTGGGAAAGGGCTGGGAATACTATCTTTCTTAACCCAGAAGCACAAAGATAAGCCTGGAAGGTGGCGTGGAGTAGAAAATAGGATTAGATCATCCTAACAGAAAAGCAAGAAGCCCATTAAGTTTATTGATGGCATTTATCAAAAGTTTAGCAACATGGCATTTAAAGCAATAAGGAATATAAAAGACAAATATGCAAACTCTTATCTTTGATGAAACTAACAATTGTTTATAACCTCAAACTACTAGTATTAGAGGAAGAGCAATCAGGTATAGTGAAGGTGAAGATGCAGACTGGGAGATTCTGACAGAGGTTCCTGACTTCAGGTCCTAAGGACAGAGCACAGTTCTCTACAAAAAGAAGAAATGTCTGAAGGACAATTTTATAACCAACTGGACAATGTAACAGGAAGAAGACATATTAAGTGGCAGGAACTTATTTAGACCTAGCATAAAAAATTAGAGAAGGGAGATGTATAAAGAATTATATAAGTCATGAAAGTAACTAGTCATCTGTCAGTAGAATGAGATAAAGGAGTCTTTTTAGCTGCCTATATCAACTAGGTAGAAAGAAATGAAGACAAAATGATTCACACCTATGACTCTATAGCATGAGGGAAATCCTGACCCATAAAGATGTGAAAATGTCACCATAAAATAGATGAACACTGTGAACAAAATATATAAGCAAAAAAATTAAGAATCAACTGTCACTTTGAAATGATGCCACAGAGCAGAGGTGACTGAATTCTGATGAAATACTATGCGATTAATAGGACTAAAATATCAAAGAAGAGAAAACATTAGTTTTACAAAAAGCCACTGGAAAAAACAGTATGAAAGAAAGAATTACTGAAAACACTATAAGGGACATAGAGAGCTAATGAAAAAGAAACAGCCTTTAAAAGATTTGCAAATGAAAACAGGAATTTCCAAGTCCTCTTGATGCATTAATTATAAGACAGAGTGACCAAGTTGCAGAACATCTGCAAACAGCAGCACCAGGGCCAGTCCAAGGGGTAATCAGGAAGCAAGGGAGGCAGGGGCAAGGAAGAAGGGGATATGTGCATAAGCTGCTTTCCCCAAAATATCCATCTTTCATTGTACATCCTGGCAATGCTGCTGACAGCAGACATGTGTTCAGATTAAGCAGACAATGATACAGCTCACTGTTCTAATTCCAGAACTGCTATGCTACCTCATAATATGAGGATATGTGTTCAAACGCTGCTGATAAACAGCTTTACAGAGGCAGAAATAGTGACTCCCAGCACATTTGCAAAGCTTTATTGGCTCTCCAACCTGGCATTGGAAAAGAAGCCTTGCCCGCATGTATAAGCCGGGTAATGCACTGTAATGCATCTCCTTATTGGTAGACATCATGTCTCTCCAACCAGAGTTTAAGGACACTTCAGATTTGCACCACTCTGGAAACTGCCTCTTTCTTAGAAAGAACTGTCATGTCACTGGCAGAGTTGTTTTACTGCTTCCATGTATCAATAAAACTGAAGATTGACTAGCAAAAAAAAAAAAAGATTTGCAAATGAAAACTTCAGCAGCTTTCCCCTTTGCCCTATTTCTAAAATTGTTTTAAAATTAAGCAATCAAATAGAAAAAGCTATTTAGAGATTGTTTTCAAGGCAAAAGATAATATTTTAGCCAACATTTAAAGTACAAGAGTAAAGACAATACCATCGACATATTGTAGTGGTTATGTTATTGTGCCTCAATGATAATGAAAAATTATTTGGACCACAAGCAAAATATTCAACTTACCTCTTGAAGTTTTTGGAGCAGGGGTCTCAGTGGCTTACATTCATGATCTTTGCTATTTGGACCTGAGGATGATAGTTCAAACCTGACCCAGGTAGGAAAGGCCATGAAATTCTAATCTCCAATTAACTACCAAAAGGCCAGAAAGTAGAGGTATAACTCAAGTGGTAGAGTGCTAGCATTGAGCAAAAAGCTCAGGAACAGTATCCAGACCCTGAGCTCAAACCTAAGGACCAGAACACACAAAGAACTTTATGTTCAAAAGTCCAAAAAGTTACTAAGGAAAGAACATGTATGTTGATAACCATCAATTTATACCTAACAAATTATTTTTCAAGAATAAACAAAACTAGAAAAAAATCTCTGGAAGTAGCTGCCAGGAACACCTTCTGAAGAAATTAAAGCTCCAAAGAACAGACAGAAAGGAGTAAATCAAACTTTAGTAATAAACCTAAAGCAAAAATAGGAGCAATGGCTGAAGAAAAGCTTTAAGTGCTTTTAATACAGACTAAATTGCCATGAAATAACTAGCAAAACTTAGGAGGAAAAGGAAAATGAACTATAAAAAATATAGTTCACTAAATTCCTTATCTTCTATATGTATGGATAAAAATAGCAATGAAATATATTTAGTTTTCTGGAAACCATTGGCTCAGATGTATAATTCTATCTACTCAGGAGGCTGAGATGAGACCACGAGGATCGAGATTCAAAGCCAGCCTGAGTAGAGAAATTAGCAAGACTCCATTACCATGCCAAGTGCTGGTGGCTCCTTCCTGTAATCCTAGTTACTTAGAAGGCTGACATCTGGGGATCACAATTCAAAGCCAACCA
This sequence comes from Dipodomys ordii, assembly GCF_000151885.1. Lineage (NCBI taxonomy): Eukaryota > Metazoa > Chordata > Mammalia > Rodentia > Heteromyidae > Dipodomys > Dipodomys ordii. The sequence goes on along the minus strand of NW_012267388.1, from coordinate 346,364 downwards.
GGAAATCCATGAGACTCTTATCTCCAATAAACTACTGTGGCTTAAGTAGTAATGAACTAGCCTTGAACCAAAGAAGCTCAAGGAGAGCACCCAGTCCCTGAGTTCAAGCCCTAGGACCAGCACTAAAAAAAAAAAGACTCCATCTCCAATAACCAGCAAAAAGCTGCACTGGAAGCATGGCTCACATGGCAGAATAACAGCCATGAGCAAGCAAGCCAAGTGAGCATCAGTCCTGTAGGTTTAAGCACTAGTACTGGCAAAAATAAAACCATACATATATGTCTGACATGTATGTATGTGTATGTTAATTAATTATAAAGATAAATACATATGTATTAATAAAAAGGCTGGAGGAAAAAGGATGAAGATACTGGAAAATAATTTTAATCGGAAATTAAATATAATTATTTATTTTCACAAAGATTCAATGTAAGATCTATTACCAAAGGAAAAAAATTATATAAGTTAGGAATGAAATAAATTGGCCATAATCTCATTGTTATGGTTTGATTTTAGGTGTTCTTCAAAGTGTTATGTGCTGGAGTCTTGGCTGGAGCCTGTGACATTATTGGAAGTAGTGAATGCTTTAGAAGGTGGAGCCTGGTGGAGTGAAGTTAGATGGTTAAGGCATAGCCCCCAAGGGGACACCAGGGCTTTAGACCTTTCCTGTCCCTTTGCTTCCTTCTACATGAGTAAAGGAAGAAATGACACTCCCTGTCATTACCTACTAAAGGTGCGTGACATACGTTTCATATTTAAGTGTTTATTCTGCTTGGAGTTACATGGTGTCAGGGAGGAAGCCCATTTCATATTTAGTCTGTGGATGACTAATTGGCCTGCTGATTTTTTACTGTGCAATTTATTAAATAGTTCTGCCTTTTCCCACAGATCTGCAATTCAACCAAAGCAATGGAATCAAGGGACTATGGACAGAAACCTCTCAAACTATACACTAAATTAAGTCTTTTCTTTTTGTGAGTGGTTTTATCTTAGTGACAGAAAACCAGCTAACACTTATTCAGAGTAAATACAAATAAATGATTGGTCAATAGATGATTGGTCAATAGATGATAGATTAATTCATAGATTAGATAGACATGAAATACTATCTGTTACGCTAGAATGTGGAAAACATTCTTTTTAGGATATAAAGATACTCACTATCACCTATTTAAGTCAATATATTTACTAGACGTTTAAGATGTAAAAGAAGAAACAATTTGTCATCGCTTGCAGAGGGTACACTACAGAGAAAACACAAAAGGATGTGACACTCAAAATTTTAAGTCCTAAGCCAATATTAAAGAAGCCAATCATCTTCTAACCACCAACCATAGTTAGACATCATTTTCAAATCAATGAAAATATAAGAAGTATTGTGAAGATTATACAATTTTATTTTAAATTACCAAGGAAATGAATATTATTACATAGGAAAACAATATTTTTAATTTTTAAAGTATTTCTAAAATGTCAGTTCTTCGTTTATTGACTTATAGATGAAAAGCAATTACAGTCAAATTCCAAGAGGAATTTTTCTAAGATTTGACCTTCAGATTCCTATGGAAAAGCAAATTACTAAAATAAGAATAAGGTAGAGGAATGGATTTCAAAGACCAAACAATAAAAACTTTCAGACAATAATTTAAGAATTATCTTTTTATGTTAATGCAGTAAAGAATTTTATAAATAAGCATAAGTTCAAATAAAATAAGCATAAGTCAAAGTTCAGGTCTGAAATATTAAACAAATGTAAAATTAGGCATATCAGTACAAAAGCTGGACATGGTAGCACATGTCTGTAATCATAGCTACTCTGAAGGTTGAGGATCTTGATATTGAAGGGAGCCAGTGCAACTCAACAAGACCATTTCAAAATAAAAAGAGGGACTGGTGATGTATCTCAGTGGCAGAGTACTTACCTACTAACATACCTGAAGCACTCAGTTCAATCTTCAGTATCATAAAAGAAAAAGGTGGAAAAAAGACCTCTATCCATAAAAAGATGTCATGGGGAAAATGGAAAAGACAAGTGACAAAAGTGACAAAATTAGAAAACATTTTTGCAGTATGTACATTTCACCACACATATCAGAAAATTTTAAACTTTAATGAAAACAAAGCCCCACAAAGACAATACAATAAAAACGGTCAAAAGATAGAAGCTGGCTTTTCCTTAATGAGGAAGACTTAGGCAGCAAATGCCATGTCTGTAATGGGGGGTGGCTACAGAGAGCAGGACCTTCTACTCCACTGGAATGAATGGTAAAAATGAGATGGGGTGGCCGTGGGTGCAGCATCATTCCTGTTCTTGAGATCAAACAGACACTGTCTGCTTCCAGGATAAGGCTGAAGCAAGTTACTTACAGGAGGTGAGAAAGCATGCAACAGAAGAGACAAGATGGAAAGGAAAGTGAAAAAACATTGCAAACGAGCTTCAGAGACTAAGTTCATTCAGTCTGGCCAGTTACATAATTGGTGAGGGCCCATGCAGAATGAAAGCACAGGGCACTGGCAGAGCAGCAGAGATAAGCAATCTGGACCTTGTCCTTCTTCAGCTTCTCCTAATTTACCATGACTTAACATATGCAATGAATTTCATTGTCATAAAGAGAGATTAAAATGTTAAATTAGCCTAAGTTTTTACACCTAATCTTTATAGTGTATGATGGCAGCCTTAATAAAAAAAAAATAAAAACATTTACTTGAGATGCAAAATAAGAAATTATACAATTTTGATTTTGCAACTCATATATATGTGAGTTTTTATGGGGGCTTGAGGGAGGGGAGTTTCGTGTTTTTTGTTTTCTGGTGCTGCTACCAGGACTTGAACTTGGCTTCTTTGCATAAGGCTGGCTCACCACCAAATGAGCCACACTTTCACTTCTGGCTTTTTGTTGGTTAATAGGAGATAAAAGTCTCAGAAACCTTTCTTCCCAGGCTTGTCTCGAACCGAAATCCTCATATCTCAGCCTCCTGAGTAGTTAAGATTACAAGAGTGAGCCACCAGGACATGACTTGCTCATATTTTTTTACTTGAAAAGTAGAAAATAAACAAATTTAACTGATCTGTTTTATTTCACTTTGTAATATGCACACATTCTCTCAAGACTGCCTATTGATAAGGAAGGGAGGAGGAAAGTAAGACTGGAAGGAAAGGAAACTGGGCTGAAATGTATCTCCCCTTTATGGCATTTGTTACTCTGTGAATAGATTATTAGTACAGGGAAATGATGTTAGTGAAAGAGGATGTGACTGGATTCTTTGGTCATCACATATCCTAGAACCATTGACAAGTTCTTATAATTGAAACAAATTCTAGGTCAAAGAGAGAACATGAGCTGGTGACTTCTTGAGGCTGTCAGCCTTGCTGACTTCTCATTCAGGTGCACCTTATTCCTGTGAGAAAACAAAAATTACCATGTATGGTAGACCTTCTGGAATCTAGTGCATTCATGGAGCATCCCAAACACCACATGCAAATAGGTGACAAGGAACAGTGGACAGGCTTGTGGGGTGTATATCTGCTCACCCACATGTTTCATTGTTCCTTCTACCTTAAGTTACAAAAAAAACAAGTTGAGATAAAATGAAGATGACAACTAAATTTTAAAGTGAGCACGGGGCCTTCTGAACACAGGTTCCTGCTTGACTTGACAGGTCAGAATCCAGGAGTTTACTCTTAGAGGGGAAATCTGTACCGGTATGTAGCTGGTTCTGTTTCACCAGAACTTTCCTGGTCTATTTAATATCACAATAAAGGCTTAGGAGGTACATTATTAAAGCCATCATACTGAAAACATGTCTAAATGACAAATATTATGCCAGACAAATTTTTTCAAGGTTCTGTTTATCAGTTCATTAACAGCCTGTCTCTTTGAGAGAACAGAACAATCTTCTGAGTGCTCTGGGTGACATTGCTCCTGAATTCTTATGATTATTAATGTGGAGATATGGAAATTTCCTCTCAAGAATGAATTCTTCAGTCTGTTCTTCAGGAAATTAAAAACATCAAACTGGTAAACTATGGGATTTATATGCAGTGAAGAAACATCAGGGATATGGAAGTGCTGCTTATTCCTGTTGTCAAAGTGAAGATTGTCAGAAATCCTTGGATTTCTTTGCATCATTTGTTTTGTTGGGCAATAGAGACCATGTGGCTGGAGGAAAATGTTTCAATTACTGTGATGCCCATTCCATTGGGAGTTTTATATGTATTTGACTTCCAGTTACCCCAAAACAAAGTGGGCTCTATTACTGAAAGTGAATGGATGTCCAGAGTACAAATTGGAATGTATCTTCATTTTATTTTTTTCATCCATGGGGCTTGAACTCAGGACCTGAGCCCATTTTGGGGTGGGAGGGTCTGGTTGTGGGGCCTGAACTCTGGGCCTGGGCATTGTCCTTCAGCTCTTCAGCTCAAGGCTAATGCTCTACCACTTGAGCCACAGCGCCACTTGTGGCTTTTTTTGTTTTTGCTTATGTGGTGCTGGGGAATCAAACCCAGGGCCTCATGCATGCAAGGCAAGTGCTCTAACACTGAGCTACCTTCCCAGACACCTGGACCCATTTTTGATGAGCTGTTTGGGGTATGCATGTCTGTACATATGACTGTACATCTTCAAGTACAAAGTATTAAAGACAGTATTATTTACTGTAAGGGTATCATTCAATTTAAATATGAGAAGACAGGAAAGATACAGCATAGTGCCTGGTTCACAACCATATCTAAATGACAATTATGCCAGTGTGTTATAAATGTCTTAGATTAGTGGTTATTAGAGTTGTTTGGTAAACTATTATATGGTCTTATTATCAAAAACTACCCACATAGTTGCAAGAGACATGTATAAAATTCTAAAGGCAAGAACTGAAAGTTCAGAATTAATCATCAGATAGTTTTCATAACATTTTTCTTGGACTTTTCAAAAGTGTACCTGATAGGCAGGTGTTTATTATCCAGCAAATTCTCAATAATATTCCATTCGAATTGAATAACCATTTTAATAATTAAACCTTCAGCACCATCCCTGTCCTTCGTGTGGGTTGTGTGTGTGTGTGTGCCAATAACGGGGCTTGAATTCAGGGCCTCATGCTCTCTCCCTTGTCTTTCTTGTTCAAAGCTGATGCTCTGCCACTTGAGCCATACCTCCACTTCTGACTAGTTAACTGGCGATAAGAGTCTCATAGACTTTTATACTCTGGATGTCTTCAAACTATGTTCATTATATCTTACCCTCCTGAGTACCTATGATTATAGGCATGAGCCATTGACACTTTCTTAAATATATGTAAAATAAATTATAAATGCAATAGCAGATGGCTTAGGAAGAGTGCCTGACAGGAAAAAATGAAGACTCTACAGAAAGAAGAATAACTGGAAATTAATTACTGCTAGTCAATAACACATAGCTGTAGGAAGCAAGGAGTTGACCAGGAAATGACTTGGTGCTGAATCAAAATGGAACAGTATGTAAAACTGTGTGGGATGAGACACAACAGAACTTTATAGGAAAGTCTATGGCTCCCATGGTTTATATTTGAAGCACATGTCTGAAAGTTAATATATCTAAACTTCTACCTTATGAACCCAGGAAAAGAAAGTATGAAGCCTCCCCAAAGTGATGAGAAGGAAGTAAATAATAGACACCAATAGTAAATCAATACATAATGGAATAGGGAAATAGAGAAATAGTACAGAGCATGGACACAAAAAAAATGGCTCTCTTAAAAATTTAACAAAAGGCACAGGGCTGGGAAGGTGGGTCAGTGGTAGAGCACTTGCCTTGCATGCAAGAGACCTTGGATTCAATTCCTCAACACCACATAAATAAAAAGAATAAAGCCGGAAGTGGCACTGTGGCTCAAGTGGTAGAGCGCTAGTTTTGAACTGAAGAGCTGAAGGACAGTGCCCAGGCCCAGAGTTCAGGCCCCACGACCAGACTCAAAAAAAAAAAAAAGGCACAATCCTCTAGAAAGCCCAATCGATAAAGCAATAAAGTACAAATTTCTCTTTCTCCTATCCCCACAATACTGGGGCTTGAGTTTTCCCTTACCTTTATTTTTTATTAATTTTTTTATTGTGATAATAGCTTACAGGGGTTACAATTACATGAGCAAGGTAGTAAGTACATTTCTTTTTTTTTAATTTTTATTTTTTGTCAACATACTGTACAGAGGGGTTACAATTACATGGGCAAGATAATGATTACATTTCTTATCAAGCATTGTTGCCTCCTCTTTTGTTTTTCCCCTACCATACTTGCCCTCCCATCTTCATGACTACATCCCTCTCCCACACGCCCCCTGCCAAAGTTGTAAAGTTTGTTTTTCAACATAGCATTTTGTACATCTCACTGTTGGAATGGGTCCACCTGTATCCATATTTTTTTAATTATTATTTATTTTTTATTGTGAAAATACTGTACAGAGGGGTTACAATTACATGGGCAAGATAATGAGTACATTCCTTATCAAGCAATGTAGCCTCCTCCTTTGATTACCCTTCACTTCCCTTCCCAGCCTCCCCCAGACGATCCACCCAACCCCCCCACACCAAAGTTGTAAAGTTCGTTTTCGACATGACAACTTGTACTTCTCATTGTTGCAACAGGTCCACCTGTATCCTTAAGCGACTTGTTTTTCCCCATCTACTCCACAAATTATATTACATCAAATATAGTGAAAGCAGGGGTTATACTGTGGGGGAGGGACATACAAAGCAACAAAGAAATAATCTTATAAATGCCTTAGAAACAAATGCATGGAAGAAAAAAACATTAAAATACATACCTAAGGGTTAATTTTCCTAACATCACATTATCTGAGCTTTTCTGCTTGACTCATGCATATACTAGATATTGCAAATAAGGGAAACCATGGGATTTATTATTCTTTGGGCTTAGCTTACTTCACTTAATATTATTTTTTCAAAGTCTTTCCATTTCCTAACAAATGGGGCAATGTCATTCTTTCTGATGGAGGCATAGAATTCCATTGTGTATATATACCACATTTTCTT
>NW_012267388.1:329799-336823 GCF_000151885.1 Dipodomys ordii | reverse complement strand
TGGGGTTTATCTTGCTGTTCTTTTTCAAGGAGGTTTAGATGTGTCATTAAATTGTTGGTTTCTGATCTCTCCAATTTGTTGATGTAGGAGCGCAGAGCTATAAACTAGCCTCTGAATACTGCCTTTGCTGTGTCCCAAAGGAGCTGGTAATTTGTGTGCTCATTTTTGTTGAATAGCATGAACATTTGAATTTCCTTTCCAATCTCTTCCATGAACCCTTGTGATTCAGCATATGTTGTTCAGCCTCCATGTGTTACCAGACTTTCTTTGGTGGCTTTTGGTGTTGAGTTCTAATTTTATTCCCTTGTGGAATAAAATTATATATATATATATAATATATTTATATATATTATATATGTAATTTAAATATATAAAATTATATATAACTTCAATGTTTCTGAATTTAGACAAGTTTGCTTTGTGGCTTAAAATGTGGTCTATTTTAGAAAATTTTCCATGTGCTGCTGAGAAAAACGTGTATTCTGATGCGGCTGGGTGAAATGTTCAGTAGATATCTGTTAAATCTAGTTGATCTATGCAGCTGTTTAGATCTGCAGTTTCTCTGTTGAGTTTTTGCCGAGTTGATCTATCTAGTGGGGAGAGTGGTATGTTAAAATCCCCAACAATTAATGTCTTTGGATCTATGTGGGATTTGAGGAAAGTAGTGTTTCTTGGATAAATTTTGGTGCTCTATTGTTTGGCAAATAGATATTTAGAATTGTAACATCCTCCTGAAGGAGAGATCCCTTAATTAATATGTAGCTACATTCTTTATCTCTTCTCACAAATTTTAATTTGAAGTCTATTTTATCTGATATTAGGATTGCAACTCCCGCCTGTTTATGGGGGCCATTTGCTTGGTAGATTTTGCTCCAGCGTTTAACATTGAAAATGTGTTTGTTTTTACGGGCAAGATGTGACTCCTGAAGGCAGCAGATAGAAGAATCTTGTTTTTTAATCCAACTAGACAGTCAATGTCACTTAATTGGAGATTTCAGTCCGTTAATGTTAAGAGATAAGACTGAGATGTATTTGGGAGTTCCTGCCATGTTATCCAACTTCTTGGGATCTGCGAAAACTAGATTCTTCCTATGGTTTTGGATTTTCAGTTTGGGTGCTGTTTCTTCCTTTATTGTGGTCTTGTTCGTTTTCTATGTGTAGGACATCTTTAAGAATCTTTTGTAGGGCTGGTTTGGTGGAGATGTATTGTTTCAATTTTTCTTTGCTATGGAAGGTTTTTATTTGGCCTTCAGTTATGAACGAGAGTTTAGCTGGGTACAGTATTCTTGGCTGATAGTTGTTTGTTTTAAGTCATGGCATACATCATTCCAGGCTCTTCTTGCTTTGATTGTCTCTGCTGAGAAATCTGAGGTGATTCTAATTGGTTTCCCTTTATAGGTGATTGCGGCGAACGCCTTCTCGGCCAGAGAGGAAGAACGACCACCACACCAGGAGTCTTCTCAGATCACACTTTATTGGAGAGCTTTTGAGTTGATAGGAGAGCTTGAGCAAGAGACCCCATGTACAGAAATGTGGCCGCTTATATAGGGAATAGGGACACGGGTCGTTCCATCATTGGTTGTCTGCCTTCTGCCGTCACCAGGTGCCACGGGATTGGCTGGGGACGCTATGTGGCTTGCGCATGTGCAAAGCCCAAGACTCATAGTCCAGCCAAGCATTGCCTAATCTGTGGTTGTTTACCTCTAGGCTGCAAGAAGTGGGCGCCATCTTGTAATGGCGTTTGCCCTGGCTCCCTGCAGGTGATTAACTTTTTCTCCTTGACAGCTTTGAGGATCTTTTCCTTGGTCTGAGTTGATCCTGTGTGGATTATAATGTGATGGTGGGATGTCCTATTCTGGTCTGGTCTATTTGGGGTTCTAAAAGCTTCTTGTATCAGAATAGGCCTATCTTTTTGCATGTTTTGGAAGTTCTCTGCTAGGATCCTGTTAAACAAATTTCCTAGACCATTAAGTTCTGTTTCTAGGTGCTCCTCTACACCCATTATCCTCAGATTAGGTCTTCTGGTGGTGTCTTCCAAGTGTTGAATAAATCTATCATATTTCTTGGATTTGTCTTGGATGGTTATATGTTCTTTCTCTATATCTAGTCTGTATTCAATCTCTGAAATTCGATCATCTGTATGGTCTAACCTATTATCAAGACTTTCTACTTTGTTTTTTATTTCTTTTCCTTCTATTTAGTCATGTTTGATGGTTTCAAATTCTTTGTTTGAGCTTTGTTTTAGATCTTGTATGAACCTCTTTACTTCCTTAATTTGGTGTTCAGTGTTTATTCTCAAATCACTTAGTTGATTGGTTATGTTTTCCTTGGACTCCCATTCCTTCTGTTGGGTTCCATTCAGCATTCCCTTTGTGGTCTCCCTGTCTTACTTCAGCTCTTTGTTAATGGATTCCATGAATGCCTTTAGTGATCTTTGTGTATTCTCATCCTGCTCTCTCAATTCCTGTATTAATCTTTGCTTAGCTTCCTCCCGCTCCAGTTCATGCCATTCCTGTAGTTCTCTTTGAGTGTTCTCAGCCTGTTCACACTATTCCTGCATTTCTCTTTGAGTATTCTCAAGCTGCTCATGCAAATCCTGTATCAGTTTTTGAGTAGCTTCCTCACGCTCATGATATTCCTGTATAAACCTTTGGCTTGCCTCCTCGCTCTCCCTATCACTCTCATACAGAGTCTTTTGTGGGTTTTCAATCTTTTCCTGAATTGACGTTTTTTTTGCCTCCTCTGTCTCCCTATCACGCTCATACAGAGTTATTTGTATGTTTTCAATCTTTTCATTTATCATGTTTTCCAGCAGTTTGTAGAGCTATTTGGGAACTTTTTTTTCTTTTATTCTTTAGAAATTTTTTTTTGTTTAGCTCTACTGACCATTTGATCCTTTTTGTTCTTTCCTTCTCATTCTTTTCACTTTTTCTACTATTTTGTTCTTTTTTGCATGACTAAATGCTGTTCTACTCATTCTCAGATATACCAGTAGTTGATAATTAGACCTTATCCCCCATTGTGTACACACTTAATCCAGAAATTTATTCCTCAAAATTTAAAACCTCTTAGACTTAAATTCCTTAATAGCAGTACTACCTCTTTATACCTATATAATATTTTAAGCATTTTTATTTTTAAGTTTTTCACTTCTTTCTATCCCTCCCCTTCTCTTATTCTATCCACATTCTTCTCTGAATATTACGTTTTCAAATTTGCATAATTATGAAGTGTTGTACTTCATAATTTTTAATTTTTGTTTTTCTATTTTTTCTTTTCTTTTTTTCTTTCCTTTTCTTCTTTCCTTTTCTCCACCAAACCAGCCCTACAAAAGTTCTTAAAGATTCCTACACATAGAAAACCAACAAGACCACAATAAAGGCCAAGAAACTGCACCCAAACTGAGAATCCAAGAACCATAGGAAGAACCCAGTTTTCGCCGCCCCAAAGAAAGTGGATAAATAGCAGGAACTCCCAAATAACTCTCATTCCTATCTCTCAACATTAACGGACTTAACTCTCCAATTAAACAACATAGACTGTCTACTTGGATTAAAAAGCAGGATCCTTCTATCTGCTGCCTTCAGGAGTCACATATTGCCATAAAAACAAACACATTTTCAATGTGAAAGGCTGGAAAAAATCTACCAAGCAAATGGCCCCCATAAGCAGGCAGAAGTTGCAATCCAAATATCAGATAAAATAGACTTCAAATTAAAATTAGTGAGGAGAAATAAAGAAGGTCTCTACATACTAATTAAGGGATCTCTCCTTCAGGGGGATATTACAATTCTAAATATCTATTCACCAAACAATGGAGCACCCCAAATTTATCCAAGAAACACTGCTTTTCCTCAAATCCCTCATAGATCCAAAGACATTAATTGTTGGGGATTTTAACACACCACTTTCCCCATTAGATAGATCAACTCAGCAAACATTCAAAAGAGAAACCACAGGGCTGGGAAGATGGCTCAGTGGTAGAGCGCTTGCCTTGCATGCCTGAGGCCCTGGGTTCGATTCCTCAGCACAACATAAGAAAAAAGAAAAAAGCCAGAAGTGGCGTTGTGGCTCAAGTGGTAGAGTGCTAGCCTTAAGCTGAAGAGCTGAGGGACAGTGCTCAGGCCCAGAGTTCAGGCCCCATGACCGGACCCCAAAAAAAAAAGAGAAACCACAGATATAAACAACTGCATATATCAACTAGGTTTAACAGACATCTACTGAATATTTCACCCAGCCGCATCAGAATACACGTTTTTCTCAGCAGCACATGGAACATTTTTCAAAATAGACCACAGTTTAAGCCAAAAAGCAAACGTCCAAATTCAGAAACATTCAAGTTATACCTTGCATTCTCTCAGACAACAAGGGAATAATATTAGAACTCAACACCAAAAGCCACCAACGAAAATCCTGTAACACATGGAGGCTGAACAATACACTGCTGAATCACAAGTTGGTCATGGAAGAGATTAGAAAGGAAATTCAAATGCTCATGATATCCAACAAAAATGAACACACTGATTACCAGCTTCTCTGGAACACAGCAAAGGCAGTATTCAGAGGCAAGTTTATAGCTCTGTGTTCCTACATCAAAAAAAAAATTGGAGAGATCTGAAACCAACAATTTAATGACACATCTAAACCTCCTTGAAAAAGAGCAGAAAGATAAACCCCAATCCAGTGGATGGAAGAAATAATTAAAATTACATCAGAATTAAATGAATTAGAATTAAAAAAACATAGAACGAATCAACCAAACAAAGAGTTGGTTCTTCGAAAAACTTAACAAAATTGACAGACCCTTAGCAAATCTGATCAGAAAAAGCAGAGAACACACCCAAATAAATAAACTCAGAGATGAGAATGGAAACATCACCAAGAAACAACCAAGATTCAGAACATTATAAGGGAATACTTCTCAAAACTTTATGTTAATAAGTTTGAGAACTTGACAGAAATGGACCTTTTCCTAGCAAATACTGACATGCCAAAACTAAACCAAGATGAGTTAAACCATCTAAAGAGGCCCATATCAAGCATTGAAATAGAAACAGCAATAAGAGACCTCCCATCTAAGCAAAGCCCAGGACCAGATGGCTTTACAACTAATTCTACAGGGCCTTCAAAGCAGAGCTTACACCAATACTCCTCAAACTAAAGAGAAAGTTCACTACCAAACTCATTCTATGAAGCCATCATAACCCTCATTCCAAAACCAGGCAGGGACTCATCAAAGAAAGAGAACTATAAACCATTTCTTTGATGAACATTTATGCAAAACCTCTCAACAAAATTTTGGCCAATCGACTTCAACAATTCATCCAAAAAATCATACACCACAATCAAGCAGGATTCATTTCAGGGATGCAAAGCTGGTTCAATATACACAAATCAATTAATCTAATTCATCACATCAACAGGAGCAAGGACAAGAACCACATGGTTATCTCAATAGATGCAGATAAAGCATTTGACAAGATCCAGCACCCCTTTATGATGAAGGTTCTGGAAAAATTAGGAATCCATGAAGCATTCCTCAATACAACACAGTCTGTATATGACAAGCCTACAGCCAGCATTATACTTAATGGTGAAATACTAAAACCATTTCCTCTTAACTCAGGAACAAGACAAGGATATCCACTCTCTCCACTTCTCTTCAATCTAGTATTAGAATGCCTAGCTACAGCAAAAGACAAGATGCAAACAAAAAGGGGATCCAAATAGGGAAAGAAGAAGTAAAACTCTCCCTCTTTGCAGATGACATGATCTTGTATTTAAGGAATCCCATAGACTCCACTCCCAAATTACTCAAGCTGATTCAAACTTTGGCAAAGTAGCAGAGTATAAAATAAACCACCCAGGTAGAGTGCTTGCCTTGAGCTGAAGAGCTGAGGGACAGCGCCCAGGCCAAGAGTTCAAGCCCCTCAACTGACAAAAAAAAAATTAACTCCCCAAAATCAATGGCCTTTCTGTATGCCAACAATGAGAAAAGTGGGGCTGAAATTAGGAAAGCAACTCCATTTGTAATAGCCCCACAATAAATAAAATACCTAGGAATTAACTTAACCAAAGAAGTGAAGGACCTCTATGATGAAAACTTTAAAATCCTGAAAAAGGAAATCAAAACAGAACTTAGAGAGTGGCAAAACCTCTCATGCTCCTGGATTGGAAAGATCAACATCGTGAAAATGGCAATACTTCCCAAGGCTATTTAGAAATTCAATGCGATACCTATCAATATTCTAACCTCATTCTTCAAGGAAATATAAGGGGCAATAGAAAAATTCATATGGAACAATAAAAGACCCTGAATAGCAAAACCGATCCTCAACAGAAAGAACAGTGCCGGAGGAATATCAATACCAAATTTCAAACTCTCCTACAAAGCCATTGTAATCAAAACAGCTTTGTACTGGCATAAGAACAGACCTCAGGACCAATGGAAAAGAATTGAAAACCCAGAAATGAACCTACAGACCTATAGCCATCTAATCTTTGATAAGGGATCTAAAAAAATAGAATGGAAGAAAGACAGCCCCTTCAGTAAATGGTGCTAGCCAAATTTGTTAACTACTTGTGGAAAACTAAAGCTAGATCCTTATATATCACCCTGCCCCAGAATCAACTCCAAATAGATCAACGACCTCGGAATCAAAGCAGACACTCTAAAAAAATTACAGGATGGAATAGGAGAAACCCTAGGTCTCCTTGGCATAGGCAGAAATTTTCTTAATAGAGACCCAGAAACACAGCAAGTCAAAGAAAGGTTGGACAAATGGGATTGCATGAAATTGCAGAGCTTCTGCATGGCTAAGGGCATAGCTCACAACATAAATAGAAAGCCCACAGATTCGGAGAAGATCTTCACTAGCCATACAATGGACAAGGGTCTCATATTTAAAATATACTTGGAACTCAAAAAATTAAATCCCCCACAAACAAATCTTCAAAGAAACAACTGCCCAATCAATAAGTGGGCTAAAGACTTAAAGAGAAACTTCTCTGAAGAAGAAAGAAG
>NW_012267388.1:329354-329688 GCF_000151885.1 Dipodomys ordii | reverse complement strand
TGTGCTGGTAGCATTAGTGTGGTCTTGTTTGTGAACATTTGGATAAATGCCCAAAAGTGGGATTGCTGGGCTGTAGGAGAGCTCTATGTGAAGTCTTTTGAGGAACCTCCATACTGCTTTCCAAAGTGGTTGAACAAGTTTACACTCCCACCAACCATGTAGTAATGTTCCCTTCTGTCCACATCCCTTCTAGCATCTGTTCTTGCTAGAGTTCTTGATTTTTTCCATTCTAACTGTGCTGAGGTGGTATCTCAATGCTGTTTTGATTTGCATTTCTTTTATGGCTAGGGAGGTTGAGCATTTCTTCATGTGTCTATTGGCCATCCTTCTTTCT
>NW_012267388.1:326604-329304 GCF_000151885.1 Dipodomys ordii | reverse complement strand
TAGCTAAGATATGGAACCAACCCAGATGCCCCTCAGTAGATGAATGGATCAAGAAAATGTGGTATATATACACAATGGAATTCTATGCCTCCAACAGAAAGAATGACATTGCCCCATTTGTTAGGAAATGGAAAGACTTGGAAAAAATTATGAAGTGAAGTAAGCAAGGCCCAAAAACTTAGGTCCTATGGTTTCCCTTATTCGCAATAACTAGTATATGTCTGAGTCAAGCAGAAAAGGTCAGATAATGTGATGTTTGGGAAACGAACCCTAAGATATGTATTCAAATGTTTTTTTTTTCCTTTCATGCAATTTTTTTCTTACATATTTATAAGATTATTTCCTTGTTGCTTTGTATGTCCCTCCCCCATGGTATAACCCCTTCTTTCACTGTTTTTGATGTTGTTGTTATAATTTGTGGAGGGGAAGAGAAAAAACAAATCATTTGAATAGGGATACAGGTGGCCCCATTGCAACAATGAAATGTATAAATCGTATGTTGAAAAGGAACTTTACAACTTTGGTGTGTGGGGGGAGGAGGGTTGGGTGGTAGTGGGGGTTAGGATGGGATGGAAAGGGAAACAAAGGAGGAGGCTTCAATGCTTGATAAGAAATGTACTCATTATCTTGCCCATGTAATTGTAACCCCTCTGTACAGTATTTTCACAATAAAAAAAGAGAGAGAACATTGTTGAACTTATACTGCCTGCCTGATTCTGAGGCATCATATAAAGCTACAGTAAGCCCGATTGCATGGTATTGGTCTAAATAGATAAAAATAGATGGATAATATGAACAGAGAATTCAGAAGTGGGCTTAAGTTCATAGCATCCACTGATTTTTAATATAGCCTAAGCCGCTTAGTATAAGCTATTTATACTATTGCTATTACTATTCTACTTTGGCACACTAGGAAACTGAGGCTCAAAGAGGTTATATAACCAGTCCTGGACTCTGCAAGTAAGCAGGTGGCAGGGCCATGCTTCAAGCTCAGGGATTCTGCCCCAAGAATCCCATCTGGTAGCTATAACTTTCCTCTGCTTCTATGACAAGTGTTATTATTTAATTAACATTGTAAAACCCTCAGTAAATGTGTAATTGAATGTGCAAGTGGTAATATAAATCAAATTTATAGAATTAATATAGGTTATATTTAAGGAATAGAAGCTTTATTACTTATAATGTTTAATGGTGTATTAGATTAATTAATAGATGATTCTAGGAACAACTTAGCTTGGTTATTTTTAACTGAAAAATGAAATAAAATTTCAGTATAATTTTAAGCAGTGTTGGAACCAATGGGTGCATTATTGAAGGATGGCTCACCCAGCTTGAAGGAGTATTCTACTTTTACCTGTTACTGTCAGTGCATGACATTAAACAGACCAATTTCCAAGCATGCTAGTGAGGCTGAGACAGAAGTATCAAAATTTGGAGGCTAACCTGAACTACATAATGCAATCTTATCTCAAAGGAAAAGAAGGAAATAAAACCAGATCAATCAACCCTAAAGTTTTATCTTTTGGTTTGTTGGAAAGTCGTTATTAGCTGTGTGCTGGTGGCTCATATTTGTAATCCTAGGTATTCAAGAAGCTGAAATCTGAGTTAGAAGCCAGCCAGGGCAGTTTTCTTATTTTATCTCCAATTAATCATCAAAAATCCGGAAATGTGCTATGTCTCAAGTAGGAGAGTGCTAGCCTCCAGCAAAAAAAGCTATGAGATAATGCCCAGGCTCTAAGTTCAAGCCCTAGTACCAGCACACTACAAATAGGGATTTATTATTCTGTTCTGTTTCCATGCTGAGGCTAAGCTCTAGTATCTCCACACATAGCTAGACAAGCACTTCTGCACTGAGTTGTTCTTCCAGCCACCCTGCCACCTGCTTATTTTAACTATTTTCAAATTCCCTAGAGATCTTAAATCTCTCCTGTTGGTCTGTACCCGAAGTGGCCCTATCACTGTCATCATTTTGTCATTGATACTCAAACCTCACCCTTGCCTGCATTAGTCATCTGATATGTATTTACAGTCTAATGTTGTTCTAAGTATCCTTGTTTCATATCCCCAGTCATATTGGCGGGACCTGCATAGTGGATTGAATTCTATTTTAAAGTAGCCCTGACTACCTGAACTCTGGATCTCAAATGGTTACATTAATTAGGAAATGAAATGAGAGTCCTTCTTTCACAGCTTCACATTTAAAGGTGGAATATAAACTTCAATCTCATCACCAACAAATTAGTTTCATTCTGTCTGGCACTGTATCACCTACCTGTTGGAATTCATTCATTTCATTCCTTTAAAAAAAAAGACTTTAGACACATTAGACAGTTCCGGGAAGATGGCGGAGGAGAAGCTGTATTCTGAACAAGCTCTCGCATAGAAAGCAGTTTTAGAGTTCCAGTGAACAGTCCTAAGCCAGAGAATCACACCAAGTGTGCCATCACAGGACAGAGAGTTAGGCAACAGAGGGGAAGCCAAGGCAAGGAGACACATCTGAGTGCTTGTCAGCAGCCGCCGCGGCGGCAGCAGGGTCGCGGCAGTGGCCGCAGCCATACCTGAGCCACAGAGAGCCCGGGACGAAGGAGTCAGACGCAGCGGGCAAGCGGATTCTACTCAACACCAGCAAGAACCGACAAGGAGCAGACATCTTCATCCTGCAGTTTGCAGACCAGAGACGACCCAGGAACCAAGACTCGG
>NW_012267388.1:319407-321704 GCF_000151885.1 Dipodomys ordii | reverse complement strand
TAGCTAGGCATTCTAATACTAGATTGAAGAGAAGTGGAGAGAGTGGGCATCCTTGTCTTGTTCCTGAGTTAAGAGGAAATGGCTTTAGTTTTTCACCATTAAGTATAATGCAAGCTTTAGGTTTGTCATATACAGCCCTTATCGTGTTGTAGAATGTTCCATGGATTCCTAATTTGTCCAAAACCTTCATCATAAAGGGGTGTTGGATCTTGTCAAATGTTTTTTCTGCATCCATTGACATAACCATGTGGTTCTTGTCCTTGCTCCTGTTGATATGATGAATTATATTAATTGATTTGCGTATATTAAACCAGCTTTGCATCCCTGAAATGAATCCTGTTTGATCATGGTATATGATTTTTTTCATGAATTGTTGAAGTCGATTGGCCAAGACTTTGTTGAGAAGTTTGCATCAATGTCCATCAAAGAAATGGGTCTATAATTCTCTTTCTTTTATGAGTCCTTGCCTGGTTTTGGGATGATGGTTATGATGGCTCCATTGAATGAGTTCAGTAGTGTACTTTCTCTTTCAATTTCATTGAAGAGTTGGAGGAGTATTGGTGTGAGCTCTGCTTTGAAGGCCTTGTAGAATCCCGCTGTAAAACCATCTGGTCCTGGGTTTTTCTTAGCTGGGAGGTCTCTTATTGCTGTTTCTATTTCAATGCTTGATATAGGCCTGTTAAGATGGTTTAACTCATCTTGGTTTAGTTTTGGCATGTCAATATTTGCTAGGAAAAGGTCCATTTCTGCCAAGTTCTCAAACTTATTAGCATAAAGTTTTGAGAAGTATTCCCTTATAATGTTCTTAATCTTGATTGTTTCTGTGGTGATGTTTCCATTCTCATCTCTGAGTTTACTAATTTGGGTGTGTTCTCTTCTTTTTCTGATAAGATTTATTTAGGGTCTGTCAATTTTGTTTATTTTTTCAAAGAACCAACTCTTTATTTTGTTGATTCTTTCTACTTTTTTGGATTATAATTCATTTAATTCTGTTTTAATTATTTTTTTCTGTCTATTGGATTGGGGTTTATCTTGCTGCTCTTTTTCAAGGAGGCTCAGATGTCTCATTAAATTGTTGGTTTCAGATCTCTCCAATTTCTTTGATGTAAGAACTCAGAGTTATAAACTTTCCCCTGAGTACTGCCTTTGCTGTGTCCCAGAAGAGCTGGTAATTTGCATATTCATTTTTGTTGAATATCATGAACATTTGAATTTCCTTTCTAATCTCTTCCCTGACCCACTCATGATTCAGCAATGTGTTGTTCAGCCTCCATGTGTTACAGGACTTTCTTTAGTGATTTTTGGTGCTGAGTTCTAATTTTATTCCCTTGAGGTCTGAGAGAATGCAAGGTATAACTTGAATGTTTCTGAATTTGGACAAGTTTGCTTTGTGACCTAAAATGTGGTATATTTTGAAAAATGTTCCATGTGCTGCTGAGAAAAACGTGTATTCTGAAGCTGCTGGGTGAAATATTTGGTAGATGTCTGTTAAATCTAGTTGATCTATGCAGTTGTTTAGATCTCCTGTTTCTCTGTGAAGTTTTTGCCGAGTTGATCTATCTAGTGGGCAGAGTGGTGTGTTAAAATCCCCAACAATTAATGTCTTTGGATCTATGTGGGAGTTGAGGGAAAGTAGTGTTTCTTGCATAAATTTGGGTGCTCTATTGTTTGGCAAATAGATATTTAGAACTGTAATAACCTCCTGAAGGAGAGATCCTTCATTAGTATGTAGTGACCTTTTTTATCTTTTCTCACGAATTTTAATTTGAAGTCTATTTTATCTGATATTAGGATTGCAACTCCCGCCTGTTTATGGGGGCCATTTGCTTGGTTGATTTTTTTCCAGCCTTTCACATTGAAAATGCGTTTGTTTTTATGGGCAAGATGTGACTCCTGAAGGCAGCAGATAGAAGGATCTTGCTTTTTTTTTTTCATTCATTTTTTATTGTGAACATACTGTACAGAGGGGTTACAATTACATGGGCAAGATAATGAGTACATTTCTTATCAAGCATTGCAGGCTCCTCTTTTGTTTACCCTTCACATCCCTTCCCAGCCTCTCCATGGCCCCCCACTCAATCCTCCCACCCCCCCCACCAAAGTTGTAAAGTTCGTTTTTGACATGACAACTTGTACTTCTCATTGTTGCAATGGGTCCACCTGTATCCTTAAACGACTTATTTTTCCCCTTATCCACAAATTATACTGACATCAAATATAGTGAAAGCAGGGGTTATACTGTGGGGGAGGGACATACAAAGCAACAAAGAAATAATCTTATAAATGCGTTAGAAACA
>NW_012267388.1:306889-319357 GCF_000151885.1 Dipodomys ordii | reverse complement strand
TCCTGGCCATGTAATTGTAACCCCTCTGTACAGTATGTTCACAAATAAAATAAAATTAAATTAAAAAAAAAGACTTTAGATTTAATCTATCTCAAATTGAATTAACTGTTTTAATTCCAGAATTGCCTTTTCTCTTATAATATCTCCATTACTACCAAGATTGTCCACTTCCCAACCCAGCATTGCATCCCTTACCCATTTTCAGCTCCTCAGTTGTCTTCAGCTTTCACATTTGACATCAGTCTCAGACATTTTCCCACTTGCCCTACCTTTTATCCTTAATGCCAAGGCCCTTAATGGCTTTCACCTGGACTTTCACCAATTGGGTTTTTGGGGGTGGGGAGGGGTGTTTGGTTATTTGTTTATTTGTATGTTTGCCTCTTGCTTAGCCTTCTTCCATTGACAGGCAATTTCCTTTCAAGGAAACAGACCTGATCCCAATGCTGTCCTGAAAATCCTACCATGTGTTTATTTTGCTTATCCAGATGCTTAGCTCAACACCTAAGGCTGTGTCAGCTCCATCCCAGCCTGCAATGGGGCCATCTACACCCAAATGTGCCTCTCATGGCATTTTCTTTCTGGAATGCTCACCTCCTCTCTATGTGCCAAACTCCTACCATGTAATGGGATTCCTGGCGAGATATTGTTGCTCAGCAAAGTCTTCCAGAGTTGCTGCTCCAAAACAATGCTTCTCAAGCAGCACAGCATCACCTGTACTTGTTAGAAATGCACATTCTCAGAACCCATTAGGAACTAAAGCCAGCCCTCCAGGTGTGGGCACAGCCTTCCAGATGACCAAGCTCCGTACCTACTCCAGTCTTCATATGCTGGGCTTCATCATACTACATTGCCATTACTTCTGTTTCCTCGAGCTCTTTCCCAAGGAGGGCCTCATGTGTCGCGTCCCACTTGACCAGCAAGAAAGACGCAACACCGAGCTCTTCTCTCAGCAGTTTATTCAGGACCTTTGAGCATTCTTCTGACCCCGTGGAGAATCCCACACAACCTTAAGTACCCGCTGTGTCACCAACCCTGATATGCCACGTGGGAGCCATCAATAGGTCCAGGTACTCGGAAGCAAGCCAGATTCTATGCCTTAGCCAAATAAGGAGTTGTTTACCACAGAGAGCGCTCACCATCGGGAAGGTGGAGTGCGGAAGCCAGCACCATCTTTAAGGTGCGGCTGCACGCAGCTCTCTACACTCATGTACAGGGAAATTCTTCCAATTATTTTAATGGCCTCAGTCTTTGGAATATGGAATAATTAACAAGTAGCTCTGCACATCAAATAAGAAGTTGAGGGATCAAAAGATGTAACATTTCAATTAAGATGAGTAAGTTCTAGAGATGGATTGAATAATACAGTGACTATATTTAGAAATTTCCAAACACACAATACATTAAGAGAGTATTTGTATTTGTATTTGTGTGCACCTGCTAGGACTTGAACCTGAGGTTTGGATGCTATCCCTGAGCTTTTTTTGCTCAAAGCTAGCACTCTACCATTGGAAACACAGCTCCACTTCCCACTTTTTGGTAAGAAATTGGAAATAACTATCTCACAGACCCAGCCCTGGCTGGTTCGAACTTCAATCTTCAGACCTCAGCCATCTGAGTAGCTAGTACTACAGTCATGAGCCACTACAGTCACGAGCCACTAGCCTTTGTTCTCAACACACACACACACACACACACACACACACACACACACACCCCAAAACAAATACTATTTGAGTAAACAATCACTCCAAAATGTAAACAAATATTAAAATGTACTGATTATATATACATATATATATATATATATATATAATTTTCACTCAGTTTTACCTCAATTAATCTGGGAAGAAATTGAAAGTAAAAAATAGATAATATAAAAATGAACCAGTTCTCATATTGTGTGTTTTTATAATTCTATCCATATCATTAAAATCAAACCATACCAAACCCTAGGACCAGGATGTGGCTCAGCCACATAAAATACATTGCCAGCACCCTCAAGCTCCTGGGTTCAATCTGAAGCACTTCGGAGGGGAGATAGGTATAAGTGTGTGTGTGTGTGTGTGTGTGTATTTATATTTATATTTTTAATTACAATTTTACATTTCTTTTATTATTTTATGTGTATAGCTTTTCTTCCTTCTCAAAATTCATCAGATTCTTTAAAGACATCAACCTTTTCCAGAGTTGATCAGTTGGATGACTGATCTTGTTCCCAAAGTAAACAATATGAAATCCAATGTATCCATCCAACCAGGCATTCCCATTCATTGACTGGACTCCATCAAGCCAATTTCCAGAAATCTGGCCTTTGTCCAAGTGCCAAAAAACTGTATTGTCATTCATCTAAAATTACCTCCAAGATGGTTTCAAGCATATTTTCCACAGGAAAACTGGATTAAAGATTCACATATTTAGTGATAATCAAGAAAGTTATTCCCATTAAAGCAAAATAGTACAAAAGAAGATTAATAGCTGAAATGTTTGGATATCATGTCTCTTTTGAGAAAAGTACTTCATAATATAATAGTATTATTACCTACCTGAACATAGATTTATACAAAATGAGAGATAATTGGGCTTGTTGGAGTCTAAATGCGTGGCACTGAGAACTAAATATAATACAAAGGGCAAGAGTTTAATATCTGTTCCCCAAGGGGAGTATTGGGCACTTGGTAAACATTTGCTGAGTATTGACTTTTTTATTTCATTTTTTAGGTAAGCAAAAGAATCTGCATGGCATAAACATGCATTTTTCACATTCCCTTTTTGTAAAGAGAATTAATGACTACTTTCATTTTGAGTTACAAAATGCAAATTACTTTCATTCTTTGTTTAAAAGTCTTCTCTTTCCTTTAGCCTTCCCTCAAGAGAGTTCAGTCTCCCATCTTTAAATGATGAGCTGAAGTCAGGGGTATTAGTAATAACAATTGATACAATGCTTTCAAGTTGCATCTATGCTGGAATATCAGTGGTTCTTTGTTGATTAATAACTAATTTCTCTACCCATCAAGAGATCAGTTCACCCTCAGATGTACCCTCCAAGGGGAGACAAGTCTTTCCACTCTTTGTACCCCAATAATGTATCTTCTTCCCAAAAATAATAATAAATGTCCTGGTCACACTGCTGGAGAAGTTCCCGCATCCAACTCATGTTTTTTCTGCTCAGAATATGTCCAAGATGCTCCATGGTGGGCAAGAGGGTTGGGCCATACCCCAGATTTGGCTTTCACATGTTATAGGCAATGGGCTAAACATTACCCCTCACTCCTGTCCACTAGATGGTGTTCTAGATCTGAGTTTGTAACAGTTCACTGGGCATGAAGAAAGATGGGAGAAAAATAAACATGTGGGATGCGTAGCATCTAAGAAAATGACTAAATATTCTGGTCTGTGCAGATGTCTTGCCAGGTACTTGAATAAAAGGGCCATCCATATGAGTGGAAATATACAACTTGCCTATTTATTTATTTCACCCTTGCAGTCTGGGGCATAGATGATTTCAGGACTAACATATCCTGGTACCTCTGTTTAAAATGAAGTAGCTGTTGACTCAATGAATAGCAATCAATATGCTCCCTAATGGGTAGTGTTTATGACACTGAATCCAGAAAACAATGTTTTGTGATCTCCCAAGATGTTGCTCAGTAAAATCAACAAGTTGTCATAGCTCAGGCTCATTAATTGCTCCACATCTAACACCCAGGAAGAAAATTGCAGTAAGAATTTTGCCTGTGGGTTTTTTTTTGTTTGTTTACAGACCATCACCTTTTCTTGGGGACTGAAGGTCAAATTCATGGAAGAATCCCAATTATTCAAGAAAAGCTTGGCATTCTTTGTCATTGGTTATCTCTACAGGATATTTTTTTTATTCAGTCATGGGGCTTGAAACTCTGGGCTTAGGCACTGTCCCTCATCTCTTCAACTCAAGGCAAGTGCTCTACCACTTGACCTGCAGCACCGCTTCCAGTTTTCTGGTGGTTAATTGAGATAAGAGTGTCATAGACTTTCCTGCCTGAGCTGGCTTTGAACCATGGTCCTCAGATCTCAGCCTCCTGAGCAGCAAAAATTGCAGGTGTGAGCCACCAGTGCCCCGCGTCTACAGGAATTCTTCTGGGAGCAGACGACAGTTAGCTGGCAAACATAGCTGTTGTGGAAAAATGATCCGAAGCCATTTTATTTTTTTAAGGGCTAATTTTGTTTCTCTATTATTTTATTTTCTTCATTCTTTTTTCTCTTTGTCCACTGGGGACTGGTCTTTGTGATAATATAAATCAAGCAGATTTGGCTTGGAGTCAGCCATCAGCTCCCTGTTCTTGTGACAAAATGGAGTTAACCTCATTTTGCAATTGACCAACTCCTTCACAGTGATTTTAAATTGTTTGGTTAACTTGCTTTGGGAAGGAGTATCAATAATTCATCATTAGCCAGTTGGCATGTCCCCCTGACAGATGGAAACAGTGACAATGCTGATGATTCAGTTACTCCCTCTCAGGGGCTGTGGTGAGATGCCCTACCCCCATCCCATCCCTTCCTTCCCCATCCTATTGATGGGATTAGAAAGAGGAAAGAAATTGGTTCCAACATTGCACAGCCACAAAAGCCTGTCAAAGACCTCCTCTGACTACAGCCAAATATGCAAATTCTCTAGGATGTTTCCACATCAGGGAGAAGAGAGGAATGAAGAAGCAAGAGTAAAGGAGGATTAACAACACACCTGAGAAAACTGAGCTCCCTAGAGACAGGCAAGAGGTGATCCAGGAAAAGAAAAGTTCAGCCTCCTAATTCTCATAGAGCTCTGTCACCCCAGCAAGCAATGAATGGGAAGGAATGAGGAAGGGTATGTCTGTCTGTCTGTTTCTGTGTCTGTTGGTCTGAATGTGTGACAGAGAAAGAACAAATAGACAAGGAGAGAGGGAAAGAGATCCAGTCTAGTATACCTAGCTTTCATTTAAAGGCTTAGAGAACGGCTCACAACCAGGTTGAAAATCACTCTATAATATTAAGAGGCACAAAGGGGCGTGCGTGCGCGTGAGCACACACACACACACACACACACACACAAGAAAAAAAGAAAAAGCAAGGAGAGAGAAGTAGGGTAAGATAGCAGTCAAGAGGTTTCCTCTATTGAACTCCACAAATGTGATAAGAATCCAGGTAACCAAGGAGAGACTATATTTCAATAAGAAGAACATAAGGACAGCTAAAAAGCACCAAAAAACAAAAACTGCACAGAAAAAAAAAGTAGGAAACAGCCCATAAGTTAAACATGAACTCCTGGCAGGGGAAGAGAAGCTAAAGGCACAACCACAAGTAACAACAGACTAGAAATCTGTGTGGTTATTTTATTAATTCACTCATTTCTCTACATTTATTTATTTATTTGGATGAAAGAGTTGGTAAAACAATATTGAAGCACAGTAAGAGAAACCAAAGATTTATTAGGATGTGGTCACAAGAGATGCAGAGGCATGTAGGCAGAGGGGCAAAGCACTATTGTTGCTGCTGATTCCACTGCTTTTCTTCAGTATGAGGTTGGGGATAGGCTGTTAATGAAGAATTTGTTGATTGACTATCAGTCCTTTTTCTGGAGTATTTCAACTAGCTATCTTTTTCTTGTATCATGGGTCAAATTTTGCACATGGAAAAATCTTGAGAACACAGTTGGTTTGAAATCATGGTCTCACATCTGCTCGGCTTGCATTCATCTGCTTGAACCATACCTCCAGTCCTGCTTTTTGCTACTTATTTTGAGGATGGAATCCCAAGACTTGAAGAACAGGATCATTTAAATTATGATCCTCTGTATCTCAGCCTCCTGAATAGCTAAGGCTATAGAAATGAGGCACCAGAGCTCAACTACAGCTGTTTTTATATCTGCAGTCTATCTGGCCCATTTCTCATGCTTGTCTGGCTTCTGTGTTCCATTTTCCCATTTAGGGCACTTGGCTCATCTTCTACATTCCATCTGGTCCTGGGCATTTCTCTGTCCACAGTGTTTCCTTAAAGAGGGCTTGCTCTGCAAATCCTAGCCACAGGAGCAGCAGTTTTCACTGTGGAGAACTGGTGTGACAATGACTTCTCCTGTATGGAAGTGTCGTTTTGGAGAAGAAATCTACTTCATTGCTCCTAGATGTTAGAAAGTTACACCTAGAAGCTGACTTGGAGAGGGCTTATTGTTTGAGGGCAGACAGGAACAATCACAAGTCAGGGAGCCTCCATACACCTCGCCAGGCCTCTGCTGGGAAGACAGCCATGAGAAGGCCATGTAGAGGGAGAGGGTTAGATGCAGACCCAAGGGGCGGTTTCACTAGCTTAGAGCTTAAGGGTAGGGCAAGAGCATCGGGGTCAGTAGCCTCAAATACTCAGCCTCCAGAGCAGCTGTTTCACACTGTTTGCTGTTGAGCTGGGAATGAGAAGTTCCGTCCCAGGTCCAGTGTGTTGCCTGATTCCCCCACCCCCCGACACCCTCCCACACACAGAGAGGTTTACTGCACCATGGGGCCGAATGCATGGAAACTGAAAGAGTTCTGTTCTGCGCATCTAGCACAAAACTCAGGGTTCTGCTTGCTTCCGCCGCATCCCTGAGCACTCAAGAAACACTCCTTGGCTTGGATAGGGGCCACTTCTGGACATGCGTATACTTACTGCAGGAACTCTGGACCAAGTGGGAATCAGCCTGGACAACAGGCCACAAAGCTCTCCTGGGCCTGAGTGGATTCTCATGTACATATCAATACACATATAAAGATACATATACTTCTAAAGCAACTGCCACGTTGATCTTGATAATCCACCATGGATGGACGCTATGCTCAGTCTGCACACAGCCCCAACCTATGCAGTGCGAACAAAACAGGAACTACCGTGTGTGCCCGAGATGATCCATGGCCCGTCTCAGACCTCATGGAAGACTTGGAAAGAACCAGTTCCAATTCTTTGTCTTAAACTCTTTGTTTTCTTTTGATTGCCTTTTTATGTTATTTTTACTTTTTAATTATTTGTTTTCAATTATTTCTAGCATATATTTGTTGGTACAGAAGGGATTTCATTGTACATCTCTACACATTTTTGCACTGTATTCCAATCAATCTCACTCCCTCTACTGCAGTCTCTGCCCCCTTCTACTCCCCTAAAATAGTAACAAGGAGAACATGTAGGCTGCCTTGGTCTCTGCTCCACCTGGTTCTACATCCTGATCAGAAGGTCATTCCTTTGTCAGAGCACAGGACAGATGGCACCTGCCAGCCCCCATCTCCATTTCTTGTCAACATAGGAGTTTGTGTATGTGTCTCTTTCACTCCCTGGGTCCACAAGCTATTTCAGAGTATTGGCATGCTCCAAGAGCAAGAGAGAGAAGCTGAGATGAGAATGATAGGAAACATTTTCTTGAGGGCTGAGACTTAGACCTTGCCTAGTAGGTCTCCTCTCTAGTTGGGGTGCCATATAAAGCTACAGCAGATGGGGGTAAGCAAGTATTTCGAAGTGGGCATTCACTGAGATCTGGAGACACTAGGGTGGGAATATAATGACCGGCAAAGTGTAATAGTGGGGAATTGAAGGCAGAGAAAAATTTCATCACAGGCAGAGAAAACAGGTGCGCTTGATGCATCACACTGAAGTATGAATTGTAAAGGACTTGATAGCAGACTATGAAGTTGAAGCCTTGTGCTATGGGCACTAAGAATCTGGAAGGAGGGTGAGCAGGAGGAGAAGGCTTCCATTATGTTGCTTCCCCAGCCATCAGGAGGGCTGGGCTGCCTGATAGTATTGTGGTTCCTCTTCTCCCAAATCTGGTCAAGAACCATTGCAGAATGAGGAGCCAGAAGTAGCAGGCCAGCTATCCCAGTTTCAGTTCCTACAGCCTGAGGAGCAGAGAGCTAGAGGCAGGCACAAGCACAGGAGGAATCTAAGCAGCCACCTTCAAGCCCAGCGTCGAGCCCAGCATGTGACCTGGGAAGAAGGGGATGCATCTCCAACAGTTTTCCTTGCTCTATTTTCATAATTTATTTTATAGATTATTTATTTATTTTGACAATATTCAACCTCCTTTTTCTTCCCCTAACCCCCTCCCACTAGTTCCCCATTCATCAGAGGAGTCTATTTCTCTCCCTTTTCCCCACCTGATTAAAAGCTTTTGTTAAGTTTTTCTACACTGCCTTCATATCTAGCTGCAATGTATTACAAACTTATTCGCCCTTTCATTTTTCTTTCTCTCCTCCTCTTCTCTTGAATAGTTACTTAGTTTATAACTATGTAGATGGATATTTATATATGTATATACATGCCTATGTATACATAATGTCTTTTAAGTCTCTCTTCCACATATAAGTTAAAGTATACAGGGTATTCTCACTCTGCATTATATCCTCTAATTGCCATTTCCTACAAATTACATGATATTATTTTGCTTTATTCCCCATTTGTGTGAATATATATAACTATATCATTTTTATCCATTCATCTGTTGTTGGGCACCTATGTTGATGCCATCATTTGGCTATTGTGAATAGTGCGGCAGTAAATGATATGTGGGGTTTTTCTGGCATACTATTCTACTCTGGGATATTGATCTACACTAGTTCAGATATGTGATATAGGAAGATTATAAGCAAGATCTACTTTTAGTCTTTTGAAGTAACTTCATGCTGATTTCCATAGAGGTTGCACTAGTTTACATTCCTACCAACACTGTTTAAGGGTTCCTCTTTGTTTTCCAGCACTTGTTGTCTGTTTTCCTACCTTATATAATTTTATTTACATATTTTCCTTGTATTCATACTTGGCCTCACACTCTTTTCCTTTTTAATTTTTTTTTTAAATTTATACTTGTTCCCTATTCCTTCTTCAAGTTTCCCTGCCCCTTCACTTATTTTGTTTGTTTATCATTATTACATTTACCTTTTAAAAATTTTGGAAGTACTAGGATTTGAAATTAGGACTTCACGTTTGTGAAAGCAGTTGTTCTACCACTTAAGCAACACTCCCAGGCCTTTTAACTTTAGGTGATTTTCAAACTGCATCTCCCTGGTCCTACTATTTGTGCTTTCTACATAGCTTGAATGACAGGAACATGCCGATATGCTTAATATTTGCGATGGGATTTTGCAAACATTTTGCTATGGCTAGCCTCAAATTACTGTCCTCTTGATTTCAGCCTTCTGAGTAGTTAAGCTTATTAGCATGCACTGAGATGAAGGTATCCTTTATTTTTAACTTTGTAGCCTCTTAATGATAGTAATTGGTGGTATGGTAGCTGTCTTTATCTTATTGTATTTCTATATCTGGTTTATTTTTGCTGTTGTTGCTTTTAGGGTAATTTATTTTCCCTCTGAAACAATGCTGGGACTTGAGCCATTAAGAAAAGGCTTCTAACCTCAAAGTAAAAGCAGACATCCTGAAAACATTCAGGAAATAACAGGAGAAACTCTAAGGCTCCTTGGCACAGGCCAAAATTTTCTTAATAAAGACCCAGAAACACAACAAATTAAAGAAAGATTGTACAAATGGGATTGCATTAAAATGCAAAGCTTCTGCATGGCAAAGGACATAGCTAGTAAGATCAATAGAAAGCCCATGGACTGAGAGAAAAATCTTCACTAGCTATACAACAGACAAGGGCCTCAAATCTAAACTATACATAGAACTCAAAACATTAAATTCCCCAACAACAAATCCTAAAAGAAATGACCACCCCATTAATAAGTTGGCTAGACTTAAAGACAGACTTCTCAGAAGAAGAAATAAGACTGACTAATAAACACATGAAGAAATGTTCAATTTCTCTGCCAATAAAAGAAATACAAATCTGGGGTTGGGAAGGTGGCTCAGTGGTAGAGTGCTTGCCTTGCATGCATGAGGCCCTGGGTTTGATTCCTCAGCACCACATAAGCAAAAAAGAAAAAAGCCGGAAGTGGCGCTGTGCTCAAATGGTAGAGCTCTAGCCTTGAGCTGAAGAGCTGAGGTACAGTGCCCAGGCCCAGAGTTCAGGCTCCACGACTGGACCCCCTCACCCAAAAAAAGAAATGTAAAGCTAAACAACACTGCGATTCTACTTCACCCCAGTTAGCATGGCTGTAATCAAGAAATCTAATAAAAACAGATGCTGGAGGGGATGTGGCCAAAAGGGAACCCTACTGTTGGTGGGAATGTAAACTTGTTCAATCACTCTGGAAAGAAGTATGGAGGTTCCTTAAAAAAGTACACATAGAGCTCCCCTATGATGCAATAATCCCACTTCTGGGCACTTATCCAAATGATCACAAGCAAGGTAATATGAAAGCTACCAGCACAACTGTTTATCACAGCATTATTCGCCATAGCTAAGATATAGAACCAACTCAGATGCCCTCAGTAGATGAATGGATCGAGAAAATATAATATATATATAGATATATAAATATATATAGTGTGTATATATACATATATGTATACACACAAAATAGAATTCTATGCTTCCATCAGAAAGAATGACACCATCCCATTTGTTAGGAAATGGAAAGGCTTGGAAAAAAATAATATTAAGTTAAGTAAGACCCAAAGAAACATAGGTTCCATGGTTTCCCTTATTTGCAATAATTAGTATACATCAAGGTTAATGTTATCAGATGAGCAGAAAAGCTCAAAAGCTACCTTTATATGACTATATAAGATGATGCTAAGTAAAATGAACTCCAAGATATGGACACAAGAGGTCTTTCTTTGTTTTTGTTGTTGTTGTTTATATTGTGAAAATACTGTACGGAGGGGTTACACTTACATTGGCAAGATAATGAGTACATTTCTTATCAAGCATTGTAGCCTCCTCCTTGGTTTCCCCTTCCTATTTCTTCCCATCCTCCCCCCACCCCGCCAATCAGTCCTCCTCCCCTCCTCCACCCCCCAACAAAGTTGTAAAGTTCGTTTTCAACATAACGACTTGTACATCTCATTGTTGCAATGAGTTCATCTGTATCCCTATTTAAACGAATTGTTTTTTCCCTTCCCCTCCACATACAGTGAAAACACCGGTTATACCATGGGGGAGGGACATACAAAGCAACGAAGAAATAATCTTATAAATGTGTTAGAAACAATCGCATGAAAGAAAAAAAAACATTTGAATACATATCTTAGGGTTCAATTCCCTAACATCAACTTATCTGAACTTTTCTGCTTGTCTCAAACATGTACTAGTTATTGCAAATAAGGGAAACCATAGGACCTGTGTTTCTTTGGGCCTGGTTTACTTCACTTAATACAATTTTTTCCAAATCTTTCCATTTCTGATGGAGGCATAGAATTCCATTGTGTATATATACCACATTTTCTTGATCCATTCATCTACTGAGGGACATCTGGGTTGGTTCCATATCTTAGCTATGGTAAATAAGGCTGCAGTAAACAGAGTTGTGCTTATAGATTTAGTGTGGTCTTGTTTGTGATCATTTGGATAAATGCCCAATGTGGGATTGCTTGGGGGGAGCTCTATGTGGAGTCTTTTGAGGAACCTCCATACTGCTTTCCAAAGTGGTTGAACAAGTTTACTCTCCCACCAACAATGCAGTAAGGTTCCCTTCTGTCTGCATCCTCTCCAGCCTCTGTTGTTATTAGAGTTCTTGATTATAGCCATTCTAACTGGGGTGAGGTGGTATCTCAATGTTGTTTGGATTTGCATTTCTTTTATGGCTAGGGAGGTTGAGCATTTCTTCATGTGTCTATCGGCCATCCTTCTTTCTGCTTCAGAGAAGTTTCTCTTTAAGTTTTTAGCCCACTTATTTATTGGGCAGTTGTTTCTTTGAAGATTTGTTTGTAGGGGATTTAATTTTTTGAGTTCCAAGTATATTTTAGATATGAAACCCTTGTCCATTGTATGGCTAGTGAAGATCTTTTCCCAATCCATGGGCTTTCTATTGATTTTGCTAGCTATGTCCTTTGTCATGCAGAAGCTCTGCAATTTCATGCAATCCCATTTGTCCAACATTTCTTTGACTTCTTGTGTTTCTGGGTCTCTATTAAGAAAATTTTGGCCTGTGCCAAGGAACCTAGGATTTTTCCTATTCTATCCTGTAATGTTTTTAGAGTGTCTGCTTTGATTCCGAGGTCTTTGATCCATTTGGAGTTGATTCTGGGGCAGGGTGATATATAAGGATCTAGCTTTAGTTTTCTACAAGTAGTTAACCAATTTGGCTAGCACCATTTACTGAAGAGGCTGTCTTTCTTCCATTCTAATTTTTTTCTTTTTCTTTTCTTTTCTTTTATTTTGTGAACACACTGTACAGAGGGGTTAAAATTACATGGGCAGGATAATGCATACATTTCTTATCAAGCATTGCAGCCTCCTCCTTTGTTTACCCCTCACATCCTTTCCCAGCCCTTCCATTCTATTTTTTTAGATCCCTTATCGAAGATTAGATGGCTATAGGTCTGTAGGTTCATTTCTGGGTTTTCAATTCTTTTCCATTGGTCCTGAGGTCTGTTTTTGTGCCA
>NW_012267388.1:219147-299504 GCF_000151885.1 Dipodomys ordii | reverse complement strand
TATAATGTGACGGTGGGATGTCCTGTTCTGGTCTGGTCTATTTGGAATTCTAAAAGCTTCTTGTATCTGAATAGGCCTATCTTTTTGTACATTTGGGATGTTCTCTGCTAGAATCCTGTTAAACAAATTTCCTAGACCATTAACTTCTTTTTTTTTTGGGTCCGGTCGTGGGGCCTGAACTCTGGGCCTGGGTGCTGTCCCTCAGCTCTTCAGTTCAAGGCTAGCACTCTACCACTTGAACCACGGCACCACATCCAACTTTTTTCTTTTTGCTTATGTGATGCTGAGGAATTGAACCCAGGACCTCAGGCATGCAAGGCAATCGCTCTACCACTGAGTCACCTTCCCAGCCCTGTAGACCATTAACTTCTGTCTCTAGATGCTCCTCTACACCCATTATCCTCAGATTAAGTCTTTTGATGGTGTCTTCCAAGTGTTGAATAGATCTAGCATATTTCTTGGATTTGTCTTGGGTGGTTGTATATTCTTTCTCTATAATATCAAGGCTATCTTCAATTCCTGAGATTGGATATTCTGCATGTTCTAAACTACCAGCAAGTCTACTTTGTTCGGGCTTTGTTTTAAATCTTGTATAACTTCTTTAGTTCCTTAATTTGGTGTTCTGTGTTTATTCTCAAATCACTTAGTTGATTGGTTATGGTTTCCTTGGACTCCCATTCCTTCTGTTGGGTTCCATTCAGCATTCCCTTTGTGGTCTCCGTGACTTTTTTCAGCTCTCTGTTTATGGATTCCATGAATGCTTCTATTGATCTTTGTCTATTTTCATCCTGCTCTTTCAATTCCTGTATTACTTTTTGATTCACTTCCTCATGTTCACTCAATTCCTGTCGTTCTCTTTGAGGGTTCTCAGCCTGCTCACACCATTCCTTTCTCTTTGTTCTCAGCCAGCTCCCACAATTCCTGTCTATCTCTTTGACTGATCTCAGCCTGCTCATGCCATTCCTTTATTTCTCTTTGAATGGTCTGAAGCTGCTCAGGCAATTCCTGTATCAATGTTTGAGTAGCTTCCTCATGCTCATGGTATTCCTGTATTGAACTTTGGTTTGCCTCCTCTCTCTCCCTATCACCCTTATTCATACAGAGTCTTTTGCAGGTTTTCAATCTTTTCATTTACCATGTTTACCAGTAGTGTTTGTAGAGCTTTTTGGAAGCTCTCCTCTAGATTATTCATTATCTTTTCTGTCCCCTGATTATCATGAGTGGAAGTTGAGATACCCTGACTTGCCATTTTCCTTGTGTTTTTCCAGCTTGTTCTGCCCATTTGGGATGAAAGCAACACCAGCTTTGTGCTATCTTAAGGCAAGCATCAACCAAAGTCTGTAGTTGCACAGTCAAAAGTCTGCAGATACAATCTAGTTCAACCAGTATATCTATTCAACATCAAACTACTATGTATTAATGGGCAAGGAACAGCAAAGAAGAATTTGGCAAACCAGAAATTATTAGGTTTAGGGAGAGATGTGGGTAAAAATAGAAATAGAAAGATGTGGAAAGGTAGAGGTAGAGTTAAATTAACTAAGTCCTAATCTCAAAGTAGGAAATAGATTGGATAGAATGATAGTAGAGAAAGAGAAAAAAAGAGAAAAGAGGGAAGAAAAATAGAGAAACAAAAATTAAAAATTAAAAAGTGAAACACTTAAAAATTGATTAAGTGTGTACACAATAGAGGATAAGGTCTAATAATCGACTACGGGTATATCTGAGGATGAGCAGAACAACAATTAAGTCATATGAAGAAGAACAAAATAGAAGAAAAAGTGAAAATAATGAGAAAGCAAAAAAAAAAGGATCAAAAGATCAGTAGAACTAAACAAAAACAATAAAAAATTTAAAAAAAGAAAAACACACACACATATATACCCCTAAAATAAAAATTATAAGATAAAGAAAAAAAGTTAATAGAAAACAATTTTTAAGAAGTTAAAAATTAAAAAAAATTTTAAAAAATTATAAAAGGTACAAAAGAAGAGTTCTTTGATTTTTTTATCTTCCTTGTGTCTGTAACCAGTCTCTTGTTGGAGTCTCTGGTCTGCTTGTGGTGTTTGATTTTCCTGTGGCTTGGATGGTTTCTTAAGTCAGTTTGTTTGAGAAGGCAGAAAAATGCTCTGCTTTACACAGGATTTTGTGATCCTCCTCCCAGGCTAGTTCAATGGGAGGGAGATCTGCTTTGAGTATCACAAAAGAAGGAGATAGCTGTTTCCACTAGTTTGGAGATGCTGTGATGAGGCTAGGTTCTGGGGAGTTGAGGCCTTTCAGCAAACAGAAGCTTTTCCCTGAGGGCCTAGCTTCTGAGACACTCACAGAGCTCAGCCTGGAGCCATTCTCAAGGTTTATGTTTACTGAATTTCAATTGGGTGTCAAGGCTGCTGTAGGGAGGGGCTGCCTCTGGCTCTGTTTACCCAGTGAAGAAAGCCACTCCTGGGCTGGCAGCCTGAGCTGGGTGACTTTTCCCTGGGTAGAGCTGAGCCTGGCAGGTCAGGTTAGGTTCCTTTGACCTGCTCAATGACTCTTGTTTTCTTCCAAGGCCTGAGTTGGAGCTAGCTGCTCAGCCAGGCCTTTGTCAGTATCAAAGGTGGGAGATCTCTGGTAGTGGTGGGGGAAGGGGTGGTCTTCCCTCCTCTGCTCCCTGAGACTGAGTGAGGATGTCAGGCTTCTACTCACGCTGGAGTCTTGGTTCCTGGTTAGTCTCTGGTCTGGGAACTGTAGGATGAAGATGTCTGCTCCTTGTCAGTTCTTGCTGGTGTTGAGTTGAATCCGCTTGCTTGCTGCATCTGGTGGTTTTATCCTAGATTCTCTGTCTTGCAGGTATGGTGGCTATGGTCGCCACCGCTGCTGCCACTGCCAGAGCCATGGCTGCTTGGAAGTGCTCAGATCTGTCTCCTTGCTTGAGTTTTCCCTCTCTGGCCTAACTCTCTGTCCTGTGATGGTACACTTGGTGTGATTCTCTGGCTTAGGACTGTTCACTGGAGCACTAAAACTGCTTTCTATAAGAGAGCTTGTTTAGCCTCCAGCTTCTCCTCCAACATCTTCCTGGAGCTCCGTTGTTGTTGTTTTGAATGTACTATGTGATCTTTTTGTTTGTTTGTTTTCTTTGTAATTTCTTCCCCCATGGGATATCCCCTATTGTCACTGTACTTGATTTTGGTACCCTCATCTTGTATATACATTTGTCTAATTTGGAGAGGGGAAGGGGAATAACAAAACACTGAAACAAGGACACAGGATGATCCATTGCAACAATGATATTCACAAGACAGTATATTGGAAATGAACTTTACAACTTTGGGGGAGGTGGCAGAGGGAAGGGATAGTAGAAAAACAACAAAGGAGGGAGTAACAATGCTCGACAAGAAATGTACTCATTACCTTTCTCATGTAACTGTAACCCCTCTGTATAGCATCTTTACATTAAAATTTTTTTAAAAAAATATTTAAAAGAAAGAAAAGGCTTCTAGCCAGGCACTGGTCGCTTACACCTGTACTCCTAGCTACTGAGGATGCTGAGATCTGAGGATCGTGGTTGGAAGCCAGCCGGGGCAGAAAAGTCCCTGTGAGGCTCTTATCTCCAATTAACCACAAAAACAAAAACAAAAGTGACACTTTGTGCTAGTCTTGAGCACAAAGAGGTTCAGGGACAGCACTCAGGCCCTTAGTTCAAACCACACAAGCAATAAAAAGAAAAAAAGAAAGAAAAAGCTTCTGACTTAGGAGTTCCCAATATAAACAAGAAGAAATATTCAGCCCAACAGATGTGCAAATGGTAAGATAGAGACACAGAAGTTTGAAAAGTAAAGGCAGAATTAATTTTTCAAAAGTTAATAACTTCAGTAACTGAATCCATATTGAAATGGTTGAAATGCCAAAGAAGTTGAAATCCTACTTTTTAAAATAATCCATGACCTATAAAACATGTTGAATAAATCAGTGAGTAAAGCAAGAAAGTCAGTTTGCTGGGAGAGAGTGAGGAAGGGGTAACACTATCCAAAAATAAATGTACTCATTACCTGATTTATGCACCACCTTTATGTTATACTAATTTTTTTTGCCAATCCTGGAGCTTGTACTCAGGGCCTGGGCACTGTTCCTGTGCTTCTTTTTGCTCAAGGTTAACACTCTACCATTTGAGGCACTGCCACTTTTGGCCTTTTCACATTATGTACTACTGAGGAATTGAACCCAGAGCTATATGCATGCTAGGCAAACACTCTACCACTAAGCAATATTCCAAGCCCTATATTAATTTTTTTTGTCCGTCATGGGGCTTGAACTCTGGGCCTGGGTGCTGTCCCTCAGCTCTTCAGTTCAAGGCTAACACTCTAACACTTGGGCCACAGCACCACTTCAGATTTTCTGAGTGGTTTATTGTAGATAAGAGTCTCACAGAGGGACTGGGAAGGTGGTTCAGTGGTAGAGTGCTTGCCTTGCATGCATGAGGCCCTGGGTTTGATTCCTCAGCACCACATAAGCAGAAAAAAAAGCCAGAAGTGGCGCTATGGCTCAAGTGGTAGAGCACTAGCCTTGAGCTGAAGAGCAGA
Organism: Dipodomys ordii; assembly: GCF_000151885.1. Classification (NCBI taxonomy): domain Eukaryota; kingdom Metazoa; phylum Chordata; class Mammalia; order Rodentia; family Heteromyidae; genus Dipodomys; species Dipodomys ordii. Next base: position 294,948 of record NW_012267388.1, on the reverse strand, counting down.
GGAACAGTGCCCAGGCCCAGAGTTCAGGCCCCATGACTGGCAAAACACACACACACACACACACACACACACACACACGAAGAGTCTCACAGACTTTCCTGCCCACACTGGCTTCAAACCTTGAGCCTCAAACCTTGAGCCTCCTGAGTAGCTAGGATTATAGGCATGAGCCACCAGCACCCAGCTCCTATATTAATTTTTGTAATGAAAAAGCCAGTTCAATACTTGGATGAGAAATTTAGTGACTTCAGCAAAACCTAGGATGTTATAGCCATCTGAATTTTTTACAAAAAGGTCAAAATTATACATCAGAAAACAGATAGCTTCTTCAAATGTTGTTGGGAAAGCTAAATTTCCAAATATAGAAGACAAACTATAGTCTCATCTCTCATGCTGTACAAAAGTCAATTCACAGTGGAACAAAGATCTAAATATAATCCTGAAATTTTGAAACTACTACAAGAAAACATAGGTAAAACACTCAAAGATATAAGTAATAACTTTGTGAAAAACTAAACAAAAATATATAGTTACTAGATGAGAAGATGAATTAGACAGTTCTCAAAAAAAAGTGTAAATGGCTAATACATGAAGAAAGCTCAATGTTCTTAGGCATAAAGGAAATGTATATTAAACCAATATTGGGATTCCATCATACCCCAATCAGAACAGCAATCATCAAGAAAACAACAAAATGGCTATAATCAAGAAATCTAATAACAACAAATGCTAGAAGGGATGTGGCCAAAAGGGAACCCTACTGCATTGTTGGTGGAATGTAAACTTCTTCAACCACTTTGGAAAGCAGTATGGAGGTTCCTCAGATGATGATACATAGAGCTCCCCTATGACCCAGCAATCCCACTTCTGGGTATTCATCCAAATGATCACAGACAAGACCATACTAAAGCTACCAGCATAACTATGTTTATTGCAGCATTATTCACCATAGCTAGGTACCACTGTGGCTCACTCCTATAATCCTAGCTACTCAAGAGTCTGATATCTGATGATTACAGTTCAAAGCCAACTCAGGCTGAAAAGTCAGTGAGAATCTTATCCCCAATTAACCACCAAAAAAGCTGGAAATGGAGCTATGGTTGAAGTGCTAGCCTGTAGCAAAAAAAAGAAAAAGAAAAGAAAGAAAAAAGAAAGAAAGAAAGGAAAAGAAAAGAAAAAGAAAGAAAGAAAGGAAAAGAAAAGAAAAGAAAGAAAACCTCAGGGACAGTGCCCAGGCCCCAGGTCAGATACAAAAAAAAGTTTTAAAAATAGAAATACCACTATAGGATACTGCTGTACCACTCCTGGGTATATATCCAAAAGAATATGCCAACCTACAATAGAGATGCCTGAACACCTATGGTTATATAACAGCACTGTTTACAACAACCAAACCATGCAATTAGCCCAGGTATCCATCAAACAATGAATAAGGAATATATATATATATATATATATATATAGTCTCACATATATATTCATGCATATAATATATATTACATATACACATATAATGGAATATTCAGCCATAAAGAATAATAAAATTAACTCATTTGCAGGTAAATGGGGGCAACTAGAAATCATTTAGGCAAAATATGCCAGACTGTAAAAACATATTGAATGTTTGCTCTTGTGTGAAATCTGGAGCTAAGAAAAAAAAGAAGTTAATGATGCAAGTATAAAAAAAGTAGAATTATTTTGGGGCGAACCAGCCGGTGGGGGAACATCAAAGGAGAGGGTAAAGAAGAGGTTAAAAAATACTTAATACACTTTGCTAGGTATGTACTACTGCTTGAACAATGCTTTTAGCCTAAAATAATTTCAATGGGTTTTATTTTATTTTCATAATCTACATAAAGAATTTTCAGTTATTTTAATCTCTCCTTTATTCTCTCTGAATTCAAACCCAATTCCTGGGGTCAGGGAAGGGGAGGAAAGGGGAGCAGCAGGCAGAGTGGCTGTTATCCCAGGCTCTCTAAAGGTAGAGATCAGGAAGATCATAGTTCTAGGCCAAATGAAACAAAATAGAAGAATATCCTAAGGGGATTGGGGAGAAATAGCTGTAATGTGGCTCAGTGCTAGAGTGCAATGCCTTGAATTAAAACCCTAAGGCCTCAAAAAAATGAACTATTTTAAAAATGAGGAGAGGAAGATTAGAAAGAGTAACAAAAGGAGAAAGTTAATCAAAGGACATTATATACATATATTAAAATCACAATACTACTCATTTGCATATTTAATATATGCTAATAGGAAATTATAACAATTAAATGAGTACTTTGTTTACTCATTTGTAATACTAAACTTTATCAGCTATGGTGGTTATTTTTCACTTTAATCATTGTTATTTAGTCAATTGCAGAATAATTATGTTTGAGATGCTGACTTCAGAAAGTTGGTATCTCACAAAAGTAGCCTGCATCCCCAGGATCTGTGCAAGCTCACACACACAAGGACAAAGGAAAGAAATGGATGTGCTAGGGACACATCTCAGTTGTAGAGCACATGACTAGCAAGTAAAAGACCCTGAGTTCAAACTCCATTATTACTAAAAAAATAAAACAAATGGATTGAGCAACACTATAGCCAAGACAATTTTTTCAATGATAACCTTAGTTTAATTTTAATTGAGGGCCATTCTATTTGTTTATAAATAGATTTAATGACAACAGCTTTGTTGAACATTGTGTTTGATCTGTGCAAAGTCCACATGGTGTAGGCTTGCTCCCTCTATCCCCATGAGCAGTGATAGAATCTTTGGAGACAGGCTCTATAGAAGCTCTTTAAGTCATGGCGATGCACCCTCAAAAGGAATATGGGGCCCTCCTTGCTTTTAGCCTGTTCTTTTCATTTCCTGACTCCTGATGTGAAGTTTGCTCTGCCCTGCACTCCCTGACATTGCTATCCAGTATCCCACTTGAGGTCCAATTCAATGGGTTCACCCCATCTTGACCAGGAACCTCCAAAGCCATCAGCTACCTAAATATTTACCTTTTATAAGTTGCCTCATGTATTTCATCATAGTAATTAAAAGGTAATTCTTAGAATCACAAGTTCTTGGTGTCACATATCTACTGTCACAAGAAGTGAAAATATGATTGTGTTTGCATTAGTCAGTACAGCCAGTTCAGAAAATTCCTACCACTTGTTACTAGAAATTAGCATCTGGATCTAAGAAGGCAATGGTTATACACACACACACACATATACTCACACACATGTATTGTATATTTATATATATATATACATTTGCATATATCCATATACAGAGAGCATTCAAGATATGACAGAAATATGTAACTTAGTAGACAGCCCAGCATTATTTAACATTTTTGTTTCTTATCAACTTTTTTCTTACCCATCTCTCACAAGTAAAATAAAAGTAGTATACAATTGGATCTCCTCTGTTAAGATTTATTATTTATATTTCAGCATCATTCCCAATTTCTCAAATGCATATGTGTGTGTGCATGCATGCATGTCTGCATGTCCATAAAAAAGATCTAAATTTGATTATCCATAATGGAATTGATTTGAGATACTGTTTGAAGCCATCAAACATCAAAATCACTCTTAAAAATGAAAAATGCATGCCAAGCACCAATGGCTCACACCTATAATACTAGCTATTTAGGAGGCTGAGATCTGATGATTTAGGTTTGACACTATCCAAGCAGTAAAGTCTGACACTCTTATCTCCAGGTAACCACCAAAAAGCTGGAGGTGTTGTTCAAGTGCTAGATCATCATCATCGAGTGAGAAAGCTAAGTGACAGTGCCCATACCCTGAATCCTTGTCTCAAGCTAATGAGCAAAAAGCCCAAAGTGTGGCGTAAGTGGTAGAGCATCAGCTTTTTTTGAAAAAACAAACAAGAGCAAAAGCTCTGAATACAAGCCATAGTACTGGTATGTGTGCACGCACGCACACACACACACACACACATACACACACACACAGAGCCAATCTATGCCTTTTTATTCAGCCCTCACATTTGTCTAAACATTACTATTGCCATGTGGTATCTAAGCAAACTAGGGTCCAGGTAGTCTAGTGACTTGAAAGTGAGTAGAAAATGATGACTTACTCATTTGAGTTTAAAGCCCCAGGACTCATATTGCTGCAACGCTGAAAATAATAAAGTTAATTTTAAGGTATAAATTCTGAAATAAATATTTGTAAATATATGTAATAATTATACATATGATTTTATAATCTATAATAAAGTATGTCAAAATTATGCATATTTTTGTGTCAGTCCTGGGCTTGAAATGAGCACTTTTGCTCTACCATTTGAACTACAACTTTACAAATTTGTGTGTGTGTGTGTGTGTGTGTGTGTTTGTGTGTGTGGAGATTAGAGTTACTAATTTTTCCTGCCTGGACTGGCTTTGAAATGTGATCCTCAGATCTCAGCCTCCTGAGTAGCTAGGATTACAGGTATGAGCTACCAGCCCCTGATTAAATTATGACATATATTTTGAAATGATATTAAATTATTCTATAACCATACCTCATATTTCAAATATGTCATATTTATAGAGATTTCAGTGTACATGTAGCTCAATTTCATTTTTTTCATAAGCTATCCCTTTTGGGTTTCCATTTATCTTACACAGGTCATAAAATATTATTTATGTCCTCTTATCTGAATTAGCTAACACAAAAACCTAAAGTAATGCCTGAACAAGGCTTATCAAAAGAAAATTCCAGCTGTCAAAACTATGCCCAAGCTATAATATGAGCAGCCCTTGCTGAATTCAGTCCTTTCTACCATTAGTTCCTCCAATTAGGTTTTTGCAGTAAGGAAAGCAAAAGAAAGGCCCTGTTTTCCTCTACAGTGTTTCCTCATATAAAAGAAAAAAAATCAAACAGATTTGGTAGGGTAGTAGCTTTGATAGAAGGAAGTAGGGCACAAATGTGTTTATCAGGGAGAAACAGAGAACATTAACAAAGACACAGGGTTTGGGAACAAAGAAGACATTTTGATTAAGTGCACATCCCTCACCACTTCAAGTCCATGCAATTAACCCTTACCAAAGTCTTCTAAATAGCCCACCTGAACTGACTGGTACCAGTCTCTAGAGAGTATACTAGTGGCTAAAATACAAGGCAAATGTTTGAAATCAAAGACAATTTCAACCCTCTGTGCCAAGTACTAGAGTTTATAGCGTTTACATGGCTTGCTGTCTATACACAACCTCAACATTTCGATGATTTATGGAGAGAATTTAAGATAATATTTTTGGCAAAGAAATGATTTTATAGCAAACACAGATATATCAAAGACAGCTGTAGAATTCACAGAATGCTAAAGGATATTTTTCAAGCATATTTCCTTTTAAACATTAAAAACAGTAAGCATTACCTAATATGTTGTCTACCTTTTTTCCATAATGATAGGAAAAGATAATGTTTTCCATTTGCATGTATGTGTATAAAAAGATATGCATATACATATCGTTTATATTGGCAAATATATGGATTCTACATATTATATGTAATATTAAATTAAATAATAATTCTATTTAGTATGTATATTAAATATTATATTTATTATCATTAGAAACCTTATAGTTGGGTAAGTTAAGGTCCAGGAAAACAAAGAACATACCTGAGATAATAAACCTAAGCACATATACTAATATATGTTACTAATATTACTAATAATACTAATATTAATAATATTAATAATAATACTAATATTACTAATAATACTAATATTATTATTTTATCATTTGTCTCATGATACCATAATAAAAATAGGTTTTAGGGTATTATGTTTTGATTCTCAGTGATGAGCATTGATGCTGGTAAAATATGCAAATAAATTTCTGAGTTGTTTATAGTTACATAATTAGGGGGTTCTGTGAGTTTCTCTATCACAATGGCTGTCATTTCTCAAAATGGTGACTTCCTGTGAATCCCCTCAATACTATAGGCTCCCACATATATGAACATTCATATGATTACACTCCCATGTCTCCATCTCTGACTCTAAATCCTCATTTACATCTAATTTCCTACCTTCTGGATCCTAGGTATACTATAGAACTATACTAAAGAGCAGGCTGATAACCAAATAACTAAACTTGTTAAATCAAGTTTGACTCATGCAAAGTATGCCCCGAGGCAGGCTGCAAGCCCATCCAACTGGATTTCCTCACTCCCTAGAGAGGGCTCTCCTTATTTTAAGCGTGTAGTTATTTAGGGACTCAGTATTAAAAAAAATGTCAGACATCCAACCATCAAGTAGATGGAGCATTACTTTTCTAGCTCCATCCAGTAATTTAGTTGAAATTTAGTTTCTTATTACAGGTTAAATATCTTTACCAAGCTATAATTAGCCTATATATTGGCAAATAAAGACTACTCTCTGTCTCTCCCTCCATCTCTTTCTCTTCTATTAACCCTACACAATTTTAATATACTGTTTCTGCTAAAAGTACTGGATTTGCTTAAATTAAAATTTCCCCAAAATATCTTATTAAATTTTCAATGTTAACTTGAATATTAAAGTTGTTCCAAGCTGTCTGTCAATGCTAACAGTAGTTACATCATCCCAAATTATAATATTCAATGTGCATATGTGAAAATGGAGCCAGGTAACTTGAGGGTATGGGTGGGGTTGGGAAAGATGAGAGAGAATGATGGAAGGGGTGGCATCAGCCAAGGTACACATAAACTGACAAGTTGAATTAAAGTCTTTATACATTTAAAGGTCATAAAATTATAATGAAAATAAGGTCTTGATCAAACTAATTAATAAATTCCTCAGGCAAAGTGACCTTAACAGGTCTTTAAAAACCAAGTATTTTTCTTTCTTTGTGAGGCATCATTTGGGGAGATTTTTGTTTGCTATAAGTCACTATCACATACATAAATAAACCAATAAATGTTGAAAATCAAATTAAGAAAACAGATTTAATTTCTCAAGAGCAATCTAAAATCTATTCCAGGTCAATAAAAATTCAGCCTCATCTCTTAAACCTTCTACATCTCTAATTATCATCCAATCCAAATCTATGTTCACAATAAAAGCCCTCAGCCATTGTGAAAGCCTCAGTCACCTAAGAGATCAATTATGTTTATGCTTTCATCCACTAGAGTATAACAACCATCAGTGAGACATTAGGACAATTAGATAAAGCAAAGAACAATTAGATTTGCCAGTCCTGAGACTTGAACTCAGGGTTTGGGTGCTTACTGTTTCTGAGCTTTTTTGCTCAAGGCAAGTGCTCAACCACTTGAGCCACAGTTTCACATCCAACTCTTTGGTGGTTAATTGGAGATTAGAGTATCATAGACTTCCTTGGTTAGGCTGGCTTTGAACCACAATCCTCAGCTCTTAGCCTCCTGAGTAGCTAGGTTTACAGACATGAGCCACCATGTTCAGTTGACAGCAACTGCTTCTTTACCAAATTCAAGATTAATTGAACCTTTATCTAATATTTATTCCATCTTCAAAATATTTCATCTGATTCTCAACTGTCAAGAGCTATTGTTACTTCCTGAAATTTATTTATACTTATCTGATACTAGAAAACTAGATGATGCTAAGTGAAATGAATCCCAAGATATGGACACAAGAGGTTTTCCTTTGTTATTGTTGTTTATAATGTACTATGTGTTCTTTTTCTTTGTTTCTTTTAAGCTATAGTATATCCCTGTTGTCACTGTATTTGATTTTGGTACCTTGCATCTTGTATATACACTTATCTAATTTGGGGAGGGGAAGGGGAATAACAAAACTCTGAAAATAGGACACAAGATGACCCATAACAACAATGATACTCACACTATGTTGGAAATGAACCTTACAACTCTGGGGGCAGGGAGTGGGGGAGGTAGGGGAGGAAATGGTTAGTGGAAGAAAAACAAAGGAGGGGGTAACAATACCCAACAAGAAATGTACTCATTACCTTACTGATGTAACTGTCACCTCTCTGTTCAGCATACAGCATCTTTACAAGAAAATAATTTTTTAAAAAAGAAATGTATAAAGACATAAAAGCCACATGAATCAACACACAACAAAAATCTACATGAGAAAAATAATTAGTGATTAAATTGATACTGGCCCATGATAGTTTAGGGGAAGTGGGCAGTAGATTCTAGATTCTATGGTTTCAGACTTGTCCTAGAAGGCAAGAGTTGTATTCTACCAGAAGTCCTGTCACTGAACTCTAAAGCCCACTAAGCTTCAGTTCCTCTGGAAATGGAGGAGTTAAAACATTACGTGCCCACAAGTGGTGAGTCTAGTGCAGGTGTCAGTTTTTTTTGTGTTCTTTTTTTGGAGTGACTATGAAATGGTCTATATTATGTTTCTTTTTTATTGTGAAAATACTGTACAGAGGGATTACAATTACATGGGCAAGATAATGATTACATTTCTTATCAAGCATTGTAGCCTCCTCCTTTGTTTCCCCTTCCCATCCCTTCCCATCTTCCCCCTACCTCCCCACCCAATCCTCCCTACTCCCCCCACATATTATGTTTCCTTTTCAGTGTAAATAAAATCCGTGGTATTTGTTTAGAAAATTGAGGGCAAATATGAACTGTGCTGTATGGGAGACTACAGTGAAAGATTTATTGTCTCTAGGTTGAATTGTACCTATCTATCACACATGTCTGATTTCTCTGAGTCAATTTTTTTTGTTTTTATACATATTTTGAAGAGAGGAAGAAGGATCCTTGTTGAGATATAAGATCATTGTAATGGAGTTGATTCAGCTCAATATGATAAGAGAAAGAAAAATATTTACCAACTATGTATAACCAATATCATGCACATACATATCCAGCAGCAAGACAGAGTAGGCTCACAGATTATAGCTATCATCACATAATTGCAACAACTCACATTTTAAAAAATATTGTGATTAATATGGAGTTACACAGAAGGTTTATCATTTTGTACATCAGGTACATTTCTTTTTTGGACAATGTCACCTCTTCCTTTGCTTTTCTCTAGCTTCCCCCTCCCTTTCCTGCCCACAAGTTGCATTTCATTTTCCACATAGTATATACTGAATACCATGACTGTATTTGTTCACCCTTCTTCCCTTTCTGCACTTTCTGAGTCTCCTATTTACTCCCTTAAAAATACCAAAAAAAAAAAAACCAAAGCAAAAGCAACAACAAAAAATCCCTGTTTCCATTTCCTGGAATTCATTTTGATAAATAGTGTTTTTAAAAATGCTGAAATAAGGATACAGGATTAGCCGTTTTAACAGTGATATGTACAAGACGGTATGTTGAAAATGAACTTTACAACTTTGTGGGGGGTGGGGAGAAAGGAGGGAGGAGTTGGGAAGGGAGGGAGGAAAGGGATGGCAGTGGAAAAATAAAGGAGGGTGTAACAATGCTCGATAGGAAATGGACTCATTACTTTGCTCATGTAACTATAACCCCTCTGGACAATATCTTTACAATATTATATTTTTTTTAAAAAAGCATTACAAAAATAGTGTTTTAAATGTTCAGGGGAATTATACCTTTGGGTTCCTCCCCTAAGAGTATCCTCCTTTAGTCTGACTATGACTGCCTATAGTCCTGTATAAATTATCATGTCCAGTTATATTTTAGATCTAGATTCCAAATATGAGAGAAAACATGTGTTGTTTGTCTCTCTAAGCTTGGCTTATATCACTTAATGTAATTTGTTCTAGTTTCATCCATTTCCCTGTAAATGATGTAAGATTGTTTCTAATGGATGAGTCAAATTCTATTGTGTGAAAGTACCACATTTTTTATTTAGTTGTCTATTGTAGGGCATATGGGCTATTTCTATAACTTGGCTATTGTGAATAGTGTGGCAATGAACATGGATGTTCAAGTGCTATTACTATATCCTGACTTGCAATGCTCTGGGTAAATGCCCAAGAGTAGTATGACTGTCTCATAGGGAAGTTCTATGTTTAGATTTTTGAGAAACCTCCAAACCACCACCCAGAGTGGTTGTACTAGTCTACAATCCTACCAGCAGTGCAATACTGTTCCTTTTTCCCTACATCCCTGTCAGCATTGCTGTTACTCAAATTCTTGATGTTGGCCAATCTAACAGCGGTGAGGTAGAGTCTGTTGTTCAAATCATAATGGTACTTAAGATGACAGAGACCTGATATGTTATGGTCATTACATGATATATGATAATATATTGTAGTCATGTGTTTGCTATTCTAACTTTGTTTTTAAACAAAATCGATTGTCTTGAGACTCTGCCTAAGAACAGGACTCTGACAGTTCACCTAGGTACTCAGGAGAATGAGATCTAAGGATCTTGATTTGAATCCAGACCAGACAGGAAAGTCCAGGAGATACTTAAGTCCAATTAGTTACCAAAAAGCCCAAAAAAAGGGCTGTGGCTCAAGTGGTAGAGCACTAGCTTTTAGCTATAAAATGGGTCACCACACTCTATCTCTAATTAACCAGTAAAAAACCTGGGCTGGAGTCATGGCTCAAGTGGTAGAATGCTAGCTATAAACTGAAGAGTCCAAACTAGAGTAAGAGATCCTGAGTTCAAGACTTGATACTAGGTGTTCATGCACATGAACACACACATACAAATTAGCCTAAGATATCAGTAAAGTTTAATGATTACTTTATAAGAATTAGATATTATACTACCATAGGAATTAGAATGAACTATTCTATTACTTTTAATTATAATTCTTATTGGTATTTCATTTATACATTTTCATGGTTTGTAAGAATATCAATTTACTATAGCACTCTACTGCTGTGAATTTCTTGTACAGTTAAATGTCTATGAGAAACAATCATAAAGTCATTAATTCTTTTCCCAGAATAATCACATTTTAGCTTACTGATTTACATGTGGTTAACTTGGCGATTACAATCTGTTTTATGATAAATTTTGCATTTAATAATTATAGTGATTATTATTATTTTCATGAAATAATCAATTTATACACAGAGGAGCAAGTTGATTTTACAACCCAGAAGGAGTATACTAAATAAATGAAGCAAAATGACTTGATTATAATAAATTTAATATAGTAGATGATATGTTTAACAAAACTCATTGCTCTTCATAGATAAGTAATCCAAGATATAGATGTGTCAAAGAAAATGTTAATTATTCCACTGGAAAATTCCTCAATATCTCATCTGTAGTAGAAAAGAAAGACTACATAATTGCTTCATTGAAAAATTAAATACTATTACCTTTTTGTAACAAACTGTGCCAAGAATCCTAATAAATTGTCAGCATAGCTCTACAGAATATGTATATTATTTTTAGCCTAGCTTTTCAGAAAAATGCATATTATTTTTAATTGACACAGTACAAGACATTTTAAGTAGATGAAATTAGTCTGCAGAACTATTTAAAATTTATATTTCTAAATTGCACAGTTATAAATGAATTAATTTATTTAATGTACTTCCCAGTATGATAAATTAAAACTGTCATTGTAGAAAATAGATTTGAAAAGAGAATTATTCGAGATTGCTACTTTAAGCCAGTATATACTAAGATTAAAATTTAGGTATCAAGCCAGGTATGTGGACATAGACCTGCAATTTTGACACTTGGGAAATGGAGACAGGAAGATCTTGAGTTGAAGTCTAGTATATATTGATACCCTACTACAAAAAAAAGATAGAGCCTAGGAATGTAGCTTAGTGGTAGAGTACTTGCCTAGTATGCATGAAGCCCTGGGTTTGATTCCTCAGTACCACATAAATAGGAAAATCCAGAAATGGCACTGTATCTCAAGTTGCAGAGTGCTAGCCTTGAGCAAAAGAAGCTCAGTGACAGTGCTCAGGCCCTGTATTCAAGCCCCAGGACTGGCAAAAGATACATATAGATATCAGATATCAGATATCAGAGATTATTTGATATTTGGTTCCTGTATGTCATGTTCTTCTTCTAATTGAAATTAACTTAGTATTTAGACATAATTTTTCCTTGAATTCCATTTTAGTTAATTTGTGTATAGCTCTCTCCAAAAAATTATTTATAGCAATTTAGAAAAATAGAGAAACTATATAAAGATAAAGTAAACATTTACAAGGAAAATAAAGGAAAAAGAGAAGGCAGACAGAGGTCTGTGTACCTGGTGCGTGGCTTGAACTCCCATCTCTTATTGTATTATACCTCAAATTTGCCTCTGTGTTTCTAAGTTGTTATGATGTACAGTGGACCACGTGTTAAAGGGTCTTGTAGCCAATTATACTTTTACCGAAGCAAATACAGCATTACTTTCATGAAATAGTCCCTCATGCTCCTCCAGAACCTTTCCACTCACAGTCAAGAGGTAGATTCTACATTTAAGGATACAGGTGGACCCGTTGCAACAATGAGAAGTACAAGTTGTCATGTCGAAAACGAACCTTACAACTTTGGGGGGGGGGACGGGGGAGAGGCTGGGAAGGGATGTGAAGGGTAAACAAAGGAGGAGGCTGCAATGCTTGATAAGAAATGTACTCATTATCTTGCCCATGTAATTGTAACCCCTCTGTACAGTATGCTCACAAAAAAATAAAAATTAAAAAAAGAGATAGACTCTACTTCCCTTCTCCTTGAACCTGGGGCATGGCTTTCTGGTTACTCCAACAAATAAAAGCAATGGAAGTAATGCCATGTGATTTGCACATATAAAATCAATTCTCTCTCTCTGTCTCTCTGTCTCTCCCTCTGTCTCTCTCTTGTGTGTGTGTGTGTGTGTGTGTGTGTGTGTGTGTGTCTTTCCTCCCCCCAGCCACCATGAGACTGGTATAGCAGACCAAACCATATGGAGAAAATCAGATGTAAGAGCTCCAGCCAAAGTCCCAGCGAAGGTCTCATTTCAAGCCAGCATTGCACACTTGAAGGATGAGCCTGCAGAAGATGACATCCCCAACCTTTGAGTATTCCACTTGACACCCTAAACACAACAGAGCACAGAAACCAACCAGGCTTCTTGTTGGAATTCTCGGCCATAGAATTCAGAACATACTACAATTTAGGATAATTTCTTATGTAGCCATAGCAACAGGACAGAAAGAAATGTAGAAAGCTCAACCATTTTCACTTCAGAAAGACTGGAGATGCATTTCTTTTGTGGGTCTTTAGAACACTGTGTCATACAACAAATTAAATTCCCAGCCACATTTGCAGAGCAGCATATGGACAGTCTTCTGGGTCACCTTACATATAATATTCTGGGTAGGCTGACTGAATCAGGGCAAACAGCAGAGTGGCAAAAGCAAATATAGGACAGGGTCACAAATGCAGTTCACCCTGGTAGCTCCCTGATGGCATGACCTGCTGCTAAGGTGTGTTGTAGTGAACAGAGGTTGCACCATCAGACCTGACTCCTACATAATTAGTGCTGCCAGGGTTAAAGAAAGGAGAGTGAAATGAAACAACAGGGAACTTTTACTTCCTATTCTTTAATTGCTACTTGAAATTTTTATTCTCATCTTATTTTTTAATGTAAGAGTAAATGAGGCTTTGTGTCTTATGTGAGGAATTTACAGTCTTCCAAAAGCATGTGTGATTTCTTAGAAGATTTTTTGTTGGTTTGATTGGTTTTTTGCCTTTTTGGGAAACCTTACTAATATGTTTTGCCCTTATCAGCTTCTTTCCCATGGTACAGATATGTTGGAGACAAATGTAATCTTTTATATTTTTTTCTGATTTGTAATAGCCACAGGCTAGTGTATTTTTAAACGCAGTTCTATACAATACAAGGCTAAATTAATTACTACCCTCTTTAAATTACTGAATTTTGAAAGCTGGCATATGGGTGATGACCAGAAAGTATATTGGGAATGTAGAGTTCTAATTGGTTGAATTCCCTGGTGCTCCAATTACTCAGGATTTCAGTCTGTGATGGACTTTCCAAAGTGAACAGGTTGTAGTATTGGTGTTTCTTGTGGCATGACACTGAATTTTTTCTTTTTTTTCTTTCTTTCCTTTTTCTTTTATTAAATTACTTGGCATTGAACTTGGGGCCTGGAGTCACACCCCCAGTCCTTACACAAATGCTCAACATTATTGTCCTCACATGTATATGTAATATATATGTGTATATACTGTATATAATGTACTATTAGTACACTATATATACATGTATATGTATTGTATGTATATATGTACATATACATCTATACAGTATACATCTATGTGACTGTGAGAAAGAAGCATGCTTGTGTGAGACCAGGACCAGGTAATGCCTCTAGAGATGTCCTAGCTTTGGCTTTTATTAACCATGTTCTAGAAAGTGGGTACTGGTGGCTCACACCTATAATCCTAGCTACCTGGAAAGCTAAGATCTGAGGGTAACAGTTAGAAACCAGCCTGAGCAGGAACGTCTGTGAAACTCCTCTGTCCAATGAGCCACCAAAAAGTTGAAATTAGAGCTTTGGCTTGAGCCCTGAATTTAAGACCTAGTACAGGCACACACACACACACACACACACACACACACACACACACACACACACACACACACACACACATATCCACACACGTCACATCTAGCTAGCTATCCTTCACAAACATCCTTTCAGCAAAAGTTTTGATTTATAGGAAGTTGGAAGTTACATTCTCTGAGTAAGTATGTAAACTACCTTATATGGCCAGGAAAATTCAGAGTCTAGATTGAGGCAGGTATGATGCCCAGTAGAGAAATTATAATGAGACGAAACAACAGAAAATGAGTACAGATGCCAACTGTGTGACTTGTCCCCCCAGACACTAGCTTTTGATGGCAACTCATAAGCCAGATCCAGTCTTTTTAACTCTAATAGAGAATTTTTGGTCTTTGCCTTTGGTCCCTGGAAGTAGACTCTAAACCTAGGCAATGTCCTACCTGATGATAGTGTCTAGCTGGCCTGAGGACTTTGGGCCTTTCAACAAAGTGACATAGGCAGGAAATTTTAGGTCATTTTCTATCTGTTTGACATCTGGAGAGGCTAGGGACAAGGATTTTGGTGACCTCCTTATTTATCAGTATGCCATAGTGTTGTCATGTTGGAAAATTAATGCTCTGTTGATAAGCAAGACAACTGGAAGCTTCCTTAACCCATGTGCCTCTTGTCTTGGTTGACTTTAATCTCTATTCTTAAGCTCCAGTAAACAGGAATTTGTGTACTAACTTTAAGTGACTTTTGTGAATCTCTCTATCCGATTATGGGTCTGGATCCCCAAATGCACAATTAATTTCTGAGTGTGCACAGTTCTATGGACTATGTTCCCTCTGATGTTGCAATAATAGGAAAATCTGTAAGCTTTTATTTTTAACTTTAGTTTTTTATTTTTTAGCTATACTGGAGATTTGAACTTGTGGCCTTGTGCTCAGTAGGCTGACACTCTATTTCTGAGCCATGCAACCAAGAATATAGTATTTCATTCATGTCCAGATGAGTATCACATAGCATACACATATACAAAATAAGGAAAAATCACAGGAAAGACTATTGGTGTGAGACTGCCTTGTAGAACATCTTAGTTCTGTGAGTCTGAGATGAAGGGGTCCCCCATGTTGAAGCAGGCAGCAGTAGGACCCCAGCAGCACAGGTCGCTAAGCACTGCTTACAATGCAACTAGCAGAGTCATGGCATGTCACTGTTGTCCATGACAACAGTCATTAAGTAGTAAATAAAACACAGCAAGGTGAAGTAATACATATCACTTTTTGCATTGTCATCCAGATAGTTTCCTTTTATTTATTTATTTATTTTTGTCAGTTGTGGGGCCTGAACTCTGGGCCTGGGTGCTGTCCCTCAGCTCTTCAACTCAAGGCTAGTACTCTACCACTTGAGCCATGGCACCACTTCTGGCTTTTTCTGAGAATCGAACCCAGGGCCTCATGCAGGCAAGGCAGGCACTCTACCACTGAGCCACCTTCCCAGCCCAGACAGTTTCCTTTAACTAAGAATCGGGTCCAAAGTCTAACTCCCTTGAGTTGGTTGCATTCCAGTTATTGTTTTGCCTTGCTCTGAACTGGGAGATACAGTTTAAACTCTGCAGGCAGCTGGTCATCTCAGCGGAGTCTGTCCGAGAGGTGAACCTGTCAGATGCGGCACTTTGCGTGGAGCTGCACTCTCAGAGTCTCAATATCTTTTGTGCCAGATGTTCTCCAGGTGAAGTCAGATACAGATTCATTATCTGAATCTGGTCTCACCCATCCTCCAGCCTCCTGGGCAGAAGAGTTTGACACAGTTTAGGTACTTTCTTGCTTGAAACCACTGCTGCACAAAATTTTTTTTCAAGTTTTTGATCATCATAACAAGGAAAGGAAGTTTAATCCTCAACATCTTCTTTGGGTCTTCAGGACACCTGATGTACATGGTGTTGACATTTGTCCCTTCAATCTCTAGTACCAGGGCCTGGGTGTCATTGCCAGTGATTTTTTTTTTTGTCATAGGGCTTGAACTCAGGGCCTGGACATTATCCCTGAGCTCTTTTGCTCAAAGGTAGTGCTCTACCACTTTGAGCCATAGCTCCACTTCTGGTTTTCTTCTAAACTGGGATCCTCATATCTCAGCCTCCTGAGAAGCCAGGATTACAGGTATGAGCCACCAGCATCCCACTGTCAGTGGCTGGGGTTTTGTTTCTTTGTTTGTTTGTTTTTGGTCAGTTGTGGGGCTTGAACTCTGGGCCTAGGCGCTGTCCTTGAGCATTTCAGCTCAAGACTAGCACTCTACCACTTGAGCCACAGCACCACTTCCTCTGTGGTTATTTTGATGTGGTCATTCTGTACTTTTTTTGTCCCAGATTTACAAAGCTTTGCTGCCTATGCTGAATGGGATGGACAGGAACCTCTCTGGAAGGTGTTTTTGAACATCTGCCCTAGGCTCCACAGGGGATAGCAACACCCAGCAGCAAAGGCCAAGGACAGACCTCTGATCCCAAGGAGGAACACTCAGCTCCCAACCTGCAGACACTGACTGCAGGTCTTGGATGCAGGTGCTAGGTCTGCAAGCCTCAACTCCCACAAAGCTGCCTCATGCCCGAAACCACAGCAACTCTAGCCCTCTTTTTTTGTGTGTGTGTGTTTGTTGCTTTGTTTTTACTGGTTACTTCTAGGACAGACTGTTGCTTTTCACCCAGGGGTGAGCAGCAATCTGCCCACTTTTCCAATGTTACTGAGATCCCAGGCTTACACTACCATGTCCAGCTTTCCTTTGTGGAGGTGAAGTCTTGTGCACTATGCTGCAAGGACTGGCCTGGAGCTTCAGTTCTCCAGTGGCAGCTTCCCACATAGCTTGTGATAGCAGGCATGAACCACTAGACCCTTTTAAAGACTGAGATAGAGTCTTGCTGGTTTTTCTATCAGAGCTATCCTCAAACAACTCTCTTCCTGATGTCAGCATTCCAAGTTGCTAGGACTACAGGTATGAATCACTGGCACCCAGTCCAAGGCTTTCTATCCATAGCACCTAATGAGTTATCAAAGACTACAAGGAAACTAAGATAGGAGTAGGCACATATGAATGGACTTTATGAGGCTGGGGTGGAGGGCGGGGAGTGAAATGGAAGACAACCAAATGAATGAAAGTCTGGAGAAGGAACTAACCTATCTATTGGAAAAGAAATGCCTAAATTACATAGACTTGGTCTCCAAGATATTTTATATCCTCGAATCTGCTTCAGTAGGATTGCCAAATTACCAAAGAAGCATGGTTTCAGAAACGTCCCATGTTCCTAATACTTTTCATGGAAAGGTCCCAAGCCTAAAAGTTAGACCTACCTTTCTTTCTTTTGTATTCTAATGTTCTGGAAGCTTCCTGGAAATGATCTAGGTTGTAATTATTTAAGAAAACCACTCCACATAAGTAGAATTGAGCAAGACACTCAGATTGAACACTCCCTTAAGCCAATCTTTCCTTGATCTTTATGATGAAAAACAACTGTAGCTACATACCATGGCCATTGTTTGCCTTTGAAGCAAGTGACCAGTCTAGAATTGAGTCACTGTGAAAATGTCAGAGATACTATCCCTGATCTGAAAGTCAGAACTCCCAAATACTCCAAATTATAATACCTCAAATTTCACACTATGAAATTTTTTTCTTGCAAATGTATAGAATTGAAAATGTGACTGAATGGTAGAACATTTGCCTAACATACACAAGTCTCTCTGTTTGTCTCCAGAACTGAGAAGGAAATGTATAAAATTACTTCTAACATATAGTTGAGATTTGCATGAAACATAAGGCATAAGATTTCTATGAAACATAAAATTTTGTCTTTAGATTTTGATCTCATCCCCAAGATCTCTCCTAATTTATATGTAAATAAAAATCCCAAACCACATCTGGTTTCAAATGAGGAATGCTCAGCTTCCATCCGAACTGGCTCTCCTCCTTATCTACCCAAACTACAATCACATGATTGGTCACAACTTGCAGACCAGAGTCTCCGTATGAAGGAATGACTTCTCTTCCCTCCATGTGACTTTGTATTTTGGCCTATGACATTAGCGATACAACTTTCCAAACATTAGTTTCTTTATGAGCAAGAGACTAGGAGTTTAATTTTTTTAATTGAGGAGACTTTCAGGAACCAAAACCCCTGAGAACAAAGGCAATTTAGATACAGATTCCACCTGTAGGCCTCCCACATGTCTATGGGATATTCCGGAGAGCCCACTATGGCCATGGCAGGAATCCATAGAGCAGTTTTCTCTGTGGTCATTGGGCCAGCAGCATCAGCATCCATATGGACTGAAATTCAAACTCTCAGGCCCCACCCAAGCCTGATGAGTCAGACTCTCTCTCTGTGACCTCCAGCTGGGTGATACTGCCATTAAGAGAATGAGAGATCACTGGTCTGGCTTCACCACTGACACCATGGCTGGTGGTGACATCACAGACCACTAACGGCATTTTTATTTAGTGTGTATTAACTGTCCATATCTTACTTCCAGCTTTCAGAGAAGCATCCTGTCTGGCAGCATCCATGTCTGAATACACAAACCATCTTTATTCTTTCCTCCCAGGGCACAGAGCTTCTTGAGTGTGTGTGGACCTGTCTTTCTTGGGGTGCAGCTATCTTGATCGCCTTTCCTCCCTGTCTTGATCCTCAGCTATACTTCTGCTTATAGTCCCCAAAGCCTGGGTGAGGTAGGGGAATCTTTAAAAACTCCAACATTGGGCTGGAAAGGTGGCTCAGCGGTAGAGCGCTTGTCTTGCATGCATGAGGCCCTGAGTTTGATTCCTCAGCACCATATAAGCAAAAAGAAAAAAGCCAGAAGTGGCTCTGTAGCTCAAGTGGTAGAGCGCTAGCCTTGAGCCAAAGAGCTGAGGGACAGCGCCCAGGCCCAGAGTTTAGGCCCCACAACCAGACCCCAGAAACAAAAAAAGCAAAAAAAAAAAAAAAAAAACTCTAACATGTTTCTGGACAAAGCTTGAAATATTAGTGGTTGCCAGATATTGATACTTATGTATTTAAATTTTTCTCTTCTTTCCTACATATCATTCATTGGGAATCTCAAAGGAAAGGACTCAAGCTTTCCTGGGTAGCTGGCTTGGTTAGGACTTAGCTATATACCTTTAAGCTTGATGGTGGAGACTGTGTGTGTATGTGTGTGTGTGTGGGTGTGTGTGTGTGTGTGTGTGTGGGTGTGTGTGTGTGTGTGTGTGTGTATGTGTATCTGTGTGTGTGTGTGTTTCTGTGTGTCTCTATGTGTATAACTTTGCTTCAGTAAATTGCAGATCTTCACCTGTTGCCAATGTGAGTCACCAGCACCCAGCTATGAAATGGAATTTTAAAATTAGTATTAGAGAAAGATTCTTTCTTCCTCCTGATTTTGAAGCTCACTTGTTAAAAGAAAAAAGAAAGAAAGAAAAAGCAACACAGAACCATTCCTGTGAATCCACAGTTGGTCTGCCACATTACAGCAGTTATAGATGGACCAGTAAATCCTGTTTCTTTCTGCAATTAGAAATCTGGTGCTGGCAGCCAACGAGAATTCATGGAGTATCAATAAATCCTTAGGTTTAGGAGAGATTGCCTTCTCTAAACACTGACTAGTATTTTTGTAGTGCTTTTCCTATTAGAAATACAATTTCACTGGCACACTGTGCAAGTTATTCTTTATGAAATACTCTCTCACTTCCCCAACTTCAGATTGTTATAAGGGAGAAAATGAGAAGGACAAGAACTGAAACCCTGATCTTCAGACCCCAAATCCAGTCCTCTTTACCAACAGTTTGTGCTTCTGTATTACAATGACTACTTGATTACCATATTTTAAAAATCCAAGCAATCAATCTCATTCTAATATGCACTGATTGACTGCATGTTCAGAGGTTAAAAGTGTACCCGCATGATGATGCTGAGAATAACAGACATCAGTTTGTACAGCATACTTTAATGTATTGTTCTAAGAGTTCTACATGTATCAATTTGTCTAATCACAAGGAGTTTTCAAGGGCTGAAACAACTTACACTTACTGATCAATTATCCATTCTACTTGTACAATTGTGAAAGAGAGTTATAGCATAAAAAATGTTGGCTTTGGAGGTGGATCTGATGCAACAATGAGAAGTACAAGTTGTCATGTCCAAAACGAGCTTTACAATGTCGGTGCGGGGGGGGGGGGAGGGGGGGGGGGGGGGGGGGAGGGGGAGGGAGAAGGATTGGGAGGGGGGAGGGGGGAGGCTGGGAAGGGATGGGAAGGGTAAACAAAGGAGGAGGCTGCAATGCTTGGTAAGAAATGTACGCATTATCCTGCCCATGCAATTGTAACCCCTCTGTACAGTATGTTCACAAATAAAATAAAATAAAATTAAAAAAATGTTGGCTTTGGAATAAAAAATTGGAGTTTGTTAAATTTGTAGTGTTGCATTAAATTATAGTGCAATATGTTGTATTATAGTAATGTCAAGAACTATATGAATTATATTTCATCTATCTCTCACATAGAATCTTCTAGTGTGGAGAATGCTATCACAGAACATATCTCATTTTGTTCATTTGCCTAAGGAAACAAGTTTAGATAGGAAGCCAGAGAGTGGCTAATACAGAGTGTTAGCTCCTGATTTGAAGGTAGCTCTTTGTGTTGGGTAACATATTCCAAGTCAGAAGGTGGGCCTTGGTCTCAGGTTCTTATAAATATTGCAGGGCTGTGCCAGGCAGAGAATATGCATTTAGGTTTCTGTCTTTTTGTAATAATATATATTTTTATTGTAAAGATACTGTAGAGAGGGGTTACAGTTACATGAGTAAGTTATTGAGCATTGTTACCCCTCCTTTGTTTTTCCCTACTATCCCTTCCCTTCCTACCTCCCCAACTCCTCCTTCTCCCCCCCCCAAAGTTGTAAAGTTTGTTTTCAACATAGTGTCTTGTACATCTCATTGCTACAATGGGTCAAGCTGGATCCTTATTTCAGCTTTTTGTTATTTCCCTTCCCCTCCCCAAATTAAAAAAATGTATATACAAGATGCAGGACACTGGAATCAAATACAGTGAAAAAGGGTTATACCATGGGGGAAGAACATACAAAAGAAACAAAAAAATCAAATAGTAAATTATAAGTATCTTAAAAACAACAGCAACAGCCGGGCGCTGGTGGCTCACGCCTGTAATCCTAGCTACTCAGGAGGCTGAGATCTGAGGATCGCGGTTCAAAGCCAGCCCGGGCAGGAGAGACCGTGAGACTCCTATCTCCAATAAACCACCAGAAAACTGGAAGTGGCGCTGTAGCTCAAGTGGTAGAGCGCTCGCCTTGAGCTGAAGAGCTGAGGGACAGCGCCCAGGCCCAGAGTTCAAGCCCCACGACCAAGCAACAAAGATAAAACCTCTTGTGTCCCTATGTTGAGGTTCATTTCACTTAGCACCATCTTATATGGTCATATGTACATAGCTTTTGACCTTTTCTGCTTGTCCTAGACATATACTAGATATTGAAGATAAGGGAAACCATGGGACCTATGTTTCTTTGGGCCTGGCTTACTTCACTTAATACAATTTTTCCAAGTCTTTCCATTTCCTAACAAATGGGGTGACATCATTCTTTTTGATGGAGGCATAGAATTCTTGATCTATTCATTTTATTGATCTATTCTTCTACTAAGGGGCATCTGAGTTGGTTCCATATCTTAGCTATGGTGAATAATGCTGCAATAAACATAGTTGTGCTGGTAGTTTTAGTATGGCCTTGTTTGTGATTGTTTGGGTAAATGACTAAAAGTGGGATTGCTGGATTATAGGGGAATTCTATGTGGAGTTTTTTGAGGAACTTCCATACTGCTTTCCAGAGTGGTTGAACAAGTTTACACTCCCACCAACAATGCAGTAGGGTTCCCTTCTGGCTACATCCCCACCAGTATCTGTTGTTATTAGAGTCCTTGATTATAGCCATTCTAACTGGGGTGAGGTAGAATACCAATGTTGTTTAGATTTGCATTTCTTTTATGGCCAGAGAAGTTGAGCATTTCTTCATGTGTCTATTGGCCATTCTTATTTCCTCTTCAGAGAAGTTTCTCTTTAAGTCTTCAGCCCACTTATTTATCTGGCAGTTGTTTCTTTGAGGATTTGTTGTTGGGGGATTTAATTTTTTGAGTTCTAAGTATATTTTAGGTATGAGACCCTTCTCCGTTGTATGACTAGTGAAGATCTTCTCCCAGTCTATGGGCTCTCTATTGATCTTGCTAGCTATGTCTTTTGTCATGCAGAAGCTCTGCAGTTACTAATACCTTCTAGGTGATCAAATGCTTCCAGATAATACCCATCAACAACACCTTGACTAGGACATCCCTGAGACCTTGCTGCTGGAAGCTGTGTCAGAACATGAACTTCATTTAGAATGAGAGCGCTTTTGATTTCTTTTTGTTTGTTGAAATGTGACTCTTAGCCAAGGCTGTAGTTTGGGGATGATGACTATGCTGGCTTGATTGCTTCCATCTGAATAGAATTCCAACTTACCTTTCTGGAGAAATATTACCCAGACTACTAGTTTTGCTCTAGAACAATGCTGTCTTATTGTGCTCCTTTTCTGACTAAGTCTAGGTGGTTTAATATCTCAGGCCAGGACTATAAACTGATAAGCAGAAAAATAAAGGAACCCCACCCCTTTACTCTGATTTATAATTCACTCAGACCCCAAACACATGCTTAATCCAAGCAATACTTTATTTGGCATATCACCCACAAACTAATCCATGTCAGCATTTCATTGTGAAAATACAGGCTCAAAAATAAGTATTATACAAATAATTAAAACAATCTAAATCAAGATAGTAGGCTATCAGAGTAGGAGAAATTAGGCTTACAACAATATGTTCTATAGTGTTAATTCTTATATTTTGGTAGACTGCTCATATAATAATGTTTATCTATAGATACAACATTAATTTTGTACATTGAGTAGGCGATATTGTCTTCTTTAAGAAGATACTAGAAACTTTTTTTGTGGTACTAGGGTTTGAACTAAGGGCCTTACACTTTTTAGGCTGGTGCTGTGCCACTTGAGCTACGGCCTCTATACCTTTTAACTTAATACTTAATTACTTTTGATAAATGGGTTTCATATTTTTGCCTAGTGACAGCCTCATACAGCCTCTGTCTCTCTGTCTGTCTGACCACCACCACATCCCACATGTTTGTTGAAATTAAATATCCTTTGTGTCCAGGCTGGCCTCAAACCACATTCTTTATATCTTTACCTTCCAAGTAGCTGGTAATATAGATGTATCCTACCATGCTCAGACAACTTTCTTTAACCCTTTTTACAACTACCAGATATGTACCAGTCATAATAAAACAACTTATTTTGATCTTACCCACTTAAATTAAGCCCATTTATAGAACTGGAAAAACATTCAGAGCACATTTTCACTAGACTTTAGAGAGAGAACATCAAAAGTATATATAGTAGAACTAAGGCCCTGAGATATGAGATGAGAGATTACTGAACCATTCTCTAGTTTCTGCCCCCAAATTCATAATATTTGCTCCCAGTTTTTGCTTTCAACACTGAAATATTTTAAAAGGTCTTCCCTTTCAAACTAACAACCATTTAAAAAGAACCCCTTTGTCTAAATAAACAGAATTTGGAGACCTTGTCTTTAATCAACTTGGTTTTGTGAATTTGTCCCACCGGAAAGATCTTCTATATTAAGAAGCTTTGTTAATGTAGAGATTGTCCTTTTTTTCAGTGCTAGAGATTGAACACAAGGCAACTGGGTAAAGTTCTCTGCCACTAAGCAACATCCCCAACCTACAGGTTGAATTCTTGATCAAGATCTGTACCTTAGTGAACTACAGATAGGTCTGAAGAAAAGCAACCCTGATTTTAAATGTCACCTACAAGAGTAAAATTTCCTAGGACTGATTGAATATAGATGTCCTTTAATATTGTCCTATGAGGAAATACATGGTAACAGCAGCTGCAGAGATCCCTGAGCCCGTAGCCACCAATATGGCCTTGTGGATAGGACTTCCTATTTGGATTGGAGCATCTCAGCAACACCTCAAATGGAACCACATTGCCTTGGAAAGCCATATGATGTAGTCTGAGAATTGATGTCATATTTATGGGGGATTTTCTGGGGCAGAGAAAATTATCTCAATTATGAAAGATCATATTCCCTTATTAAACCTTCTCTTCATTGCCCTTCACCCAGCCTCTTACTATTAGTCATAATAAAGAAATTTTATTAGCATCAATTAATTATACAAGGGGATTACATGTCAACATGTCAATGTATGCATACTATAAGACTCAACTCTAACCATTATTTTCCCCATTTTCTGTTTACCCAAATCAACCTCAAAAAACTTCATTGTTCTAGTTTTTTCATTGTTCTATTCTTATACATGTTCATAAAGTATCCTCCCCACTTCCATTAATAGATACTAGGGATCTACTACTGTGGAGTTCCTCATATTTGGAGGCATCTTGGTGCCCTGGTTTTTCTGCATTATAGTTTACATATTGAGGTCCATTCACTGGGTGGATGTTTTAGTAAGCTGGGGTCTTTCAAGCAAGTGTTCACAAAGCTCAGGCAGGACTGTGAAGTGGTAAAGTTTGTAAATTCTCTGAACTCAGGAATAGCTTAGTGGCAAGTTTTTGTCTATATGCTTATGACATCTGTCCTGGTCCCCTAGCACTACTCAGGTAAAGGTGAGTGAGATAGCTGCCTGTATGTCTTTGTGTTTGTGTTTTTGTTTCCTATGAGTTGAGGGCAAGGATAGTTGAGTGTCTAATTTTATGTGGATTCCAACCTAGAAATGTTATCTTTGTGTACTGAAAATCACTGATGGGTGCACAATGATTTTTCAGTCTGTGGGCCAATCAAGGTCCCAACTGCTGTACAAGTCCCTCTGTTCCCCCTGGGGAAGTAGATGGGCTCCCCCCAGAGCATTCCTCTAATATGCCCAGCAGTGAGAATGAAACAGCACATTGAGTTTTTCACCAGTGGTGATGGTCTGAAGGACTAAGTCTTCAAGTTTCAGTTTTTTCAGACTCTATCCAGAAGCATATCTCCTGTGCTAAGACAAGGCTGTGGAGTACCATATGGGTTCTATATTCAGAGCTCTCAGCCCCACCCAGTAGCCAGCACTCAAAGCCACCCAATAGCTCCTAGATGCTAAACAGTGTTCAAGTCATGGGCTAAGGGGCCATTTCTGTAGTAATTCTTGTATCCTGGAAATTACTCTACCCATGAGGGTGGCATCACCAACCTTTAGGCCCTTCTCCTCTTGCTGCTTTGAATTCTCATTTTGTCTATTCAGTCCCCTCCCACTCCAAGGCTCCTCCTCTGGTTGTTACCTAATTGTTCCCCAGGTCCCCATGTATAGTTGCCTTCCTGAGCTGCAGACTGAGCTCTCCCCACAGCAGAGGTGAGCATCTGGTTTTCTGAAGAATTCAGACAATGAAATTGTTCTCATCAGCAGGGTGAGACCTGGGCACCTGGACCCTGGTTAGGTGTCACAGATGGCACAAATCACCAATTGTTACTTTGCTTCCAACTCCCAGTTGGGTCTCAGTCTCTGGCATCCTGGCTGTCAACTAATGCATGTCCTGCACTCAACTAATGTAATCTGATACCTTACTTAGTTCCAAGCAGGAGCTCCAGTACAAGATGGTGCCTCACTGCCACTCTCTGAAATAGGGAGACTGAAAGCCATCCTAGGACTCACCAAATCCCCCTAAAGGGGGTTGATGATTTTGGGGTATGAAACTGCCCTACAGCTAACTAGGTCTTCCTGTCTCTCGTGGAGGTCTCCTAACTTGTGAGCCTCTTTGCCTCCCAGGGGACACAGGCTGGAGCTGCAATCTCTGTCCTAGTTTCCTGTTATCTTTTTGTTTCATCATACTTTTCTGCTGTCTTGTTCCTCTCTTTTAGTTCTCAATGTTCTTCCTTAGTTTTGCTCTTCTGAATACAGTAGTCTTTTTCTGTTAACGTGCTTCTGTCTTTTATTGATGATTTTGGTATTGATATTTCCTGGAATTGTTTGCTTTTTTTACTTCAGTTGTAACTATTACCTGTGCTTTTTGTGACCAGCAGCCACATGAGAAATGTGATTCTTGTGTTGAAAGAGTTAAAGAATAAATTGTAATTAATTACCAGCTGTGCTGCTTGTGACCAGCTAGCCAAGTTAGGGTGATAAATCTTTATCAAAGGAGTTTAGAAGAATAAAACTGCAATTACCAAGTGTACTGCTTATTAGAAAGAGAAATCTTTATCAATGGAGTTAAAGGAAATAAGGTCTGCTTTAGAGTGAGAGCTTTCCACTGACCTCATCAACCTCCTCCAACTGTATCTGCCAACCACTCCATTCCCAGCCTTGCTCCCAGACAGCCGTTATTTAAAAAAAAAAATTGTAAGCCTTTAATAAAAATTAAAGAATAGCCCTCTTTCTTGCCTTGTTATTCAGTTATGCTTAGAATGTGAGCCTAACTCCTTGACAAGGAGGAGGGGCAATTTGGACTGAGATAAAAACCCAGGAAAGAAGCCAGGCATTGGTGGCTCACGCCTATAATCCTACCTACTTAGAAGGCTGAGATCTGAGGATTGTGGTTCAAAGCCAGATGGGGCAGGAAAGTCCCTGTGACTCTTATCTCCAATTAACCACCAGAAAACCAGAAGTGGATCTGTGGCTTGAAATGGTAAAGAGCTAGACTTGAGCAAAAAGAGCTCACAGAGCGTGCTCAGGCCCTGAGTTTAAGCCTCAGGACAAATAACAAAAACAAATTTAGTGAACTGCTTTGCCCAGGGTGCCTACTTAGCTCTGGGGAAAGTAATGGTATTGTACCATTTTGCACAAAATTGTCTTGACAAACTCTCCTGTACCACTTCTGTGTCTATTCATTTCTAATAGTCTCACCTTTATTTCTCAGAGTTCTATGGAGAAAACCTCTACTCTGCCATCTTGCTTTACCCCCACGACCTTGAGAATTCTAGCCTAGAGAGATGAAGGCCATTTGGAAAGCAATGACTATGCTAACAGGTGGGATGGTATATCTTACCCAGGACTGGCTGTGGTTTGTCACCTTAAGGGAATGCACAATAAAGAATCTTGATTTTAAATCGTACTCATGGTTACATGAATAAATCTGGGCTTACTACTGCTCAGTCCTCAGGAGACAAGAGTTAGCAGGAAGAAATCAGGATGATTCACTTGGCTACCTTGAAGAAGATGAATGGAACATCTCAAAGCTCCATCATTTGTACTCACTGGCATCAAGGGCTTTTAGGAGGGAAAGGAAGAACAGAGCAGAAAGACTATATGTTGAGTAGGACTTTGTTATCTAAGGAGTACCTCTCCTTTTTCCTTCTTTAGAAACATTGGGACATAGAACACAATGGTCCTCAACCCCCTGTGGCTACCTCCTGCAGTTCTCTTTAGAAAGACATATTCTTATAACTAAGGACTAAGGAGGGGCACTGCAAAAGCCTTTGGGTGTTCTAGTTTGTGTCAATATAAAGAAAAATTTAGCAGTAACCTTTCAGTTGAGGCTTTACTTGAGAAGTTTTGTTTTGTCAAAAATCTTTGGCCTTCTTAGGTTTGTGGGACATGGTTCCAATCTTCACATGGCTTCCTCCCTATGTCTGTGCCTCTGTATCCACTTTCTACTTCTCATAAGGACACTATTAGAGTAGAGGTCCACCCTACTCCATTATGATTTTGTCTTAACTATAGTTAGACTTACTATAACCCATTGCCAAATAAGGTCACATTCTAAGGTATGGGGTGGGTTAGACTATGGGGTGGTTAGGGGGTTCATATTCAGCTACAAAATTATAATATTTTGCACAAATCAAGAGTTTATAGTTGTTTTCAAAACAAAGACAGCAGGCCAGTATTATGTTAGTTAGTACATGATCATATGTCTTAACTTCTATTTTGAAAAATTTTAAATATATGTAAAAATATGTGAGAAAACAAGGAAACCACATGTTTTCATCTTATATTTGAACAATTGTTAACTGTTGGTCTGTGTGCCCTCCCCTTTCCAGTTTATATGTGTAAACAATGTTTAAAATACTTTCATGTATATTATCTCCTTTCAATCTTGAGACAACGATAAAAAAAGTAGTTTAAGTAGTTTTACAGGAAAATTCAATTTTTTTAATTTTAATTTTTTATAGCAAATCACTATCTTAATGTAGATGCCAATTTTAAAGATAGTATGGGTGGAGAAGGAGATGCATTATGCCTTTATGCATGCTTTATTGTTTTGTTTTGTGAGTGCATTCTACTCCATTAGTACAGGAAAAAGAGGCTTTTGTCATGTTATAACCTTATCTCTTATTCCAACTGAATGGAGTGTGTGTGTGTGTGCGCGCGCACGCATGCGTGTGTGTATGTGAGTACTGAGGCTTGAACTCAGGGCTTGGGTGCTATCCTTGAGCTTTTTTTGCTCTACTTCTGGCACTTTGCTGGTTATTGGAGATAAGTATCTCATGGATACTTTGAACCATAATCCTCAGATCTCAGCCTCTTAAGAAACTAGAATTAAAAATATGAACTACCAATGCCCAGCTGAGTGAATTGTTTTTTAAGTAAGACTGTTATGGTATACTGTCAATTTCTGCTTTTCTAGAAATTCAGGTAATGAATAACTCTGGTTTCAGTTAATCTTTAAAAATAGGGTTTTACTGGACAAATTTTATTTACACATAATAAATGAAAAAGTCTGAAACGTTAAGAAAGCATCCTAATTCAGAACAATTCTAGGCCAAAAGTGATATTTGTAGATAATTCAAAGCAAAAAAAAAGTAAACCAAATGAGCCACTTAATCTGTGGTTTGGGTATCATTTTTTTCTGCCAGTAATCAATGAAAGTGAAAAGTATCCCTGGAATTTGAAGCTATTAGAACCTATTTAATTCAACATCATTCTTTCACATGATTGTGAATAACGATTTAATAGAAACATTTATATTCACGTGCAAATACTGATTACCAATAATTAGTATTTGAGTCCTGATTCTTTTCATGTGCTGATTTGCATAACCACATTCTTATCCTGTTTAGAGTTCCAAATGCTTAAACCAGTATAGGATTTTTTTCCCCTTACTCTCTTTTTCTGCTTGACTGAGAATACCAAGAATGTTCCCAATACTCACTTGAAGGTTGATTTAGTCACACTAGCAAAACCCCAGGCTCAAATGTCAAATGGGATCAGTTCAGTACACCGCACAAATCACACTGCAATCTTTTTGCTCCAGAAGTTATAGTTGCATATTAGTCATCACAGCAAATGTAAATGTTCAGTGATTATTCATGAGTTTTGCTAGCTTCCTAAATGGGAATTTTTTAACCTTTGTGTATTTGAAACAATTGAATGTTGAAATTCAGTGGCTGAAGGCAGCAATCCAGGCTTCATTAGTACAGAGGAAGCAGTGCTCACTTTGTTACACAAATAATTAGAGAGATTAAATGAAAATAAACAGTGAGAGGATGTGCTGAAGCTCTAAAGTTAGGTAATTATTTTAATTACTCTAGTGACTTCCACCAACCTTCATACCAATTACAGATCAAATTTAAATTGTTTTATAGAAGAATATCATAAGCTGTATAGAAAAAGTACTGTAGCTACCCAGTGATTATTCTTCATAGAAATGGTATTTTCTTCCAATTTCCATTAAAGAAATTTATTTCTATTACACCACCTAATAAATCTTACATATTTTCTCATGCATGATATATTTTTGCACATAAAAGTTTTGTACTCTGGTTGTATACTTCAAATGGATATTCTTGATAATATCTCTGTAACCCTATATCTTTATATATATGTATATTATTGTAAAGACACTGTACAGAAGTTACAGTTACATGAGCAAGGTAATAAGTCCATTTCCTATTGAGCATTGTTACCCTCTCCATTGTTGTTCCCTACCATCCCTTTCCTCCCCACCTCCCCCCAACTCCTCCCTCTCCTCCCCAAACTTGTAAAGTTCGTTTTCAACATAGTTCTTGTACATCTCGTTGTTACAATGGGTCATCTTGTATCCTTATTTCAGTATTTTGTTATTTCCCTTCCCCTCCCCAAATTAGAAAAATGTATATTTAAGATGCAGGACAACGGAATCAAATACAGTGACAACAGATGTAACCCTGTTGTAATCTTTATTGAGATTTGACCATTAGGGATTTTTGAGTCATTGAGTATAAAACAATATGGCACATTCACCCACTTGCAATAAGTGTCACTTAGAATCGTGTCATCCTTACTGTATGCCTTGACTTTGGGGCAATTGATTTCTTCTTTCTTCTTCCTATAGCTATTTAGGAAAACTCTAACACACCAATGGAAATCTCTTTCCCTATAGGTGGAGGCACTATTTGAAGATATTTCACTTCATATTTATGTGATAATTGTGATCAGAGAGACTCCCAGGTTAACTATTTCCATGTAGTGCCAATTTTGCTGCAAAACACTTATCCTCTTTAATCCTTGCAAGATTCCCATGGTGTACATAATAAGGAAATGGAGCCTTTGAGAAGCTCATTAAATTTGTAGAGTTGCACAAGGAAAAGTAGCCCAGCTGGGACTCAAACCCATGTCTGCCCAGCTTCAAGAAACATGATGGCTGAGAACAGATGAGATAAACCTGGCTAACCATGTATGTAATACAAAAATGGAGCAACAGCTCTTCATGTGCTCCTTAAACTGTGAGCACTAGCTAAAATCTCAAGTTCCAAATTTAACTGTTGTTCAGTAAAGAGCCTTGGTGTGGGAGAAGACAGGAAAGGGCTTACTATTAAGACTAGTTAAGACCTAACAGAAGCATCATTAAAACATCACTAATGAAAGTGATGTTTTTTTAATACAATTCACTGACCAGTTGATTTTTACTCCAGCTCACATGAGCCATTTTGTTCAACCAAATAAAAAAAATTTTCACAGAGTAAGTCTTCAGTAAGTATGGATGGTGGGTTTCAGTTTGTGTGCTGCCTTCTAGCATTTAAGGAAAGCCAGTATTGATTTCTTGCCCACCCCATTACCCTTACTCATGATGTTACATGCATACAAAGCCCAGAGCAGGGCATGAGTTTCCTAAGTTGTGTTTGTAAGTATTATGCCCACCTTTGGTCCTCAGCTCCACAGACTTGGGCTCCTCCCTGCCCTGGAGTTCCTGCTATACAGTGGGCCCTCTCTCCGCCCAGACCACATGAGCTCCCATCTACCTCACTTCCTACCCTGAGACGCTGCTGCTACCTAGAAAGTGGCAGATGCCATGAGCTCCTCTCAGGGAGCTCCTCTAATAAACCTTGTAATAATCTTTCTCCCGTGCCTGCCTGCCTCTGCGTGGTCCCCTGGGATGCTGTGATGGATCCTTTCGGTGTTCCATTCAAGATACATTGGGGCTCTTCTAGAATCTTGGTGGACATCCAATGGAATCTTTATTTTGATTTTAGGATGCACGAATCTGCAGAGCTTCAAATGTGATTTGTGAGTTAGGACAGCAAGCTTCAGTAGGTTAGGAGAAGAGACCAGTGTGTAAGATTTCACTCTCCAGTGTCAGAATGTGAGCATGAAATTGAAGCAACTCACAGATGGGCCACCCCCTATAATGGAAAGGAGGTTCAAGGTAGAGCCAGAAAAGAATACCCAGAAAGGTGAAGCAGACATCTCCTCCAAAAGCTATGCTTTGCCCTCTGAGAATGCACAGTTGGATTTGTGAACATAACTGAAGAAGGCAGAAAAATCAGAGAAGATACACTCAGAAATTATTTATCTGGAGCAGGAAGAGGGGGTGGGTATTCCTTCTGTTTGGAAGCCTCTCCCTGGGATGTGTGCCCACAAGTATGCTCTCTTCTTTCTTAGCCCACCATGAGTAGATCCCCTAGCTAGAAAAGGCAAAATCATGCGCCAACGGTGTACTTATCCAATGTACTTGTGCAGACGCTGTCATGGTTCCATATGCCATGGTCTGGTTCTGATGGTACCTCGCTGGTGTCTAGGAGTGCTGAGTGTTCAGAGGAAGAGGTGCAGGCTGTGCACAGGACGCCATAGGCTGCACTTCTAGACCCGTTCTTCCACTGGCCACATTTGACACTAACCTGGAAGAAATTCCTTTTAATCCTGAGTTTTGGTTTCCTTATCTGGAAAATGAAGGGGAAATGTGCTTTCCAACCTTCCTTGAAAGGATCGCAGGGAGAAAATTCTGGTGAGAGTAAACTGTAATGGGACTGTGGCTCCAGATTATTGAAGAAAAGCCAAGTTAAACCATACTCAGTTGGACTTTGAAGAATTTCCAAATCTAACTGCAGTCTGGAAGCGCTGTTTGGGATTGATGTCCTTCTTATGGGCTGCCTCACATTGCTCCCCCTCTCCCTCTCCCCCCCCCCGCTGTCCCTCCCTTTCTCTTCTCCCCTCCCCCTCCCTTCCTCTTTCCCTCCCTCCCTCCCTCCCTCCCAGGTCTCCGAGTTTTCCCGCAAGTGAATGGATTTTCCTGGCTGATCTCCAAAGACCTTGCAGTATTTTGGAAAGCTTAGGAGATCCGAGGACGGGCACCATCCCCGCCCGGGGTCGAGCCTCCCCGCGGGGAGCCTCCTCCCGCTCTCCTTTTGAGCCAGTGCAGGGGCCGCGGGCGGGCACAGACCCGCAGCGCCGGCCCTGTCGCTCCCGCCCGCCCGCCCGCCCGCCCGCCCGCCCGCTCTGGCGGCCCCTCCCAGCCTGGGCTGCGCTGCCGTCTTCCCTCCGGAGGACTGGGGGGACGCTGGAGTCTGCAGCGCCCCCGCCCCCCGGCTTTTTCTTTCTTTGCTTGCTTTGGGATCTTGCTGCCAGAGCCGCGAGAGGTTCTGAGAAGAAAAGAACGGGTACGGGAGGAGCTCGGGTGTCTGCTGCGGCGCGGGAATAGAACTGGGGACATCACATCTGTCGGGTCCCCCGCCCTCCCGCCACGGGTGTCGGCGCCAGGGTGGGAAGCCCCCGGCACCTGCTGCCCGCCTCGGAGCAAGTCCCAGGGAGCGTCACTGGGGTCCGCAGCTGGGCACCATTCCCTGCAGCGGCACCGGACAGGAGCAGCGAGGCGCCCCGGGTGTCGCCTCAGCCACCCCGGCTTCGGAAAGCTCGTGGTGCTTTCCCTGCGCTCGCCCCAACTCCGGGGCTAACAGCTCGCGGCTGGACCGAGTCCCGCTTCCCGCGGACTCCCCGAGAGCGAGGGCACCCTGGCAGCCCGGCCCCCGGGCCGCTGGCACCCCTTCTAATTCCAGCTGTGCCAGCCCGGGCGCGGATCCCGCACGCCGAGCTGGGGAGCTCTGGGGCTCGGGGCGCCCGAGGGGGAGAGCGTGCGGGCCGCGGCCCCCTGAGCGCGGGCGCCGCCGCCACTGTCCAAGCCGCGCACTTCCCCGCGCACGTCCAGCTCGTCCCCTTCTTCTGGGGCGTCCGACCCGGGGGCAGTGCGCGCCATGAAGTCGGTGCTGTTCAGCCGCTTTTTCATCCTCCTGCCCTGGATCCTGATCGTCATCATCATGCTCGACGTGGATACGCGCAGGCCCGCGCCGCCGCTCACCCCCCGTCCGCACTTCTCTCCCTACGCCGCCGCGGGCCGTGGGGCCGCCCGCGTCCCGCTTCCCCGCAGGGTCAGCCCGGGGCGCCACGCCGAACAGCGCAATGAGTCTCGGCCGCGGGCGGAGCCGGAGCCGCCGCTGCCCACCATCTATGCCATCACGCCCACCTACAGCCGCCCGGTGCAGAAAGCGGAGCTCACCCGCCTGGCCAACACGTTCCGCCAGGTGGCGCGGCTGCACTGGATCCTGGTGGAGGACGCGGCGGCGCGCAGCGAGCTGGTGAGCCGCTTCCTGGCGCGGGCCGGGCTGCCCAGCACGCACCTGCACGTGCCCACGCCGCGGCGCTACAAGCGGCCGGGGCTGCCGCGCGCCACCGAGCAGCGCAACGCGGGCCTCGCCTGGCTGCGCCAGACGCACCAGCAGCAGCGCTCTCAGCCTGGCGTGCTCTTCTTCGCCGACGACGACAACACCTACAGTCTGGAGCTCTTCCAGGAGGTAGCAGCCTGCCTGCCCTGCTGGGGGACCACGGCGGGAGGGACCCTGGGTCTGGCCGCGCTGAGGTCGCACGTTTGGAGTTCTGGGTTCCCGTGCACACATTCGGGGCTCCTCGCTCGTTGTGCAGGTGGAGAAGCCGGAGAGGACAGGTGTGGCCTAGGAGGAAGGGAATTTGCCTTAGGTTTTCTTGGCCTCTGGACTGTGGCCAAGCGGCTTGGGGTTGCAGTCCAGACCCAGAAGCAGGCCTAATGTACGGGGTGACGTCCAGGTAATTCGGAATTGAGCAGCGTGTAGGTGGAGGTGGTGTTTAAAACTCAGGTTAGGGATAAATCTCTCCTATGTATGCTACGGAAATGATAGTGAAGACACTTCCATAGGTCCCCCATCCATCGCTTCCTATTCTCCACAAAATAGTTCTTTCTGCCCCTGAAGATAGCTTCTTTTTTTTCTTTCAAGGAAACCTTGTTTGGCAAATAAGTTGGAATTGTTTTGCTCTGTGGTTATGTTTTTTTGCAAAAGGCAGCATCTGGGCTGCTTTCCTCTTTCTGACCTTTCTGGAAGGCCTCTGTACTTTCTGGTAAGATCTTGTTTGCTGCTTATGGCAGGCCAACACACTTATCCAGCACAGGTGGAGTTATTTTAAGCTGATATTTTACAGTGGAGCTGTGAATAGTCTACAAAGAAAACTGAATTGCATGGTTCCCTTCCCCATCCCCCACCCCCTTACCCCATTACAGCCAAAAGAAAGCTTGTTGGTGTCTTTGTCCTCTGAGACTGTAGCGTTCTTCCATCTGAAATTCCTTGACATCCTGCTGGCTACCAACTCCATCTCCCCCTTTCCTCAAGTAAATTGGACACTAAAAAAACAGTGTGGGTTGGCACTGGTAAAACAGTCTGTGTCTAGTAATGGAAAGCCCTAACTCTCCCCCAGCCCACACTTTCATCCTTATCTCTGTTTTGTTTTCGGAATCTCAGGACAATTCATCTGTACCCTACCTGTTGAATTTTTTATCGATTCCATTCCATGATTGGTGGCTCACGCCTGTCAGCTACTCAGGAGGCTGAGATCTCAGGATTGAAGTCAGCCAGAGCAGACAAATCAGGATACTCTTATCTCCAGTTAACCATCAAAGAACCAGAAGTGGAGGTATGGCTTAAGTAGTAGAGTTCCAGCCTTGAGCAAAGAAACTAAGCAAGAGTGCAAGGCCTTGGGTTGGGAAGATAGCTCAGTGGTAGAGTGCTTGACTTGCATGCAAGAGGCCGTGTGTTTGATTTCTCAGCACCATATAAGCAGAAAAAGCCAAAAGTGGTGCTGTGGCTCAAGTGGTAGAGCGCTAGCCTTGAGCTGAAGAGCTGAGGGACAGCGCCCAGGCCCAGAGTTCAGGCCCATGACCAACAACAACAACAAAAAAAAGTGCAAGGCCTTGAGTTCAAGCCACATTTACACACACACACACACACACACACACACATTCCTTAAGGTTAATTGTCACCTTCATTTTATTTATCTGTCTTCTAAGATAAAATGAATAGTTGTTCTTCATCTTTTCTTCTTCATTGCATAGTGCTTTCCGTCCATATTTCTCCAGAGACATAAGCTTGGTAGTGAATGGCATAACAGCAGTAAAGTTGATATATATTATTTGAAGGATCTGCTTTTATTTTAAAATTGGGCTGCTTCAGTGTTCCTCCCCTAAAAGAAGTGGCTTATATTCTTTATTATTATTATTATTTTATTTTATTTTTGTGAACACACTGTACAGAGGGGTTACAATTACATGGGCAGGATAATGCGTACATTTCTTATCAAGCATTGCAGCCTCCTCCTTTGTTTACCCTTCACATCCCTTCCCCGCCCCCCCACCCAATCCTCCCCGCCCCCCCACCAACGTTGTAAAGCTCATTTTCGACATGACAACTTGTACTTCTCATTGTTGCAACAGGTCCACCTGTATCCTTAAATGACTTGTTTTTCCCTATCTCCTCTACAAGTTATACTGACATCAAATATAGTGAAAGCAGGGGTTATACTGTGGGGGAGGGACATACAAAGCAACAAAGAGATAATCTTATAAATGCGTTAGAAACACATGCATGAAAGAAAAAACATTAAAATACATATCTAAGGGTTCATTTTCCTAACATCACATTATCTGACCTTTTCTGCTTGACTCAGACATATACTAGATATTGCAAATAAGGGAAACCATGGGACCTATGTTTCTTTGGGCCTGGTTTACTTCACTTAATATAATTTTTTCCAAGTTTTTCCATTTCCTAACAAATGGGGCAATGTCATTCTTTCTGATGGAGGCATAAAATTCCATTGTGTATATATACCAGATTTTCTTGATCCATTCATCTACTGAGGGGCATCTGGTCTGATTCCATATCTGAAGTGGCTTATATTCTGAATCAAAGAACTTCACATTTCAGTGCTCAGGAATTTTTATTTTTGTTTTGCCAGTCATGGGGCTTCAACTATGGACCTGGGTGCTGTACCTGAGCTCTTCAGCTCAAAGTGAGCACTCTACCACTTGAGCGACAGCGCTACTTCCGGTGCTCAGTAATTTAAAAACCAAGTCTTTATTTATATATTTTTAATCTGGTTCAACTTGAAAGCTGCCTTACCTGTGAAGAATTCATGGCCCCGTTTAAGCAAAATAATTCAAATCATTGTTAATAAGCATTGATGGAATGGACTGTGAAAGGGAATTAGTTCCATTTATCACAGCTTTTAGCTTATTGGCAAGAGTGTTAAGCAAGTGCAGAAGTTGGCACATACAGGCAGTGAATACAGCCTTCCTTTAACGCTTCTCAAACTGAAAGAAGGGCTTGTGGTGGAGGATATTTAGAAGCAGGAGAAAGTATTCCCTTCCCCATGTGTCTGTGGGAGAAGGTGGGGAGAAGATAAAGAGGAGAGGAAGACGAATAGTAACAAAATAGAAACTAAAGTAAAACCCATGCAAACTTCCTCAGGCTATAAAATTTTGCACAATGAGAGGCAATGAAATGATCAAAATAAATAAACTTAAGTGACATTTTGTGGAGAGATGCCAACTATATAAAATACATAACAGGTTGGCTTAATTTAGAATGTAAGTTCTATATTGCTCAGCCAGGCATTTTGTGACCACTAGACTTTGCCTCTGGTTCTCTCTCCCTCACCTGTGATTGCTTACACAGAACAGGGCGCCCTTTTTCATAAATGCATTTTGACATTTAGTTTTTTCTTCTTACAACTTTTTTCCTTGTATGGCAAACAACATTTGAACTTGATCCAGTGGAGTTTATGCATCCTTTTGTCTTTGTGCATTTCTCAGAATTTCAAGTTCTTTTAAACCTCAGTTTTATTCATGAGATGGGTTACCATATACCCATTCTGGAATTAATGATTCTATTGTGAACTATAGTGTAGATGCTATTTTCTTGGAGAACAAATAGGACCTGGTATAACTAATAAAGACATGAGTCGTTGCAGGAAGAGAAAGACACTCAACATGGATTCTGTAGGGATAAATCTCAGCCCCTTATGTTGCATGTATATACACAACTTAGTTTATAAGCCGTACTTAAGAATGACCCAAGTCAGGCTTCATCTGTTATTCGTAGTACTTCTAATTTTCCTGTATGATGTTAGATAAGATAAAAGGAGGGAAATGAACCAGTTACAAATTAGCTCATTGAGTATTGGCTGCAAATGAAGGAAAGTAAAGGATGAAAGGTCTCCAAATTAAATTAAAGACACACCAGGCATCTGTGTTCAATTATTCCTCCCTGGTAACTGGAATAAGGTTTTTCCTCCCTCCCATACAGCTAACTAATTTTCAGCTTTCTTTCAAGTGAGCTGCACTGCAAGGAAAGTAATGTTTCTAGGGAACAACCCTATTTGAACAGCCAATTCAATTTGCAAATGAAGCCGAGTGTGAGAGACAAAATGTGTCCACCAGAAAAGCAGGTGGTAGGGTTTTTCTAGGTTTCAAGTACCTCAGCAACTGGTGCAGAGCTTCCTAAGGCATGGATGGGCTTTCAGGCATGGATCCCTGGTAATCTTGCCTGCCTGTGCATCCTATCGATCCAGCTCTCTGAAAAGCGTATTTACAAAGGATTTAAGCTGCTTTAATAAAAGCCACAACTACAGATAAGTGTGACTATATCTCTTTCTACTTTCAGTGCCACTATTGATCAGATTTCTGTTCTTCATCAGAAAACCTTCAAAGCTAACCAAAGGTTATGGTTTTCAGTGAAGTTAGTTTGGAAATCAATTGAACTGAAAAATTTGAAAGAAAATAGTACTTTAGGGTTGGCTCATAATCCTGCCTAAGCTGAGATCCAGTTTTGAAGCCAGCATGGGCAGACAAATCCAAGAGACTCATCTCCAGATAACCAGCAAAAAAGTTAGATGTAGAGGTGTAGAGCACTACAGGAAAAAGTTAAGAGCGCAAGGCTCTGAATTCAAGCCTTAGTATTGGCACCAAATAGTACTTCACAAGCAAGAAATTAACAAAAAAAATACTAAACTAAAAACAGTTTAATCTTAAAGAGAGAAGACTGGAAGACAAGGCAGGTCAGACATTTAAGGAATGCATGGAAGGAGTGAGTTAATGAGACTTGCTTCTTGAAGACATTTCTAGAAACAGTGAAGTGGAAGAAAGAGGCCTTCACTTGATTTTGTGTTATTGTTGGACTGTGATGCTGTTTGTGTGCACTAGACAGATGAAGTTAGTGAGGTTTAATTCTGTCTTATTACTGTAGGGACTATTTCTGTGTTTCCCTTTTCATGCTTACTGAAGCCATAAGCCAAAAGACATTCGAGTTAATAATGCTTGACCCTTTTTGCCCTGAGTAGCAACTAAAGTTTGTGAAAGTAGACAATAGTTT
Organism: Dipodomys ordii; assembly: GCF_000151885.1. Classification (NCBI taxonomy): domain Eukaryota; kingdom Metazoa; phylum Chordata; class Mammalia; order Rodentia; family Heteromyidae; genus Dipodomys; species Dipodomys ordii. The sequence continues at coordinate 255,637 of NW_012267388.1, read as the reverse complement.
TACCTTTTTAAGTGTCTAAGCTTAGAGTGACTCTAAAACTCTTAAACCTAGAAGGGTCCCTTGGTGGTAGCCCTAAATGACTGCATGAAATGTTCCCCTTGTATTTTATATTTTTACCCTGTGAAAACATATTAATAGGTATGCCACAGGCCTGATGAAATGTAAAAATTTTGTTAAAAAATGTGTATAGAAAACTACAGCCAAAAAAAAAAAAGAAAACTACAGCGAGTTTTCTTGGACTATAAATGTTAGATCTATAGATTTCCTTTAGTCTCTCTGGGTGTGTCTTGAATTATGGCCCACTTTTAAAATAGGGTTTCCCTTAGAGAGCATCACTTTTCATTTGGATTTTGAGATTTTAATAGGCCGGGAATAATTCAGGTTTAGAAGACATTTCTCCATCTGCCTCTCCTGCTGATGCATCTCCCTACCCATCATTTGTCTTCCCTCAACTGACTCTCATGAATAGGCATAAAGACATGGTTTGATGTGATGAATCTTGTGTCTTTTAAATATTTAGGCTGTTCTTTACTTCTTGGAAACTGTAGTGTGTGCTTGCATCCTCTCTCTCCTCTACTTGCTTCTAGATTATAAGCTGGTACATTTTCTCTCATGTGAATAGTAATGAAATACTAATTGCTTTTAAGGCATGCTACAAAAACAAAATAGGATAAACAAAGGCTATGGTCTTATTTATTAACTATTCCAGGTAGTACTCAAGTTGTGTATGTGTATGTGTTCACAGAATTCAGTAATATTCAAGCCTTTTGCACTGTGGTGAAAATTTGCTCAGTCTGTTACATTAGCCCATCAATGTCTGCTTGATTCATGGTGCTATTGAAGCATGAAATTTATATTTTTATATGATTCTCAAAATTTTCTTGGAAACAAAAGTAAAATAGTTACAGTAGTCCATAGATGGGTTGGTTTAGAATGCATTTCCAGTTTACAATAATAAAGCTACAGTAATTTTGTACATGTGTGTCTGTTCTGGGGCTTGAACTCAGGGCATGGATACTGTCCCTGAGCTTTTTTCGTGAGGCATGAATATAGTCCTTTGGTGAGTGAAGGAATTTAAAGAAGTAGAACATGATTATAGCTTAATCTTTACTACTGAACAATTCAACCGGCATCACCTTTTTAATTTATTTTTTCATGTACTAAGATTGGAACTCAGGCCGTTACACTTGACTAGCTTGTTTGCTTACTGGGGCTCTACTATTTAGGCCATGCCCACAGCTTAGTTTTTTGCTAGTTAATTGGAAATGAAGTTTTGAGGCCATTTCTGCTGGCTTTGAATTGACATCCTTAGATCTCAGCCTCCCAAGTAGCTAGGATTACAGCTGTGAGCCACAGTGCCAAGCTCATTATCACTAATTTTGATAGAAGCACTGGAAGTAGTTGAGAAGGTCCTCTAGCCTTTGTGTGGCAGAGAGAGAAGTTTGAATCCATGTCCCCTGATTCTAAAGGTTGTGCTACTAATGTCCCTGAAACTGTCTTTAGGACATAGTCAGATGGGAGTAGGTCACCGGAATATTTAAAGCACTTGACTAGCAAGAGTCTCTGATAGTGTTGATACCTTCTGCCTTTTTTTTTTTTTTGGTCTGGTTGTGGGGCCTGAACTCTGGGTCTGGCCACTGTTCCTCAGCTCTTCAGCTCAAGGCTAGAGCAATACCACTTGAGCCACAGCGCCACTTCCAGCTTTTTTTCTTTTTGCTTATGTGGTGCTGAGGAATCGAACCCAGGGCCTCATGAATGCAAGGCAAGCGCTCTATCACTGAGCCACCTTCCCAGCCCCCTTCTGCCTTTTTTGAACTCAAGTCTTTTTTGGCTTTCTTATCAACTTTCCTTTCCCTTCTCTTGACTTTTTTTTTCTTTTATGGTTAACTATTTCTCTATATGTTTATGGAGTACAGAAGATATTTTTGTGTATTTATATATTTTTCCTTTATGGTTAACTATTTTAATTTGACCAGAACTCTATATGTGTGTGGAGTACAGAAGATATTTTTGTGTATTTATATACTATGGAATGTCTATATTAAGCAATTAGAATTCAGTACCCTACATACTCATTTTTGAGGTATTGAGAATGTTTTAAATATACTCAATATTCAATGTGTTATAGATTGTATTCACCACATTGTACAATAGAGCTTCTGAATTCTTCTCTACTAATTTAAATTCTGTGTTTTTGGCCAACAACTTCCTAAACCTGCCCTTACCTTTTCCTACCCCTCATGTCCTTTTTTTTTTGTTCTAGTACTAGGGCTTGAACTCAGGGCTTCATACTTTCTTTTGGCTTTTTTGCTGAAGGCTGGGGCTATAACCCTAGAGCTCCACTTCTGTCACTTTGCTGGTTAATTGGAGATAAGAATCTCATGGATTTTTCATGGGCTGGCTTTGAACCACAATTCTCAGGTCTCAGCCTCCTTAGCAGTTAGGATTACAGGCACTTGGCTCTCATGTCATTTTGCTTATGAAAATTTTATAACTTCCTGCACTGTCTCCCTGACAGACAATTTAATGTTTTAAATATTTTTTAAGTCTGAGGGAAATTGCCAGATTAGTGTATCAGCTGTCGTCCTACTTTTTAAGTGTGTTCCTGTAAATAGATAATAAAGCTAGAGGGCAAACATTAAAGTAATTTTTGCCCTTTTCTGAGGTACATAGAAACCACAACTCTGTCTTTCAGGCATCTTCTCAGGGCAGGCAGAATGGAATGGAAGAATAATTTTCAGGGTGGAATGGAGTATGGGGATAGAATGAACTGTTTCAGGAGCATTCACTGCATTACAGAGGAGAGAAGCAGGGGATCTGAGTCAATCAGAGAAAAAGCTCATGTGACAGTGTGCACCTTATGAGGGCTGTCCATGCTCCTCCTAGCCATAGTCATCTCTCTGCTTGCTTCTTGGTAGGAGGCTTCTTAATTTTCCTGTCCAGTTTCTTCTGGAATTGGGACTTGCCTTTGGTTTCAAACCTAAATGAACAAATTATTGGCTGAGTCTTGTATGCCTAAAATGCATAAAACACCCATAGCAGCATTGAGGGGAGCAGTCATATTCTTTACCAAAGGTCAAATCTTTTGGCCCACTTCCCCAAATAGCTAGCAGCTCAGTAGTTTGTGGTTCATATTATCTGTTTTTTTAAATTTATTTATTTATTTTTGGCAATACTAAGGATTGAACTTAGACCCTCATGCTTGCTCAGCTTGCCTACCTGGAAGATGTTCTGTCACTTGCAACATGCCTCCAGACCTAGTTTTTGCTGGTTAACTAGAGATGGAGTCTAAAAAACTTTTTTTTTCCTGGGCAACCTAGAGCTACAGTCTTCTAGATCTCACTGTCCTGAATAGTCCTGAATAGGATTACTGGTGTGAGCCACTGGCTCCCTGTTAGTTTGTTGTTTTAATCAGTCTCCTTCATCAACAGAAAGAACTTTGAACATGATGTACACACACTGACTTGAAGACTTGTCCTGTCAGCTTTCAGTGCAGGTGTGTCTTGTCTCTTAGTAGGAGCACACAATTCTGAAAACCTGTACTTTTAAAGATTCTTTCTTATTGCTTGTCTAGAGTCAGTGTGTGCTGAGAAATGTAAGATTTAGAACATGGAATTAAGGAAGTGATACTTGAGCTGTGGCGGAAACAAGTGGGTGATGGCGCAGAGGGAAGAGGAACCTCTCCAGGGAGATGCAGCCTTATTTGTAATCTGGGAAAAGAGGATATGTGGGATACCCTGAGACCTGAAAGATGTTCTTGATGGCCAGGGGCTGGGAGGAGGACAGGTGGAGGTGAAGAAGTAAGCATCCACTTTTCCATGCCCTGTGTGCCCAAGTGTGATTCTTTTCTTTGGACAGCTTTTAGTAACCAAAAGAAACAAACTCTTTGGTTTTATTTTGGAAGTGGTATTTAACTGGATATAGTCATGACCTTCTCTAAACCTGTGAATTTAAAGATATGCACAGCAAGCCAGGTACCAGTGGTTCATGCCTGTAACCCTATCTACTCAGAAGGTTGAGATCCGAGGACTGCAGTTTGAAGCTAGTCTAGGCAGGAAAGTCTGCAGACTATCTCTAACCAATGAAAAGCAGGAACTAGAGCTGAGGCTTAAGTGGTAGAGTGCTAGAATAGAGTGAGAAAGCTAAAGGACTGTGCTCAAGCTCTAAGTTCAAGCCCCAGCACTAGCACACACCCACCCCCCCCACACACACAAACACATACACACACACACAAAACACACATGCATACACCTGCACACAATGCACACATGCACACACACACACACACACACACACACACACAGCAGTGTGAAGAACATACTTTCCTTCTTCTTGTATTTGTCTTTTGCCTCTGGCCTTCAGAATTACCCACTAGGCAGATCTTTCACTTGTTTTTATTGTTGGTGGTAGTAGTCATGGGGCTTGAACTGGGGGCTTGGGCGTTGTCCCTGAGCTCTTTTGCTCAGGGCTGGTACTCTTCCACTTTGAGCCACAGTGCCACTAGTAGTTAATTGGAGATAAGAGTCTCACAGGGACTTTTCTGTATGGGCTAGCTTCAAACTGCAATCCCCAGATCTCAGCTTCTTGAGTAGCTAGGATTACAGGCATGAGCCACAGATGCCCACCTCAAATCTTTTAACTGTTACAAGAGATAAGATAGTAAAAGAATTAAACTATTAGGAAAACTGTGAGTAGTATTTTATAATAAGGAGTTCATACTGTGTTAATCAGGCTGACCTTGAACTCAGGATCCTTCTACCTTAGCTCCCAAGGTGTTAGGATTATAGGCATATGCTACAACACCTGGTTAGTAAATACTAAATGCCTAGTTGTGCTAAGGATGTGGTGGTGTAAAATTTTGCAAATGCTTTATAGATGTTTGGAGCAGTACTTAGCATGCTATAACTGTGCATGAATATTTGTTGAATGCATAAAACACTTAGAAGCTGAAGGAATTGATTACCAAAGAAAATTTATTCCAGAAAATAATCCTGTATAGAATGTCATTTAAATAATAGTTCCAAGTTACTTACTGTTTTAAGATTATATTGAGTCATCCAGGCCCAAGTGGCTCATACCTGTAATCCCACCTACTCAGAAGGCTGAGATCTGAGGATTGAAGTCAGGCCCAAGCAGGCAAATTGAAAGACGATTAATTTCCCAATTAATCATCAGAAACCTGGAAGTGGAAGTGTGGCTTACATGGTAAAGTACCAGCCTTGAGCAAAAGACCCAAGCAAAAGCAGGAGTCTTTGAGTTCAAGCCCTAGTACTAACATACAAAATATTCTCTTGAGCCATTAAATATTAAGTGATAAAGATAAATGTGACACCTTACTTTAAGTGCTTAATAGGCACGAGGGGGAGTTATATCAAGGTAGCTATTGAATGTTGGGCCTCTACACGCGCAAGAAAGTTTGGGTGCTGGTAGGATCTCAGACAGGAGCTGGGGAGTAAACAGCCCCTTGTTCAAGGCCAGCTTCAGTACTTGCATTACATTGGCAAGGGTTGCCTACCTTATGCGGTTGCTTTGGGTACTGAATTATGGACCTGTCCTGTATAATCAGCAACCAAAAATTGCTCCTTTTGTCTTACTAAGAAACTAATTTCCTATAAAGATAGTACTGGTGCTTACTAGTTTAATAGTTAAAAGAGTGCTTAATAGTTCAATGCCCAATTTTGTAACATTTATGCTGTTTTTATAGTCATTATTAATTGTGATGGGCTAAGTGATTCCAAAAGGGGTTTTAAGACAAGCTGAGCACCAGTGGTTTTCACTGTAATTCTAACTACTCAAAGTGGGTTGAGATCTGAGGATCCAGGTTCTAAGCCAACCCAGGCATACAAATCTGAGAGTCTTTATCTTCAATTACCCAGCAAAAAAAGGTAGAAGTGAAGTTGTGATTCAAGAAGTAGAGCACTAGTTATGATTAAAAAAAACAAGCTAAGTAAGAAGCCAAGTGTGGATACCTCACACCTATAATCCTAGCTACTCAGGAGGCTGCGTTCTGAGGATCACAGTTGAAAGCCAGCTCAGGCAGAAAAATCTGTGTAACTCTTATCTCCAATAAACTACCAAAATGAAAAAGCAAAAGACAAAATCCAGAAGTGGAGCTATGGCTCAAGTGGTAGAGTACTAGCTTTGAGCAAAGAAGCCAGGGACAGCACCAAGCCTCTAAATTAAAGCCCCAGAACACACGCTCTCTCTCTCTCTCTCTCTCTCTCTCTCTCTCTCTCACACACACACACACACACACACACACACACAAACACACACACAAACACACACATACACACACATACACACACACAACACACAGCCACAGGACTTTTTTACAACTTTAATTTCTATATGCATATTGCCACTGCTGATTTAAGTATAGGAGGATCACATTCCTCCTATGTGGCCATCCCACATGTCAACATATTAGATAATTGCACTATATCAGTTGATTAGATTCTTCTCAACTCTCCACTCTTCACATGGTGATTTTATTGCCAGGGAACTGACAAGAGAGAAGAGGTATACTCTTGGCTTTCTCGAATTAGGCTGTACCCAAACAGAACTGCAATAACTGGTATCTTAATTATACCATTGGGTGTTACCAGAATAATTAGAGGACAAAATTAAATAGGGCTTGTCTACAAACGCTCTTGCAAAAAAAAAACCCACAAAATTCTAAAGGAAAAGGGATGAAAGGAGGTAAAGGATATTCTTCTTTGGGTTGTGAGGTCTGAGGCTGACTCTAACTCTGTGAAAGCCAGGAAAGTAGCTTGCATGAAATTAGGCTCTCAGCTTCCTATAGATCCATGGAATGGTTTTTCATTCTGTGTTGTCTCCGCACCTACCATGACCTAGAACTATACTTACTGAATGACAGATGGATTATTTCTGGTATGAATTATCCTAAGAGATAATATGTACATATTACAAAGGAGATGGTAGCTTAATAGAGAGGAATGACCAGTAGAATTTTAAAGCTTCGGAACACAAGCATTTGTTTGAAGATTCAGGTCATTTGCTGGGTGAGAAGGTTAGGAGTGCCCCTCAGTCCCCATGGGAGAGAGGTGGTGGAAGGAACACTTCAGCAGGCTTCACTTTCATTTACTCCTACCCAGAACACGGAGTCCCCAGCTGGCCTTTCAGCTTATTGAGAAGCTCTAATATGCTTCTTCTCTCTCTTTTTTTCAGCTATTACAATTTCATACATAAAGGCATTTTAAAGCATACTTTCCACCAGAATGAGGGAGATGTAGCCTTTAGAGTTTACCATGGGGTCTCCTAATTACCCTGTCACCTGTGGATGCAGTGGCTGCCTGACTGCTTGTTCCTCATAGCTCTGGGTCCTCTGCCATCTGGTCTCTGGCCAAAAACACATGAATAAGTAATACTATACTCATAACCAGGGGTCCCACACAGTAGCCCTCAATGCTCTGTTAACATCTAGAAGAATTTTGAAAAATTATACATGCTTGGGGATATTTTTAGATTTATATCTAAATTTTAATCATTTAAAATAGTTATAAAGCATATCACTTCTGGGATAATGTAAATATGACCAGTAGAATCTCTACTGTAACAGTGCTATACCCATAATCATTCATTTGATAAACATACTTTTCAGGAAAAAATTATAATTGTGTTTTTAGGTGGTGAAAATTGAGCTCAGGGCCTCATGCATGCAAGACTACTGAGCTACATCCCCAACCCCATATCCAGAATTTTTATGTTTCTCTTGTCTCCCTTTGGCTTTCCCTCAGAATTTCATCCTAGAATAATACCTTAAGGTTCAAGGTGTTTTATATGCATCTTATCATTTATCTGCAATGACAATATATATCACTGAAATGTGGTAAGTCCTATGGCGGTCAGCTTCTGTCTTAAAACCTATTTAGGTTTGACCTAACATTACAATTAGTAGTGGTAAAGAATTTATCAAAATAACCTAAGTGTTACAATTAGGTATTAACTATTAAGCACAAAAGTTACATTTATTAGAAATTCATTTCTCAGTAACATAGGTAGGCATAAAACTTTTTGGTTGTTGGTTATATATTCTGTACTCATTGGATATTACAGATTGCTACAAAATGATACAATTTAGGATAAGTTGTGCTCACATTACATCATCTTACATTACGTCACCTCATACAGGAAGAATTTACATTACAAAAATTTATTTCTTGATTTTATTTGTTTATTTATTTATTTATTGCCAGTTCTGGGGCTTGATTTCAGGGTCTGGGCACTGTCCCTTAGCCTTTACTTACAAAACTGGCACTCTATTACTTGAGCCACACCTTCATTTTCAGCTTTTTTTCCGGTTAGAGATAAGAGTCTCATGGACTTTACTGCCAGGCTGGCTTCCATCTTCAATCCTCAGTCTCAGCCTCCTGAGTAGCTAGGATTACAGGCATGAGCTACCAGCACCCAGCTTTCTTTCTTAGCTTTTGAACTTTCAAGCTTTAAGCCAAAACTCACATAGTAATCTATCAGTAGCGATCTATTGACAACATTAGGGCTCCTTGATTGTTCTGAATGCAAATAATTAGTAACCCCTTGTTTCTCTAAAGGATTTATTACTCATTCATTAGAGATATTGACTTTCTCTGTAAAGATAGCAATATTTCTATGTTCCTTTGTGTGATTCCCTGGAGATTGTAGCAAGAGAGACTGCATTTAATATAGTTCGTGATGTGTAGAAAATAGGCCTTTCAGTGAGGTGAAGAGTAAGTAGGAAGGGGCTTCTGCCCCGATCCAACTAGACCAGCTTTAGGAAGCACTCTTGAGCCTGCTGAGAGTCTAGAAGCTCATTCCTTCCAGCCATCTGTCTATGTAGTCCATGGACTTATAGACTGAAATCTGGTTTGTTGATAGAAAAATTCCAAATGAAGAAGTTGGAAGACCTGGCCTCCAGGCTTGGCAGAGCCTATGGCCCCACCTGAAGGACCTCCAGGGGGATGCTGCTCTTTAATTTTCATAGTGTCTTGGAGGCAGGTACTATGTCTGTCTTCCCTAACACTTACCTGGTTGTGGTGAGTATTAAATTAAGTGATCCACATGTGAGGGGATCATCAGGACAACTTCCCTCTTGATCCAGACATGTTCTCTTCAAAGTCAGTAGCCAGAGGAGCTTGTGGAGATGCCCCACAGGCAAGATGTCACAAGGTTTCCTGGCTACTCTGTCTTCACCAGTCCCTACAGTCTCTGTGGCCCTACTGTGCCGCTGTGTGGGCTGTTGGAAATGAAACTTTAAGTTGGGCCCATATGTGGGCCTGTTGTTCGTCATCTAAATGAATGTGACATTGCAATATGAAAATGCCAGGGTCTTTTTTAAAGGTCAGGTGACAGTTTGGGATATTTTGGTGACACTGGAAAGTTCTTCAGTTACATCTGTTCATGTTGCAAAAAGGCTTGAGGCATCCTTACAAAGTCTTTGCTCTCTGGGAACTGTAGTCTTGCTTCACATGGAAGTTCTGTTACATAAGTATGCTGAGCTGGAGTCTGGTGCTCATGCCCTGTTAAGTATTTTCAGTTGTTTTGAATGGAAATTTCATGTGCCAGACTTGGTGCTATCCCTGAACTTTTGTGCTCAAGGCTGACACTTTACCACTTGGCTTTTTTTTGGAGGGGTAGGGGCTCATTAATTGCAGATATAAGTCTCTTTCCGATTCAAGCTGGCTTCTAACCACCTCAGATCTCAGCTCCTGAGTAGCTTGGAGTACAGGATTAAGACACTGGTGCCTGGTGGAAATTTCCTTTAATATCTTCATTTTTCTTTAATATACTTAACCATTTGCCTATTACTTTTGCTTCCTAACAGTAGCCATTAACTTTCTGGTCTTGTGGTTCCTTTTGGCTTTAGAATTTAAGCAAAATGGTTAGGAGGTTGGATTAACAATACTTTTCTTTTTTCCTGGTATCTGAACTTGAACTCAAGGTTTGTGCTTGCTTGGCTTGATTCCTAGGTTGCATTCTACCTCTTGGGCCACATCTCCAGCCCTGCTTTTTTTGCTAGTTGTTTTGGAGATGGAGTTTGGGAGACTTCTCTGCCTGGGCTGGCTTTGAACCTCAATCTTTCAAGTCATAGCCTCCTGAGTGAGTAGGATTCCAGGCATGAGCTACACCAATATTTTTCCCCCTGTGGGTGATGATTTGGTATTTTACAGCAAACAAAAGTGTTCCTCTGAAAATCAATTAATTTAATCAATCATTAAAGTGCAGATGTTCTTTTTTTTACTCTTAGCAGGAAATGTCTATTCTTTTTTGTTTTGTTTTTCTACCCTAAACATGAAAGGTAGAAATACATAGTTGAAATATATCATTTCTATTATACATTTAATTTCATGACCTTTTGGAGTTGTTCTTTCTGTTATATATGCAAGTGGAATCACAATATTCATCTTTTGTGTCTGTCTTATTTCACTTAGCATAATGTCTTCACTTACATTGTGGCATGTGACAGAATTTCATTCCTTTTGTGAAGCTGAATAATACTCCATTGTATGATATCCATTGTTTATCAATTTATCCACTGATGAGTACTTCAATTGTTCTTGGAGTTTTTCTATTGCTAGAATGTTGGTCTGATAATTGGTGGTCTTTTAAGTTATTTGAGGTGAAAAAAAAACCCTCAGAGAGCTGGGAATGTGGCTTAGTGATAAGAGTGCTTGCCTTGCATGCATGAAGGCCTGGTCTGGATTCCTCAATACTGTATACACAGAAAAAGCCAGAAGTGGTGCTGTGGCTGAAGTGTTAGAGTGCTAGCCTTGAGCAAAAGAAGCTCAGGGACAGTGCCCAGGCCCAGAGTTCAAGCCCCAGAACTGGTTTTTACTGTATTTGATTCTGGTGCCCTGCATCTTGTATATACACTTTTCTAATTTGGGGAGTGGAGGGGAAAAAAACAGAATGCTTAAATAGGGATACAGGTTGACTCATTGTAACAATGATATGTACAAGACACTATGTTGAAAATGAATTTTACAACTTTGGTGGGGGTAGGGGAGTAGTTGAGGAGATGGGAAGGAAGGGATGGTAGGGGGAAAACAAAGGAGGAGGCAACAATGCTTGATAGGAAATGTACTCATTACCTTATTCATGTAACTATAACCCCTCTGTACAGTATTTTTACAATAAAATGTATTTTTAAAAAACAGTAAAAAAAAAAAAAAAGCACATGGAGCTAGAAGAAATCATGTTGAGCAAGGTAAGCCAAGAAAAGAGACAAACGGTACATGGTCTCCCTGATAAGTGGATGTTAAACCCAAAATGTAAGGTGATAAGACAAAGTTAACAAGACTTAACAAAGGCCTTCCACTCATCTGATCGAATCACTACTAAATAATAACCCCATGCTGCTGATCACATATATGGGAAACCAGGAGAATGACACAGAATTAGAGGGAATCAGGGAAAAACATATAACAGCGGGACCCATCAGCTGCACTGGACATTGACCAAAATGAACTAAGCAACACAATGGCAACGGTGGGAGGGAGGGAACAAGTGGGAAAGAGGGAACAGCTGATGCTATGCAAAACAAAAGAAATGTACATATCACCCAATGTGGAAGAAATAACTGTATTGCAAAACTCATAGAACTCATAAATGTTATAGACCATGATAGACAATTTTCCCCATGAAAGTTAGAATGTGTTTGTGACTTTAACTAAGCTTTACTATCCCACAATACTGTGAAATTTGGGAGATTAATCACAATAAAAAATTTGAAAAAAAAACACCCACAGAATTGGAATGGCAGGATCATATGGCAACTTGCAGTATACTTTTTTGAAGAAGTGCTGCACAGTTTTCCATTAGCAGCCACAATATTTTTCATTTTCAGGAACAGAACGCAAGGTAAGCATTCCTTCCTGCTCCTCATTCTGGCCAACACTACTTTTTAGATCATAGACAGAGGATGAAAAATGTTGAATAGAAATGTAATTTTGCATGAATTTCATAATGATGAGTGATTTTAAGCATTATTTAACATTATTAGACATTCGGGAAATGTTCCTTTGCCTGTTTTAAATTGGGTCATTTTTTGTTGTTGAGTTTCAAAAATTCTCTATATATTCTGGATATCAGTTCTATATCACATATGAGATTTGCAGTCATTCTATTTCCTCCCAGTCTGAGGGTTATCTTGTATAGTGTTGACAGTGTTCTTTGAGTATAAGCTTTTAAATTTGACGTTCTCTTTTCTTAGTTTGGTATTTTGGTTTCATATCTAAGAAATCATGCCAGTTCTAATGTCATGAAACTTTACCTGTGTTTTTGATAAGAGCTGTATAATTTTAGCTCTTTTGTACGTGGTGGAGGTGAGGGTTCAGCTCTATTTTTTACATGTGAAAAAATGTAAGTTTCCACAATCTTTACTTACTGAAAAGATTGCTCTCTACACATTGAGTGATCTTACTGAAAATAAATGACCTTGTAAAAAATACCAGTTGGAGTTTGTTTCTGAGCTCTCTTCTTTTCTGTCGGTCTATATTATCTGTCTTTGCCAAGCTCCACAGGGCTTGAATTCAGGGCCTTATACTCACTCAGCTTTCTTGTTCATGGCAAGAAAGTGTTTAATTGCAGGTGGAGTCTGGCAGAGATTTCTGCCTCTTGATCCTCCAGATCTCAGCCTCCTGAGTAGCTAGGATTACAGATATGAGCCACTTGATACCCAGCCTCTATGTCTATCTTTATGACAGGATACACTGTTTCCATTAATGTGATTTTGTGGTAACTGGTGGAATCAGAAGGTATGAGTTTTCCAATTTTGTTCTTCTTTATGATTGTCTTGGACTTTGAAAGGTACCTTGAGATCCCATATGAATTTTACAGTGTATTATTCTGTTTCTGCAAAATAGTCATTGGGAGTTCGACAGGGATTGCATTGAGTCTGTAGTCTTCAGTTGATACAATTATTGGTGTTTCATTTATTATGTTGTTTCATTTATTTATGATTTCTTTAACTTCCTTCAGCAATATTGTATCATTTTTCTGTTGTATTCAGTTTTTGCCTGCTTTGTTAACATTAGTTATAAATACTTTATTCTATTTTATGTTCCTTGTTAGATTTTAAATAGTTGGTTTTGCTCTCTGTTCCATGTCTGTAAAATACCATCATGTATGAATAACTCGGAGACCTAAAGCACTCAGGACTGAGAGAAATGGTACACACATATATCAGCATAAACAGAGTGAAATGTGATACTGCAAAGAAAAATGGAATTTTTTTACAGTGTCATGATGTACACTTAAAATATTGTAGACAAGTTGTTAGGTATTTCACAGAGTAATGCAGGGCTTTTGGCATCATGTTTGATAGAACAGTATTATCTAGTGTAATATTCCTAAACATGGTTCTAAACAACTTGATTCTGGTGGATGTTCCCATACATGCTTCAAAGATGAAACTTTTAAACCCTGAAACAGCATTTCAACACCCCAAAACAGGATTTGGACATGCTTTATTACAGGCCTGGGTCTATAAAAATAACTTTTCAGGCAGCTTTTATTTTCCCTAGAAAGATAGACATATTTTAACTACCTAAGAAACCAGGCACTCGTGGCTCATGCCTGTAGTCCTTGCTACTCAGGAGGCTGAGATCTGAGAATTGAGCTTGAAGCCAGCCCAGACAGGAAAATCCATGAGACTCCATGCATACGTACACATACAGTCTAAGAAAAAGATGTCATTGACTCCCTGTTAAGATCCAGTACCTAAAACAACACTGGAGAATCTCTTCACCTGAACAGCACATAATGTTGGATGATGCTAATGACAGTGGTGACTGCAGACACTTTTTTATGCCATAATGCCTCATTGAATCTTTAGCTATATGTATTAATAGTAGTATGTTGTTATCAATCAAACAGAGAGCTCATCTCACTTGCCTGAGGTCACCTGTTCTTTAGTTGGGAAGCTGACTCATATTCACACAAAAAACTTTTCCCATTGCTTTTTCTGTTAACTGTCTCTAATGCTTTGAAGGTTTTGTTTTGTTTGATTTGTGAATTTTTTGTTTTTTTGGTTTTTTTTTTGCTTCTCAGAAGTCTAAGATCTGAGGATTTCAGTTCAAAGCCAGCTTGAATAGGCTTTATCTCCAATTAATCAACAAAAAGCAGGAAATAGAGCTGTGGCTGAAGTGGTAGAGTGCCAGCCTTGAGCAAAGAAGCTAAGAAATAGTGCCCAGCCCTTAAGGTCAAACCTCAGTAGCAGTGTGTGTAAGCACACACACACACACACATACAGAGAGAGAGAGAAAGAGAGAGAATTCTTCTGATACCTGTTAATCTATTCCTCTATTTTTCAAAATTTTATCAAATAATTTGAAGTATATTAACTTGTAAATACTTAAGGAGTTTTCATTGGTTTATTTTTATTCTTTTATTTTTGTTGTGATATGGAGGCTTGAATTCAGGGCCTTTCTCTTGCTTAGCTCTATACACTTAATTGGCGATAATAAGAGTCTCTCAGATTTGTCTAGCCTGGCTGACTTTGAGCCTAGATTTTTAGATCTTACCTTCCTGAGCAGCTAGGATTATAGGTGTGAACCACCAGTGCCTAGAATATCTTTAGTTTTTATTAATAGTTTCTTTGTGGTGATTTGAAAATATAACCTAGTGTTGAAATGTGCATAATCAGCCTAAATTTGCTGGTGCATGTGCCATGTGCCTGAAGTTATTGTATATGATGTGCTATACACTTGAGGTTGAGTGCAGCTCAGATCCTCTGCATCCCTGATGGTCTTTAGTCTACTTCCTTTGTCAATTCAAATTGATGTTATAATTTCTGACTGTGGCTGTGAATTATTTGCTGTCCTTTTAGAACTACTTAATTTTTTGCTTTGAGAACTTTGAAGCTATGTTGTTTGGTGCATGCACATTTATTATTTTTCTCTTGATGGCTTAACCCTTTCATCATTATCAAATGTCCTACATTATCTCTGGTAACATCTTTGTCCTGAAAGCTACTTCATCTGTTATTAATACAGCTACAATAGCATTCATAGATTTATGTGCCGTATAGTTTCCCATCCTATCAATGCTCTTATACTTAAATGTGTCTTGTAAATGATGTAAGGTTGGTTTTTATTTCTTTCTCTGTTTTGCATTTGTGGTACTCTTCTCCCAATTAGAAAGGTAATAATCTGTAAACAAACCCTTATTTCAATAAACCCTGCTGTGAATCTTGTACTGAGTAAACAAATCTAGCATTTTAATTGGGCTTTGTCATTGTTAATTGGGCTTTGTGAATTTGTTTTTAAGATCCACCTATATTTTTATTTTTGTCTTAAGTAAAGATTGATCATGATAATTTTTAAAGACTTATTAATGTAAATAACTTACTATGAAAAGTCCCCATTACTCTAAGAAAGTCCTATCAAATTTGGAAGATTTCTAACTTTCTAGCTATTTTCTGGGAGTATTGAATTACATCTCTAATCTTAGAGGCTCCCTGCAATCTTTCTTACCTTCTTGTCATATATTTGAGTATACTTTCCATCAGAACCTTGGAACTTTATTTTTCTTATAGATTTTAAATATAGATAGAAGTTGCCACTTTTTTCCATTCTAAGCAGCTATTAACCTAATCTTATGCAAGTGTCTCCCATTTTCATCTCATCTACTCCACCATCTGATGTATGAGCAATATTATTTGTTTGTACATGAATTTGTGATAGGTAATGACATTATATGAGTATTTTCAATATACAAAAATGCTATTACAGACTTTTTTCATGCTGGACCATGTTTTTGAGAGATGTATTTTTGTTGTTATGTGTAACTCTAACATGCTGTTTCTAACAGTGAATTTTTTTCAAATTGGATCTTTCATAAATGGTCTATGTAGTTTTCCACAAGGTACTTCTCTGTGTTCAATACTGGGTCCTTCTTGTGTTTTATTAATCCATGAAACAAAATTAAACTTTAATCCTACTGTTCAGTGAGCCTACTTAGTCAAACACTACCACACCAGAAAGATGCCACTTTCTTATGAATCAAATAAATGTGACTATTAGATATAGATGACCAGTACCTTCAATCCAAGGACATATTCCATAGGGACCCTTTCTTCAGTCATATGGGGAGAGGCCTAGTCACTGTCTGCATCAAATGGAGACTCGGGCAGTAAAGAAGACAAGAGAGTACATGTTGTTGAATAACCAGCTAAAAGGCTCTGCTAAGGCCATTCTCTGTCCACATTAACACCATCAAATTTCCATGAAAAAGTGTGTAATTTTCTTCATGTGGTTCTTACATTGTGGTCACTAAGTTTACACCTAGCATTTGCAGTCTTGCTATTTCCATTACATTTGCTTGTATATTGAAAAGCTATTGCTTTTCCAGTCAATTTTCTTTTATCTATATGTTTGTGGAAATTGCCTTAAATCCTTGTTGGAGCAGTAATAGATGTTAATTAAACACTCAGAAATGCAGGAGTAGAAGGATCGTAAATGAAATAAAGGATGTGGTTGAAGAATAAGGGAACCAAATATCTTATTTCTATGAGAAGAAAGGAGCATCTTCTTGAAGAAAGTGGAATTCTGTTTTCCTGGAACTAATTTTAAGAGAATACTATGGGTAGGTGGAGCATAGGAAGGCATGATTAGTTAATATCTGTTAAGGATGTTTGAGTGCCATAAAGAGCTCTTTATCCCTTTCTCTCTAAGAATAAGAGATGGGTAGTTAATTTTATATAGAGAAATGAAGCACAAGCAGTAAAATAGTTTGAATCTGCGCATATAATTATAGTGCTTCTCAAACTAGAGCAGAATTCCTTGGACCTATTTTAATTCAGGAGAATAGAGAGATATAGTCAAGGTGATTATTCTTGTTGTGAGATTTGATGGTGGTTGTGTTACGGTGAAAAAAGCCAAAGAGTCCAAAGGCCCCATTCCTAACTCCACACGTACGCACGCGTGCGCACGCACGCGCGCGCGCACACACACACACACACATCCCTCCACAAGACATATTCTGAGTCCATTCAGACCTTTTCTTTAAGAGAAAAAGGCATTATTGTGTTGGTTTATAACTTTCCTGAAGTATCTGAGCTTACTTATTAAATAGAAAGTCCAATGAATGAATGATACTAGCTCTTTGATGTTACTTAGAACCCTCTGATCCCATACCAAGTGCATTGTATATACAGTTGGATGAGCCTGTCTGTTACATGGTGGACACACTGCCATAGATGTAATGCATCCTCAGAACCTTTGCTATACCTCAGGGAATGTATGGGAAAGAATCAAAGTTAAAGGTGACACTTTGATTGTAGAAGTGAGTAAACATCGGTAATCCCAGCACTCAGGAGACTGAGGCAGGAGGATCCAAGTTCAAATCCAGCCTCATGCCACTCTGTCTCAAAATAAATAAAATTAAAATTAAGAGAGAAATTGCTTTAAAATATTGGAATGTAGTAGATATGGTCTTTTACAGAAATATTCTACATACCTAAGGATAATTTAGATATAATTTTAATTTTATGTAAAGCTTTCCCTTTTTGTGGCTTTGTGCTTACTAGACAGGTACTCTGTCATTTGCGCTACACTCTATACACACAACCCAGCCATTTTAGCTTTTATTATTTTTTAATAGGATCTTGTGTTTTTACTGAAACTGGCTCGCCTGGTATACTATGTATGCTTCCCATCTAGCTGGGCTGACATGTGCATACACGTCACCCAGCTTTTATTGGTTGAGATAGGTTCTTTCAGATTTTGGGGGGAAATGGATCCAGGATGGCTTCTGTCCATGGTTTCTTCCCCATGTCTGCCTCTTGAATAACTATTTTCTTTTTTAATATCCACATGAAGATTAACATTGTCATTAGATATCAATTATATTCATATTTTCAATAAGCATAGAATTTTACTAAAATACACAGATCTGTACAAGGACTCATTAAGTAAACAAAGCTCATCTGCCTTATTTTGCTTAAGAATATATTTTAACATCGATGGCAGGAGAGAAGCTCCTGTGGGTGGGGAAAACCTGCTAGGCAATAGCTCTTTCTGTTCTTCTTTCCCAATATTGTCACAAGAGCTGTTTTTCAGTATGTAATAATTATACACTCAGATTCTTTTGTGTAACAGTCACAAATTTCCCAGAAACCTTGAGGAAAATAGAAAATTAATTGTTAATGGTTTGGGGTTGTTAAGTTTACCCACACAAGCATACACACCTGCATTCTGATGCTCAGTCTTCCCAGGAGTCATCTGTGTCTTCATGATTATATTAACCAAACTTTTTATGCAAGGACAACACAATGTGGCATGGTCTTCCTTTCACTGCCTCCAACTGGGCATCACACACTGCCAGGCATTTCCTGTGTGCTGAGAGGCCAAGCCGGCAGAGAGCGGCTGCCATGACTGTCACAGTGAAAGTGCATTTGCCTGCTGAAACAAGGATACAGGATGACCCATTGTAACAACAAGATGTACAAGACACTATGTTGAAAACCAACTTTACAACTTTGCCAGTGGGGGGGTGGATGGGTGGGTAGGGGAGGGTAGGAGTCAGGGAGGTAGGGAGGAAAGGGATGGTAGGGGGAAAACAAAAGAAGCCATAACAATGCTCGGTAGGAAATTGACTCATCACCTTGCTAATGTAACTGTAACCCCTCTATATAGTATCTTTACAATAAAAAATATATTTTTTTAAGAAAGAAAGTGTATTTGCCCCAGGCCATTGGTACATAGTACAGCTACAGGATAGTACTTTGAGGCCATGTGGGTACTTTGTTTCCTAGAAACTTTTTAACAAGAATAGCTAATATTATATATATATATATATATATATATATATATATCCATAGACTGTGGGTCCACCCCTCCTATGTGTTTTGTTTTTTTAAGTTATATTTTTATTATTTCTAAGTAGTTGAGCAAAGAGATTATGACTCAACAAACCAAGTTATAAGTGCAATGCATCCAGATCAATGTCACCCCTTCCATCATCCTCCCCTGTCCCTCTAACTGAACCCCACCTCAAGTTTTCCTAGTTCCATTAGATATGTGTGGACTCGTAGGACTGTATTTGGGCACTGGTGGTTCACAGCCATAACCCTAGCTACTCAAGGGGATAAGATCTGAGGATTGTGATTCTAAGCCACCCTGGACAGACAAATCTGTGAGACTCTTATCTCCATTTAATCAGCAAAAAATCAAAAGCAGAGATGTAGCTCAAAAGGTAGAGCTCTGGCCCAGAGAGAAAATGTCAAGTAAGAACACAAGGTCCTGAGTTCAAGCCCCAGTACTGGCACCAAAAAATAAAAATAAATTTGAAATACTTTTGAAAGTTTTCTTGGCAGTGCTGGGATAAGCACTCAGGGCCTTTCACTGCCAAGCAGGCATTCTGCTGCTTAGCCACAATTGTCCTGGACCTCTCCTGGTGGTTTCATCCTATCCATACTGTTCTTCCTGGTTTTATCTCATCCATACTGTTCTTTTTGATCCTCCAGTTACCAGCCTCTATCTTCAGACCTTGTTTTTGTTTGTCTGAGCACTGCCTTGCTTTTTAAAAAAATTTATAAGTTACATCTGCAGAGCAAGCAGTCTGTCAGCACCCACCTCCAGAGATGGCAGGGGCTGGCTTGTGAAAGTTTATCTTGCCGTGAGAAAGAAGGAGAGCTTAGGGAAGGAAAGGTGGAAATCGGCCTTTTTATCTGAGAAGTCATCAACAGAAACTCCCAGGTGGACTTCTTTTCAAACTTACTTCCTCTCCTTAGAATATAGTCACTAACTGTAATGTTATTTGTTTCCTAAGCATAGATGAGATTTGTAATGTTAAAAAAAATTTATAAGTGATATTCTAGACTCACTTGTGCTTTCCTTGTGCCTGATGTTGAATCAACCACTTGTCCAGGAATCTTGCTTCTTGTAATGAGGACTAATGAGGATGATGGGTGTTTTATTGCTATTGAAGTAATATTTTTCTAGACCTTATGAGTTCATATTAGAACCTTCTACATATTTTGCTTTTGTTAATGAACCTCATTGAACTACAATTTACCTAAGAGTAAAAATTCAGTTTACTGAATATTATCAAATTTATAATCTTCCATAGTAATCCCCAATAGTTCTTCTTCCAAGCTTCTGATCTGCTTTCAATTATGAGAGATGATTAAGTATGCCTGTTTAAGATTTTCATATAAGTAGGATTACATAGTATGCAGCATTTTGTCTGGCTTCTTCCAGTCAATATTATTTTTTGCTACTCAGCCATGCTATTTGGGGTATCAATTGTTTATTTTCTTTCTGAGTAGCAATCCATTGCAGGTATATATCACAATTTATCTTGCAAATTTACATACATTTAGATTATTTTCCAGCTTTTGTCTATTATGAATAAAGCGTTTTGTGAAGATTTAGGTACAAGTTTTCTAAAGCATGTGCTTTTCATTTCATTTTTCTCAGGTCTGGGATTACTAGGTCATAATACAAGAATTCTTAAACCATATTGCTTTCTTTTACAAGCAGTTGGAGCTTTTTAAATGCCCATCATTTGGAAATCTAGTTATTCTACATCAACATCAACTCTAGGTCTTGTCAGTATTTCCATTTTCTCATAAGCTAAAACTGGTTTTAGTTTCTGTTTCTATGGCAGACGATATAGAGCCTTTTCTTGTTGTTTTGGGAATGCCAGAATTTCAAGTCAAAGCCTCCAGCTCTCTAGACCTAGGTCCTTTACTATTTGAGTCATGCCCCCAGCTCTGCTTTTGGCTAGTTATTTTAGAGGAGTCCTGCAGAGTTTTTCTTCCTGGGCTGCTTTCTATCTCATTTCCATATTTTAGCCTCTTGAGTTGCTAGGATTATAGGCCTGAGCCACCAGTATTTTCTCCTACATTCTTTATGTAACCTACTCCTTGAGGTTGCCTAAACCACTTCAAATTTCAAAAGATCAAGAACTTCATTTCCCTTTGGAAACAAGATTTGAAGTAACAGCATGTCTTTATGGAAGCACCGGGTTCACTCCAAGGACATGCTAATTATTTCTTGCATATAACTTTCTAAAGTATTTGGTCCCTAGAGCTGGCTATTAGCCATCCCTCCAGGAGGGGCCCAAGGGATGCAGCCTAAAGCTGATTGTATGGGCCACCAGACCTAGGTGCATAATACCCACCTCTCTCATTTTGCAGAGATAATGGTACAAAGATCTCTGGGGTAGTTTAAATGGCATTTAGCCTGTGAGATGTGGAGATAGACCACAAGTGTCTCCTGTGTTCTTTGTAGCTATTAGACATGAGGGTATTTATGTGGGCAAGACTTTGACTGGCTAACATCGCTATTCAAGCCTTGTCCATTTAACTGGAGGTCATGATTGAACAATAAAGGAGGACAGCGTAGGAAGCTGGCCAACATTAATAAATAGGAAGAGAATCCCCTCTGGGGACTAGGCCAGCTTTCTAATGTTGTTAACTCTCATAAGTGAGTAAATCACTTCTAGTTCTTTTTTAAAAATAGTTCTACAGAAATGTTTCAGTTCAATAAGTCAGAATATGAGTACATGCATCTTGATCAAATGTCAGCCCTTCCATCATTCTCCCCCATCTTCCACAATTCCATCTATACTCACTAATTAGTAGTACTTCTTTAATATGTATATTGAATATAAAAATATTCACCCACCCTTCCTGTCTCTATCTGCTCCTCCCTTGCATCACCTTCCCCAAGCTTTTTGTTAAACTGTTTGTTACTTGTTCAGAGGAATTGCATTATTAGAATCCTCTGGAGTATGCCATCGTTAGTCTGCACATACCTGTATATAACACTGTGTACATTTTCATATATGTTTATAATTTAGATCTAATTTGTACATATGAGAGAAAACATGTACTTTTGTCTCTCTGAGTCTGACTTCATATAATTTTTTCCTAGGTCCATCCATTTCCCTGCAAATGACATATTATTCTTTTTGATAGATTAGTGAAATTCCATTTTAGATAGACAGACAGATAAAGAGATGTCACACTTTCTTGTTTGTTGTTATTGTTGGTTGTTGTGGGGCTTGAACTCAGGGCCTAAGCACTGCCCCTGAACTCTTTCCCTCAAGTCTAGTGCTCTACCACTTTGAGTGACAGCTCCACTTCTGGTTTTCTGGTCATTAATTTGAGATAAGAATCTCACAGACAATGAGATGTACAGACATTATGTTGAAAATGAACTTTACAGCTTGTGGGGGGAGGAAGTTGGGGAGGTGGGAAGGGAAGGGATGATAGGGGAAAAACAAAGGAGGGGATAACAATGCTCAATAGGAAGTGTACTCTTTACCTTACTCATGTAACTGTAACCCTTTGTAAGTATCTTTACAATAAAAAGTACATATTAAAAAAAGAAGAATCTTCTCTTTCTCAAACACAGAAGACAAAGGAAGAAACTGGTTTTTTGTATATTTGGAAGAATGAAGCATTTATTTTCCTACAGTTTTCCTTTGAGAGAGGTGTGCATGAGATGTCCTTTAAAATCAGCTTTAGAAAATATGATGCATATTTTTATTGACAAGTAAAATTGTATGTATTTGTTGTGAAAAGAAAAAGAATCTCACAGACTTTCCTGCCCAGACTGGCTTTGAACTGTGATCCTCAGATCTCAGCTGAATGAGTATCTAGGATTACAGGCATGAGCCACCAGTGCCCAGCTCACATTTTCTTGATTTATTCATCTGTTGTATGGCATCTGGACTGTTTCCATACTTTTGCTATGGTGAAGCGTAGTAAAGCAAAATTAACATGGGTGTATAAGTATCTTTACTATAGCTTCAAATGTAATATTATGGTTAAATACCCAATAGTAGTATCTCTGGATCATCGTAGAGCATTTCTATGCTTAGTTTGTTGAGAATCTCCCAACTGACTTTCATACTGGTTGCACTAGTTTACAACCCCACCAACAGTGTCACAGAGTTCTTTTTCCCCAGTCCCTGCATCTGTTGTCTGTATTCTTGATCTGTTGCCTGTATTCTTGATCTGTTGGCCATACCTCAGGCACCTCACTTTGTGACTGGTATTTTACTAATTTTTGTATTATGAAAGAAACAAGGTTTTGGGGTACAGGTAGCTCACAACTACTTTGGAAACTGAGATCTGAGGATTTTGGTTCAAAACCAAGCCATGCAGACAAATTCTATGAGACATTTACCTCCAATTAACCAGCAAGAAGTCAGAAGTGGGGTGTGGTTCAAATGTTAGAGTGTTAGCCTTGAACAAAAAAGGCCCAATGAGATGCAAAGGCCCTGAGTTCAAGCCCCAGAACTGGCACAAGAGAGAGGGAGGGAGAGAAAAAGAGAGAGGAAGAGGCAGGAAGAGGGAGGGAGAGAGGGAGGGAGGGGCAAGGAAGAAGGGAGGGAGAGAGAAGTTTTCAGACATTTAGAATATTTTAGGGCTCATATATAGAATATTTAGGGTTCTTATACTTTTAATAATCAGCAAAATAAGTACCTGCTAAGAAATCCTGAAAGAACATGGATTGAGTGGAAAGGACACAGAACAAAGGATAGATCCCAAGGGGAAGTGCAAAAGTTCTGTAAATAGTTGTGCTATTTTCCTTGGAAATATCTGATACTCCACATAGGATAGTGGTTGTACATGGAGGAGTGGTATGTCTAACTCTGCGATGAAGCCTGCTACATTGAATCTCAGGGTGCTGCACAGACTGCATCTCTTCAGTGTTTTAACTGTTTAAATGAAAAACACTGTAAAACTTAGCATTCCTAGGAATGCTCCATTCAAATAGTAATTGCCTTGTTTTTATCATGTTGCCCTCTGGAAAAATGAAGCATTTAGCTCTGAACTGCTCTCAGAAATATGAAATATACCTGGGTACTCATGGCTCATATGTGTAATCCTACCCACTCAGGAAGCTGAGATCACTGTTCAAGGCCACAGGGCAGAAAAGTCTGTGAGACTGCATCTCCAAAATAGCAGCAAAAAGCTAAGCTGGTAGTGTGGCTTAAGTGGTAGGGCACCAACAATGAGCAAGAAAGCCAAGTGAATGTGAAGCCTTGAGTTCAAGCCTAAGTACCAGCAAAAAAAAAAAACACAAAAAAAACAAAACAAAAGAATGTGCAGCTGAGTCTTTTGTGGAGTTTTGCTTCTCTTACCTAGAACCAACACTAAGCTCAGCTGAAATGAAAAGCCTGCTGCTACCATCCTTAATTGTCATGGCCATATTTAATTGTTCCCTTCCTAACAAACCCAGAATTATGAGTTATTCTTTTTAATTTTATGCTGTTTTTCTTCTTTAGAACCAGTTTATCTTCATTATTTTCAGGTCTGTCTTCCTCTGTATGCTTCCATCTTTTGTTCCCCTTAGGCACAGCTGGATTGGGTTTCGTGATGCCAAAACACTTGACTAGAGTTCTGGGCACTGCTGTGTGGGGAGCACAGTCTGGGCACTCAGGAGGACATAGAAATCCAAGGTGCTCTGCTCACCAGATCTTTGCAATCTTTGGAAATTTGGTGCCATAACCCTTTAACCACTGGATAAATGAGCTCCAAACCCAAAGCCAGTGGTCCAAACAAGAGGACAATTCTCAGTGAACTGGGGTAATAGTGTAGCAGCAGAAAACTTGGGAAACCTTCAGTTTTTAAAACCATGGTATACCCCTCCCAATCCCCAATCCTCTGAGTGGTCTAAGCTACTTTCCTCTTTATTTTTCACTAAGAAAATGTAAAACATGTCTTTGTCTCCTTGTAGATGCGAACCACACGAAAGGTGTCAGTGTGGCCAGTGGGCCTGGTTGGTGGGCGACGCTACGAACGGCCCTTGGTGGAAAATGGCAAGGTGGTTGGCTGGTACACTGGCTGGAGAGCGGACAGACCTTTTGCTATCGACATGGCAGGTGAGGAGTGGGTTGCTCTTAGGTGTGCCCATGTACAGTAGTGCACCAGAACAAGAGGGTATATAAGATGAGTTTGGCTGAGCTCCAGTGGCTCCTACAAATCCTAGCTACTCAGGAGACTGAGATTTGTGGATTATGGTTCAAAGCCAGCTCTGGCAAGAAAGTCCATGAGACTCTTAGCTCCAATTAACCACCAAAAAGCTGGAAGTGGAGCTGTGGCTTAAGTGGTAGATGCCAGCCTTGAACAAAAAAAATCTAAGGACAGTACCCAGGCCCTGGGTTCAAGCTGTAGTACACACACACACACACACACACACACACACACACACACACGCACGCACGCACGTGTGCATGTGCGCTGCTAGCTTATACCTGTAACTCTTAACTATGCAGGAAGCTGAGATCTGAAAGTTGCAGTTTGTAACTAGCCTGGGCAGACAAATTCTGAGTTATCTCCATTTAACTAACAAGAATCTGGACATGGAGGTATAGCTCACATAGTAGAGACTCAGCCATGGGGAAAGAAGGAAGACAGGAGAATTTGGGGTGAGAGTTCAAGCTCTGGTACCAGCAGAAAGAAAGAGAAAAAGCGAGGAAGAAAGAGAAAAAGGGAGGGAAAAAAGGAAAAGAAAGAGGAGGAAAAAAAGAAAGGAAGGAAGGGAAGGAGGGAGGAAGGGAAGAAAAGAAAGGAAGACAAGGAAGAAAGAAAGGAGGGAAGGAAAAGGAAGAGAAAAAGAAGGAAAAAAGGAAGAAAAGAACAGAAGAAAAAGAAGGGTGAGAGGAAGGAAGGCAGGGAGGCAGGCAGGAAGGAAGGAAGAGGGGGAGGGAGGGAGAGAGAAAGGGGCAGAAGAGAGGGAGAGAAGGAAGGTAGGGAGGGAGAAGAAAGAAGGAAGAAAAGAAAGAAGGAAAGGAAGGAAGGAAGGAAAGGAAGATGGGAGGGAGAGAGAAAGAAAGAGGAGGAAGGAAAGAAGAAAATGTTGACCTTTCTCTAGCCTTTTTTTGCTTTGTGGTCAGTTGTAGGGCTTGAACTCAGGGCCTGGGCACTCCCCCTGAGATTTTTTTTTGCTCCAAGCTACTGCTGTGTCGCTTGGAGCCACAGCACCGCTTCCTCTCTATTCTTTTATCTAAGGTAATGAATGGAGCAAGAAGCTTGGAGGCTTCAATGGTAGGAACTGGGCCTGGCCCTTGTCTCCCTTTTGGTGCCTCTCTGTGGAAGACTCATTGATGTTTAAATACATCATGTTTATTGATAACTTGAGTAATTATTTAAAATCATTTTAATGCTTATTGATAAACTTGGTGCTTTACATAGCTAAAATATAAAATTGGATTGCTGGTTTTCCAAGCAGTTACTAACTTTGGTATAACTATGTTTCAAATTTTTATTCCTTGACCAACCAAGTGAATTAAATTAGAATAAAATGCTGCTTTACCATGAAGTGACTCATGTTCTGTGGGTGACATGAAATGATGCCCATGATCTCTGTGGAAGAATGCAGTTTGAAATATGAGACTTGGGGGGGGGGAATCACTGACATGTATCACCTAGAAGATGTAGGCAGAAAGGCTTCAAAATTGAACATATCAATCACCAGTGCTGTCTGTCAGCCTGTGCTTGTCCAATCTTTTGCTTATATTTCCTAACTGCAGTCAAAAAAATTCTATGCTCAGAATTTGGAGGCTCTGCTGTGTACTAGGTTTGACACTTTCTTTCTGATGGTACTGTATATTTTGAGGAAGCAAAACATTGTGATGAGTAGTACTAGGGGAATGTTAAGAGCACAGCTCTCTCAGAGGGCTGTATGTGTGACTATCACCCTTCACCATGGGAGAAGGCACACTATTTTTGCTTAGCATTTCACAAACATTACAAAGGAGACTGTTTTGTGGCACTGTGTGAAGCAGTATGGATCTCTTGTGCTTTGCTGGTGGCACTCTGCTAAGTCCCATCCCTGTGTCCTGACTCTTCTTCCTTCTCTCAACTCAAGCCAAAACCCTTGGTTTTCTGTACTTGCAGCCCCAGAGCTAAACTAGCACCTCAACCAATGTATTTACCTGGAAGTAGACAGAGAGACAGGTGAGCCATACTGGATGGCCCTGAAGACTTCCCAAAGATCCATAGTCAGTTCACTGGAAGTCAACAGCTCTAAAAATGAGGCTGACCATAATTCTACTTTTGAAAGATGAATATATCCTTAATATATCCTTGAAGACAAAATTGAGAGCTCAAGCAAAGTCTTTCCCTTGTGTGGAACTCAGTATCTTCCTACATAAACAAAGCCCAGAGTTCTTCTACAATCCCTTTTTCTCTCACTTTGGAAAACTCAAAAATCCAGATGCTTGGATTAGAGAACTCCAACTTTGACCTTTGGTTCCAACTTTTCTCAAAACTTGGTTGCAACACCAAGTCCTCACACAGGTCTCCTCACACAGGGCTGCTGCCAGTAGATATGCTTCAGAATGCTAGACACCAACCTAAGGACAATGAGGACACCAACTTGAATGGAACTCAGCAAGGCAAAGTTTACTTCTGCAGAAGGGTGAACTAAAATCTGGCAGGCAAGCACACAGAGCAGGCAGGTTGCTCCCCTTTTATTGCTAATGCAGCACACCTGTTGTGCTCAGATTGAACAAGCTCAGGGTCATAACCTGCAACTTAACATGGCTCAATTAACAGGAACAAGGCGTGTTCATTTGGACATAGCAGGAATAGCATGTAACTAAAATTTAATCAACAAGGGCCCAGCCATCTGGCTAAAGGAGGTTTTTAGAAAAATAATTATTACAAGATTGATAGAAAGGAAGCAACCCATTCTGATAGAAAAGATGGCTTTTCTCACACTTCCCATTACTCTGAATGGGTAACATCAATGTAGGAGCGACTTGAATAACTTTCTGGATCTTAGTATAAGAACCATTAGGTAGGGGATCAAGTATCAAGTAAACTTTTTGAATATTTACATTGTATCATCCAAGATTTGTGTCCAAATAGGTGTCCAATAAAACAAAATGTGTTTTATTAGGGATGGCCTATGGAAAGGCATTTAGTGGTTTTCATTGCTAAATCCTATGAGAAATTTTAACTAATGTGACACTGTAGCTTTTTTTCTAGGCATTTTAATATATTTTCAAATCATAATAAAAGCATCTAGGCAAGCACTGGTAGTTTACTCTTTTATTCATGGTTTTTCTTTCACTTCCACATAAACTTACTGTTTACTTTAAACACTTTTCTGCCTTTAAATTATTTAATGGGTAGGGAAAATGAATCCGTTCTCCTAGACAGTATCACACTTTGCTCCTTCATACCTGTGACTTCAGGTCATCTTGCCACTCTTCTCTGAGATTTGGAAAGCCCCAGACCTTTGGGAGCAATAGGTAGAACCATGGGCGTGCGTGAGAGTGTGGAGTGTGACTGATATAGGAGAGCCAAGGATGGCACTTTCAGGACCATGGCAGCAATTAGAAGGAAAGAAAGATGTAAGGAGTTTCAAGAGAGAAAAGTAACTCCCCCCACCCAGCCCCTTAATGATGGAGGAGAAACTGATGTTTTTAAGAGAAAAACAGAAAAGTCTCAAAGGTGAGGAAATGAGAGGGTGAGGTCAGGCCCCTTAGATGGGCAAATTCTCCTTAGCAGAATCACCTCTGACTCCCAGGTTAAAGGTAAGATTCCTAAGGAAGTAGAGACTAGGGGTAGGGGAAAACTGATTGTTAAGATGAGAAGTTTGGGGGGCTGGGGGAGGATGGGAAGGGATGGGAAGGGGAAACAAAGGAGGAGGCTACAATGCTTGATAAGAAATGTACTCATTATCTTGCCCATGTAACTGTAACTCCACTGTAAAATATTTTCACAATTAAAAAAATGAAAAAAAAGAAATTATAGTATCATGAGTTATAAATGCTTAAAACACAGGCAAAAATAGGAATAAAAGGAACAGACACATATGGTAGCAATAATTATTTCTTGGTATGTCATGCATGATTTAGCATATTTTATATTATATATTTAGTTTATATTTCATATTTATTAATGTTTCACATTTTACTGATCCTTTTAGCATATATTATATTTTCCAGTGTAATATATACACATTTTATAGAAAATAAAATAACTTAAAACATAGAAAAATATTCTTTTAAATAAAGCTATATCATGTAACTTTGTTACAAGCTATATTAGTAACTGATCTTGAAACTAAGATAGAAAAGAGGTAATATTAATCTGATTTTTACAGTTCCTTAAAAAAAAGATGAGAAGTTTGACTCTGTCTTATTGTATATTCCAAGTCATAGCTGGTGTGCTTAGAATATATATGCTTGAAAATGTCCGTGGGCAGGTTCAAGCTTGGAGTTCTGGTAACTATCTGGGTAGGGGAATGAAGCCAGAGTATTAAAGCTATCAAAATTTTAGAGCTATTAAAGCTATTAAAAATTATTAAAGAAACAAGGTATTTCAGATTATGCTCATCATTCAGCAGAGATTTAGATCTTGCTAATACCATATATATTATATAAGACCATATATGATACAGTGAAATTATCACAGATATGATTAAATTGATGTGTTAAACTTACATTTGGTTTCATTTTAATTGTTATAATTTGTACTATCCTTTGGGTTATAATTTAGCTGCAGAAAATATGGTACTCTTGGGTAATTAAAATAGTCTGATAACCAGTACACTGGTTTTGTAAAAATAGGAGTTTGCATATTAGGAAGAAAAAGACCACACACCTGACTAGTTTTCAGTCAGTGCTACACTGTCATCCTGGTGGAGGAGAATGGAGTTTAAAGAACAGGAAATGAGAAAGAAGACAGCCACAATACCTGCCCAGGCTTCCCACCTTCCTCGTTTTTTATACCCACAACCGTACCCCCAGAACAAACAGGAACAATTGTTCAGGAATGCAAACTGGAGTCTTGCTCCCTGTGTTCTGGAGTCAACAAATCCTTGCAATCAGGCCTACCTTACCAGCCTTGAGCCCCTCTGCTGGATCTTCGAGAGAATTCTCTCCTTCAGCCCGATTACAGTGTCCCTACTTTCACCCCAAGGCCACTACAGGGGCTGAGACTAGAATATCATCTTTACTTCACCCTACTCATCCCTGGAAAGACTTCACTGACACCCCTAGATTAACATTGCTCCCTCCCCATCATATTCACACTCTTAATCTCCTGTACTCACTCACTTTTGCCACAGTGGCACTGCCTTCCTTACTATCTTTGAAACTCCCTCCTCACCTCACCCGACTTCTGCCCCAAATGCCACTTCCATGTGAGCAGAAGCCCTGACCACTGTGTCACCCACTCTCTGTGTATATCTGTACATACTGTAGCCAAGGCTTAAGAGGATCTGAGTATTGTTTTATTCCCCAGTGTGTCTCCATTGCTAGCTTACTGGACAGCCCCCCCCTTTTTTAAAGCTATTGCAAATGGCTATAAATGTGAAGAAGGCCAAGATCAAGGGGTAACTGTAGGCAGATGGGGAAACTCTCTCTGGAGACACACAAATCAGTTATACAATGGTTTCTTTGTCTTGATACTTAGCAAGGCATCCTGCATGGGTCGATGCACTTGCAGCTTCTTTCTTGGTAGATAATACTGTGATAAACTGAAAACCAACCTGGATCAGGTGGCCCCAAAACCAAATTAGCTCAGTCAAATATAATATCACCTGCTTTGCTTCATGAATATAAATACTCAAAGAAAATGGAAGGAGAGACCTCCTTGTTCCTTTGGAGCCATTTGTAACTTAAGCATGCTGTTTTCCACGCATGGATGCTTTGTATAAGATAGATAAAGTTACTGAAAGCTCTCAGTAAAGTGACTTGATGTATCGTGGTTTATTAGTATAGATTCTGGGGACCAGCTTGGGACTTCGTTCTTAGGTGATGCATTATGACTGCCCCTGGACTTTGTATGGGTCTTCAAAAGAGAAATCTAGTTGGGAGGGGGTGGGCAAGCCTGTCTTAATAACCTGCAGAATCAAGTGTTCTGGCAATAGGCAGCCTGTTGTTCATTTCTTTTTGGTGCAGCTAGGGTTTGAACAGACCCCTACACTCACTCAGCTGACACGCTACTCCAAGCTTGCTTTGCAGTGGCTATCTGAAAACAGTCTCATAGACTCCTCTGCCTGGGTTCATTTCAAACCACCTCAATAGCTTTTCTAATCCTTTTTCAGGGGCAGGGGGCCCTGGCTGTGTTGAACCAAGGTGTGCGTGTGAGATAAGAGCCTCTACACTCTCCTCAGAGAGCTTGGTTTGGTATACCCTGGAGGGGGCTGAGCAGGGCCTGGGAGGTGGAGTGGGAGAGATCCTCAGAGCACTGACAAGACTACTCAGGAAGTGGGCTGAGGGTTCCGGAGT
Organism: Dipodomys ordii; assembly: GCF_000151885.1. Lineage (NCBI taxonomy): Eukaryota > Metazoa > Chordata > Mammalia > Rodentia > Heteromyidae > Dipodomys > Dipodomys ordii. Next base: position 224,428 of record NW_012267388.1, on the reverse strand, counting down.
TCCATCCCAATTCATGTAACTGTTCTGTAATTAGGGACTGGATTTCTTTCCTCAAGATATTATTGTAATAAAGTATTCATTCAGGACTAAGAATTTGGAGCACTGAAAGTTTCTTCCTTCTATAGAAGAAATCCAGCTGGCTTAGTGATGGCTTTTGCTTAGCCTTCACCAGACATTCACACCCTGTGTGCTTTCATATTTAATCTTCACTCCAGGTAATGAGAGGTGTGTTAGCTTTCTTTTCTTTTTAATTTTATTTTTTTTTATTGTGAGAATACCGTACAGAGGAGTTACAATTACATGGGCAGATAACGAGTACATTTCTTATCAAGCATTGTCGCTTCCTCGTTGTGTCCCCTTCCCATCCCTTCCCATACTCCTTATCCTCACAAATGAGAATCCTAAGCACATACAGTCTAAATGTGCTACATGATTTGTCTGGAGCATCCTAAGAATTCAATGATTAAGAGCCAGATTCAGTAGCTAGGTCAGTGTGTTCACAAAAATGACCTCCACCTGACTATGGACCCCAGCTCTCTCACCATGAATCAAGGGGACACCATAATCACCAAGCAATCTTTCCTTCATCTTGGAGTAGAAGAAGTGAAAAAAACTCACTTTTTTGAAATGTGGCATCACATATAAAGCACGTAGTAGAACTTTGTAGATACCTGTGAATGTTGCATCTCTTTAAAAACAAGATCAGATGATTTAGATGAACTAGGTTAATTGTTTTAATATGAGAAAGGTTGGGTTCTTGTAGACAGCTGTGATGTGGGACTGCTGACCCCAGGTCCCACCCAGGCAGAATAACCACTACAACATGGGATCTAATACCATTTTTTTTCTCACCTGAAGACTAGGTCATACCATCTCCCCTCTGGTTATAGTGAGAGTCACATACAAACATTTTTGCTGGTCTATGATTAATGGGTTCTGAGCTTGCATTTGACTGTCAAGGTAATATTTACGAACACGCAAAGACCAGGTACTGATAGTTCACACCTGTAATCCTTGTTACACAGGAGACTGAAGTCTGAGGTTTACAATTTGAAGCTAGCCCTGGCAGACAAATCAAGAGACTTATCTCCAATTAACCAGCAAAAAGCCAAACACTAGCTTGAGGCGTTGAGTTCAAGCCCAAGTACTGGTACCAAAAAAAAAAAAAGGAAAGGAAAAAAGAAATAACAGCAAAAAAAAAAAAAAATGCCAAACCATGCGAATGCTACTATAGCTTCATGGACTGTACTATGTCTGAGCTGCTGGACCTGGGCTCATTATGATTCATTCAACAACTGGCTCAACAATCAGATTGGCCTTTTGAAAGGAATGTTGGCCCTTGCTTTAGAAACCACCAAAACAAAGAGTGATCAGTAAAAGAACATAGCCACCAAAAATCATGAAAGAGTTATCTGGGAGCAGACTGGGACTCCATTTTTGTAATTTCTCAGCTGAAAAACTAAACAAACTGAAGCACTTGAGCTTGAGCCTGCAAGAGAAAAATGCCATTTATAACAGTTTTGCAGGGTGTTCTATGTGGCATGAGTTCCAGTGAGCCCAGCAGTGAGTCTGCACACAACGGAGGCAAGCATACATTGCAAAAATTACTCTTGATGAACAGGGATGGATTTGAAAGGACACTGCTTACTTCTTATAGACAAGTCACAAAGGGGAAAATGTCTTTTCTTTCTTTTTTTTTTTTATTTTTGCTGCCTTGACTTTCTTGAAGACATCTGTGGTCATAATTTTCATCACAATACTGTTAATTGTTTTTCTTTAGCCAGGCGCCAGTGGTTCATGCCTGTAATCTTAGCTACTCAGGAGGCTGAGATCTGAGGATCAGGTTCAAAGCCAGCCTGGGCAGGAATGTCCGTGAGATTCTTATGTCCAATAAAGTACTAGAAAACCAGAAGTGGTGCTGTGGCTCAAGAGGCAGAGTGCTCACCTTGAGCTGAAGAGCTGAGGGACAGTGCCCAGGCCTAGAGTTCAAGCACTACAACCAATAAAAATAGAATTGTTTTTCTATGGACTGGGGGAGTGGTTCAAGTGGTAAAGCTCCAGCTGAGTATGAATTGTTTTTCTCACAATTTGGCCAAGTGTCTTTGTTTTGGTTGATTGCTTGAATAAACTTTTAACCCCTTTCAAACTATCTGACTAATTGCTTCAAGACTCAGCAGTAACAAATGAACCAGCAGATGCCTCCATCCTGTTGTTAGAATCTTGCTAGAATCCATGTGTCCACAAGGTGGCGTCATGTCACTGTCCTCCCAATCCCCATTTCCTCATCAAATGGTGAATACTACTATCAACTCTGCAACCTGTTTCCATCTGAAGCACAGCCTTTGACTGTAGTAGTTTGAATAATGTTTGCTGAATTCATTAATTTTAACTTGTTTCCTTTTTCTAGTTCAAGGATTATCAAAATGAAAAGTTAAGGCCATCTTATTGTCATTGTTTCTTAACGATGAGAATTTAAAAGGGGTGTAGGGGGAAGAAATGCAGAAGTCCCTAAGGAAAGCCTAATCCACATCAGAATCACCAAAGCAGCTTTGGAAAAATACCCACAACTGGGGTCCCCATCACACCAATTAGACAGGAAATAAAAGATTTGGAGTGGCTATATTTGGTGATTTGAAAATACAGCAATAGTAATGCAGAAACTAGCATAAGGATACGTATGCAGATTATGGGAATATAATTGATAGCCAGGAAGTAAACCCTTAACTATATGGTAAATTCATTTTTGCCAGCGATGCCAAGACTAGTCAATTGTAAAAAATCATCTCTACAAAGCATAATGCCCAGAGTTAGAAATGTGCTAAACCCAATAGTCAGATTCTTTTAAAAGGCATTTTTTCCAGGTTCATCCATTTTCTGCAAATGACATACTATTCTTTCTGATGAGAAAAAAATTCCATGATATATACTTATCACATATATGCACTACATTTTCTTGATCCACTCCTCAAATGTAGAGCATATGGGCTGTTTCTGTGGGCTATCATGAATAGAGCAGCAATAATTATGGATGTGCAAGTATCTTTACTATATCCTGATTTAGAATATTACCAGTAGGTGCTCATTGCTGTATCAGTGGATGGTATGACCTGGGATCACTGTATTCCATATCATTCTCTTTTTTTAAGGAGCTTCCAAACTGTCTTTCAGAGTGGCTGTACTAGCTTACATCCCCCCCCAAACATCCCACCAGCATTCCTTCCCCTCCCCCAACATCCCACCAGCATTAAATGAAGTAAATCAGGCTCAGAGAGACAAATGGTGCATGTTTTCTCTCATCTGTGGAAGTTAGATCTAACATATAAACATCCATAATAACACATTCAAGGTTATATGCATATATACACAAATTGACTAAAGGATGCTATACTTAGGGGAGGAGTCCAATGGTGTATGTAACTCCTCTGACTAGGCAACTATTCAACAAAATGAAAACACAGAAGCTGAAACATGTTCTGGGGGAAAGGCAAAAGGTTGGGGCCACCAATGGAGAAGGAAGAGTGAGCAACACAGTTATTATATTCACTGTACATAATATAACAACTGACCATTGTACCTTGAGGGTAGGTATGGGATGAAGGAAATCTGGGGGAGAATGATGGAAGGGCTGACTTTGACCAAGATGCACTGTACTCACAACCTTACTTCTGGAATTGAATCCTCTTTTTACGAATACTTCATTTTTTTTAAAGGCTTTTTTTTTTTTAAGCCAGGCACCATTGGCTCTAATCCTAGCTACTCAGGAGGCTGAGATCTAAGGATCCTAGTTCAAAGCCAGACTGGGCAGGAAAGTACACGAGACTCCTATCTTCAATTAAAGAGCCAGAAGTGGAGCTGTGGCTCAAGTGGTAGAGCACCAGCCGTGCACAATAGAGCTAAGAACAGTGCCCAGACCCTGAGTTCAAGCCCCAATATCAGCACATAAATAAATAAATGGCAATTTTAATATATATATATATATATATGAACTATATTTAAATAAGAGGCCATAGACATGGAAGACTGAAACTGTTTTTTTCCTCTATTTCCCTCTTTCCTTCTCTCTCTCTCTCTCTCTCTCTCTCATACACACACACACACACACACACACACTGTTAGGAGAAGACATGCGTGGTACTTTAGGGAGATGATGTAGTAATGTAACATACAAGTAGCTGTCTTTCCCCAGCAAGTTTCATGACTGTATTTTGTGTACATACATTTCTAATTTAGCAATTGAACATTTTAATGGCTTAAAGTGGGTTCAGTGAAACAGCAGTATAACTGTCTCTTGTTTCTGGTATTGGTAATTTGTGATTTCTATTTCCTGGGAAGTATGGGTAATGTTTTAACCTTATCGCCCATTCCCCTCAAGTTAGTTTTAATTTTGCTGAGATTCTCTATTGTTTTGTTTCACTTCAGTAATTTCTACTACTATACTTTATAGTACTTATCCCCTATATATTGGGTACTTACCTTTTCTAAAGGTAGGAGCTCATTTCTCTTCTTATTTAGTAAATGTTTAAAGCTGTTTAAAACACTTCTGTCTGAGGTAATGACACAAACTTACCTGTAATCCCAGCTACTCAGTAGGTTATGGAATCCAGGTTTTCAGAGCCAGGCTAGGCAACATACTAAGCCCAGTTTCCTATTTTAAAAGTAGTTATTCTCCATCCAAACATTGCATTAGATGGATGAATCTCACAATTTTTGAGATGTCTTGTTTTCACTTGCATTGTTAACTGCTTTTCTTGTATTCTTTCTTCTTATGTGTGTGTGTGTGTGTGTGTGTGTGTGTATATGCAGATAAGCCAGATCTAGGGCTTGAACTCAGGGCCTAAGTGCTGTCTGTGAGCTTTTATGCTCAAGGCTACCACTCTTCACTGAGCTACAGCTCCACTTCCAGCATTTTTAGTGGTTAGAGATAAGTTGTGTGTATTTTTAGAATGGACTGAGTCAGATTCAGAAAATTGTAATGTTCATATTTAATATCATATGTTCATATGTAATGTTCATATTTAACATTAATAATACAGTGATATTTTATATTTATATATAAATATACCAACATGATTAAAAATGAATCTCATAGAATTTCCTGCTCCTATTGGCTTGGAATGGAGATCCTCAGATCTCAGCCTCCTGAGTGATTAGGATTACAGGCTTTTAAAAAAAAATCATCTTTGGGGGCTGGGAAGGTGGCTCAGTGGTAGAGCGCTTGCCTTGCATGCCTGAGGCCCTGGGTTCGATTCCTCAGCACCACATAAGCAAAAAGAAAAAAGCC
>NW_012267388.1:206375-215532 GCF_000151885.1 Dipodomys ordii | reverse complement strand
CACAGTAACACTTCCGGCTTTTTTCTTTTTGCTTATGTGGTGCTGAGGAATCGAACCCAGGGCCTCAGGCATGCAAGGCAAGTGCTCTACCACTGAGCCAACTTCCCAGCCCAATTTTGTTGAATTCTTGCCTGAAGGAGACTTCTAATTTGTTACCAGTGATGAAAAATGATAGGCAAGCTGACACCTCCTGCCCCTCCTGGCACTATCTGCTATGGTGCTTTTGTCTATGCTGTAATTTTTTAACAGTGCTTTGTAGTCCTGTCTCCCTATACATTATCCTACAGCAAATAAGTTGAGAAGGTGTTAACACTTCACTTTACAAACTAGGAAATGGCTAAGTTCCAGAATCAATACTTGACCAGTATCCCAAGTAAGTGAAAAGATGTGAGCAAAACAGACTAATTCCAAACTCAGTGTTTTCTGCTCAATGTCCACCTTCCTACAGGATTGGCAGACTCTCAGTTTTAACACAAATATTTTTTATCAATTTGTTGTTTTGCATGAAACTAATGCTGAGTGAGTCAGTGTTCTATACTGTTGTTCATATGCAGCAGGGTCTAGAACATAAGACTGGCTGACTGGCATTTGATGGTGGTTGTGGTTTTCTCATAGCTCTAACATTCTGGCTTGGATCATTTGGTATTTGCATGGTCTTCATGGAGAGTGCTGATCAGAGTATCACCCTAATCATTGGGTACAAAGAGGCCCAACAAGACTTCAGACTTCTAAAACAATTACTTTGTTTTTTTGATTCTGCCAGTACTAAGGCTTGAATCTAGTGTTTCAAGTTCTCACTGAGCTTTTTTGGCTCAGCACTGTTATTCTACCAGTTGAACCGCACCTCCAGTTCCAGAATTTTGCTAGCTACTTGGAAGTAAGAGGATTAGTCTGCTCAAGCTAGCTTAGATCTCTGCCTCTCTTGAGTAGCTAGGATTATACACATAAGATACCAGTGTCCCACACAGTTGTTCAGATGACTTGCAGAATGCTTTCATGGCCAGATCATAGTTTCTTAAACTACAGAATAAATAGTAATAGTATTTTAATATGATCAAGATCATTGGAGGAATTTTATACCTTGTATGTGTGTTGGTAGGGAGAGAGAGGGAAATAAACTTAGGGCCTCAGATGGCCTGCACTGATTTGTAAACCCCTCTCCCACTTTCAGTTCAAAACAAATGGTAAATTACCTATTATCTGTTTTTGAGGTAATGGGCTTCTATTACTAATGTTTTTGATACAAACCCAGAGAGAGTAGTACAGGTCTTGATTAAGCACACATAATGTATTAGGGCAGACGAACACTGAGCACAAATCTTTGAACAAAGGAGAATTTAGTCAAGTATGATTTTTCACTGCATTGAGTTCAGAGTATCAATAATAGCTCTGTTAAGTAGAAACTCATAAAATTCACCATGTATTATCAACAGACTAGACTACCTATTTTATAGTAGTTGCCTCCAGGCACATGTTTTGCACTGAGTGTACAATATTACAGTGACTAATTTTACTCAAGACTATAAAGGAAATAATACTCCTATTCAAAATTGTAAACTATAAAATCCAATAAGTGTTTTAAAATAGCTTTAGTATAATTATAAAAAGAAAAGTACAATGTCCTAAAGTATCTTTGGCTTTCTTATTATTATTCTGCAAAGGATTTGCTGTAAGTCTTCAAGTCATCTTATCCAATCCAAAAGCTGTATTTACGCGTCGTGGATCCCAGCCAGGGATGCAAGAATCTGACTTCCTAAAACAGATCACAACAGTTGAAGAACTGGAACCCAAAGCAAGTAACTGCACCAAGGTACTCATTGTACTCAGGTTGCCAACTTTGAGTTTCAGCGTTACAAGTGTGGCTACTCAACATATTTCCTTCCACTTTAGGTTCTTGTGTGGCATACTCGGACAGAGAAGGTTAATCTAGCCAATGAGCCAAAGTACCTCGTGGACACAGTGAAAATTGAGGTATAAATGGAAACACCAGATGGTGCAGTTTGCCCAGTCAAGGGGTGTGGAAGAGGATATTTGGAGTTCAGGCTGCAGATCATTCAGGTATTGTTTCTTTTACTTCATTCAATACAACAACTTTTACTGTCACCTGATGGGACTTCTATTTTAACAGAAGCTAACTGGATGCTACAAAATGTATGTTCTATCTTCACTTGTTCTGCATGTTTTATCTACACCCTAATGAAGATTTCTGTACAGTAAGCTAAGTGACAGTGCAAGATACTACCTTACACACTTGTTCATCTTTTCCATTTGGCTTTGTAATTAGTAGAACTGAACAGGTTTTAGAACCTGATGACAGGTATTTTGTCAAGTAAACATCCCTAGTTCTCTACTTCATACCATTTGGAAGGCTGGTGGCAGGTATACAATGTAGAAATAAAATCCACAAAAAAGTTAATGGATTCACCTGTTTAATATAGGGAAATAACATTTTGTCAATACTAGGCACCATAAAATGTAAACACAATTACTGTCATAAACCTGGATATACTTTCAAGGATGCAAAGTGGCTTTGTTTTAGTTACCCTGTTTGTATATAGTGCAGCAAAGGTTTTAGTGTTAGCACTATGTACATATGAAGAGATCCAAATTATGAGAGGCAGGTAAAATTTGAATTCTTATGCTTAAGGTTTATAGTAACATCCAGGTTTATCTTTTCACTAACCACGTTCCCTGAAAAGCACATCATAACAACAGCACGGTGAAGTGAATGATGCAATAAAAGAATCTTGATACACTAGAAAACAGTGCTCAGTGATACATTTACATTCTATTTATATGATTAAACATTTGATCATACAGTACCTTCCTACAGGATTACTGGCTAATTTGGGGGTGGGGTTATACTGTTAGAGGTATTACTAACATGATAACTACTTCCCTTATATGCAAACATTAGCGCTATAATTTTATCGACAGCAAAACTGATTATATAAGTTGACTGAGCAGCTTCTCAAATAATATGGTTTTATGAAATCATGGGAAATAGGAGCAAAGCTGCCCTTGACATAAAGTGGATTCTTAACCTGCTTTGCACCACAAAAATTTAATCAGTACAGACCAACACGGTCAATCAGGTAATTCTTAATATGAACAAGTTGGGGGGAAAGAAAACCAATATATATGTACATGAATGAATAGGGGAACTAGATGCTTTTAGCAAGGAATGTCAGATGTTAGTTTTGGATGAGACTTGCTCTGCAGTTCTCATTTCCACAGCTGTGTGCTTAGAGTCTGACCCGATGAGCTTCCAGACCATCCTGCTGTTGTGCTTGGGGGCTGGCCAAAGCCTGCTGCTGGACTCCCACTATTGAGACTCACGCCAGCCATTTGCTGATTCATCTGTGAAACACATGAAAGGTTCAGTTTAAGAGATTTTGTTTCTTTATCCATAGTTCAGTATCTTTTCATTAATGTGAAAATAAAGTATTTGGGTAAAAAACAGAGTGACAACAAGTATCTCTTTAAGGAAAGCAAGTAACTATTTGCTCTCATCTTTTCTGCCAATTTTTTTTAGCAGTGTTCATAAAATAATCTCAATTACATTTATTCACTTTCAATATTCAATTTCTTATCTCCAAAGATGAACCACAACTGAAAAAAGGTACCAAAGTAATCTCTGAATTTGCATCTGGTCTATATAGAGTTCACTCTTTCAACTACACTAGAAAAATCTGTGCTAAGAAGTGGGAAGATTTTAGAGAGTAAAATATGCTAACATTATTATGTAAACTTTATATGATGGATAGAATTGTCTATTAAAATATGAAATGGCTCTGTATTTTCTAAAAATCGAAAGTCATAAAGTATACTTGTATTCAGACAAGATAAACAGCTAAAACTAATTTTATGCTATTCTATAAATATTTTTCTTCTAGATTGTAGTCAAGTAAAATTTTAAGTCTCTTAACTCTGTCATTCTCTTACTTTCAAGTAAGCAACAGTAGTTCACCTGTAATCCTAGCTAGCATAAGGCTTAGTTAGATCTGATGATTCCAGTTCAAAGTCAGCTCAGGCAGGAAAGTCCATGAGACTCCAATTGCCAATTAACCAGCAAAAAGCCAGAAGCAAAGTTATATATTTCAAGTAGTAGAGCGCTAGTCTTAGGCAAAAAAAAGCCAAGTAAGAATGCAAAAAAAAAAAAGTACAGATGTGAAAGACTGTCTTCATTTGCAGTTTTTCTAAGACAATAATATTGACTGCAAATCTAAGTACCTGAAGGGGTATGACAAGTTGTTACTCATGGAAATTTCCACTAACCTGTAATTGGCAGTGGATATTGCTGGTAAACAGTACCCCTTGGAATAATCTGGACAGCTTTTTTATTTTTGTCCTGGGGCTTGAACTCAGGGCCTGGGCACTGTCTCTCTCCCTCTCTCTCTTTTTCCTTTCAAGGCTAATGCTCTACCACTTGAGCCACAGAACTACTTCTAGCTTTTTCTGAGTAGTTTATTAGAGATTAAGAGACTCACAGACTGTGCTGCCTGCCTGGGCTGACTTTGAACTGTGATCCTTAGATCTGTCACCTGAGTAGCTAGGATTACAGGTGTGAGCCACCAGCTTCCAGGTGGAAGACAGTTTTGATCCCTCACAAACTTGTGGTTTCAGAATACGATGCTAGATTTGTGGGCTGCCAGAAAAAAAGGACCCCCAAATTATTAGTGAAGGTAGATTGGTATGAGTAGACTAAGTTGGGCAAGTATGAACTATTCAAATTCACTTTAACCAGAACTGGGTTGTACTCAGTATTTGGGCCATGTAAAGCCAACTGTTAACAACATTTGACCCTTAAATGTTGAGATCCTCAGTGGGTAGACAGCAGTGTCACACCCATATTCCTGGAAAGCATGATTATAAAAATTAAACTGCAGCATCTACGGAGATGTACAGTGATTACTCTAGAAATCACTCTACACTGTTTCCCGAATGTTCTCATATGATTGGTCCTACTAATTATATGGATGCCAAGACCAACAAGGCATAGAACATCTAACAGAAAAGTGAATAAGAAAATGAACTTGTGACTAAGAGTCCTTGTCTATGGATCTAAAGAAAAGTGAGAACAGAGCAGTTGACATAGGAAATGTTATCTCTTAGCTTTAAACTAAGCTTAAGTAAAAACAGAACTTCATATATGAGGGGATGCTTGAGATAAATATGGACTTGTTGTACACAGTTTATATAGAATTCTTGAGCCAATAGATACTCCTTAATATAAGTCATTATAGGATATATAAAAAGGAAATACAATTTTGAAGAGGTTTGTTCCTCAATATGGGATCTGAATTCAGGACATGGAAATTACTAGGAAGGTGCATTCTACCATTTGAGCCATGCCATATCCTTTTTTGCTTTATTTTTCTTCTACTAGGGCTTTCAAAACCTTGGCAGGCATAGACTTTTATTGGATAAGACGTGGTCTCTCGAACCTTGATCCTCTTCAACTTCACCACTCAAGTAGCTAGAATTACAATTATTAGTCACTCTTTCTGTTTTTAATGGGTATGGTGTGTGTGTGTGTGTGTGTGTATGGTGTGTGTGTGTGTGTGTGTGTGTGTGCGCGCGCCCATACACACCCATAAGAGGACTTGAACTGAGGGATTTGAGCTCTCACTTGGCTTGGACATGGCTGGTGCTCTATCACTCATGTCATACCTCCAGTTCAACATTTTGCTGGTTAATTAGAGATGAAGTCTTATAGACTTTTCAGCCCAAGCTGGCTTCAAAAAGTGATTCTCAGATCTCAGCTTCCAGAAGTTACAGGAGTGAACCCAGTTTAAAGAGGATTTTGTTTTGTTTTGTGCTGATCCTGGGTCTTGAACTCAGGGCCTGATGCTATTCCAGAGATTTTTTTTTGCTGGTGCTCTACCACTTGAACCACAACTCCCCATCTGACTTTTTGGTAGTTAACTGGAGATAAGAATCTCACAGTTTCTTGCTTGGGCTAGCTTTATACCACGATCCACAGATCTTAGCCTCCTGAGTAGCTATGATTATGAAGCTCCCAGCACCCAGCAGCTTAAATAATTTTTGAACAAAAAGAGTTTGCAAATACATGGACATTAAGTATATAACATGGAAGATAGTCTTGACTCCCCATAGCATTGTACTTTGACAATGAATATAGGCTGGGCATTTTCTGATTTATAAATTTCCAAATTAAGTACGTAAGATTTGGACTACATGGACTACAAAATGCCCTACCAGAAAGCTGGGTAAAGCTTGATGCTACCTTCCTGTGGCAGACCAGGGTATCTCTCATGATGCCCAAGATAACTTCTATTATTAATAAGTTAAATATGTTCATCTTTACAGTTTGGTAGGCTAAAATGGAAAAAAAAAAGCCTAACATTTATTTATAGAATACACTAAAAGGACACAGACAAATCATTTGTCCATTTCATTAAAAAACTCCTAATATTGAGACATTTCTGATCTGATACATTATCCCTACCAGATCATTACATTTCAACCAATCAACCAACTAACCAGCCAATCAATAAAACCACTTATATTTTTTTTATTTGGGAGGAGCTGGAAAGTAAATGAGCCCTACCTGTGAGAGGCTCCACTGAGGCTGTTGTGCTTGTGGCAGGCCAAACTTACTCTGGGGTGCACCCATCTGTCCCACTATTCCTCCTTGGGGGCCAATGACATTTTGAGAAAGTGGCATCACACCAGTTTGTGCATTTCCCATAAAACCATTGGGCATGGGCATGCCCACCATCATGCCTGTGTTCTGTCCCATGACATTTCCTATAAGGCCAGAAGCTGCAGGTACAGGTACACCCATTGATGGAAAACCTTGAAATGCAGTTGGTGCTTGTGAGGTAAATGGTATATTTGTGGGTCCCATAAACACACCTGTATTACAAGAAACAAGATTTAAAAAAAGGAATACAGAAATCAGAACTATTACATATAGCTACACTCACCTCTACACACACAAAGGATTGTCATCTTCCTGACCTACAAACTTTCACTGCAGTCTAGTTGCTCTACTGCTGAGAATTTATACTGTGCTGGTAATTTCCAGAAATTAATCAATTATTGATCTGAACATATTTAAGAAGAAAATGTAAATTAATCAATTATTGATCTGAACATATTTAAAAAGAAAATGTAAATCTTAGGCAACAGCCAGACAATGTATCTTCATTGTGAAGACCAAACTCTATGGGGCATGATAGCACAGGCTGTTCTGCTGACTTGCTCCATGGAGTTGACTAAAACTATAGTTGGCTTTCTATATGGAAGTAATTGGATTGTCATATGATTTCAATGGACTAACACTGAATAAATATTCTGCATTTTTCATTAAAATAACAAAGCATTTGTAAGTTTCTGGAATTTATGTGCTAAATCAAACTGTTTATTAAACTATCAAGGAAATATACTGTACAAACAATGTAGAGCAAATTTTACTAATTCTTGAAAGATAATCAATGTTCTTTAAGCTTGTGAAACAATATTTAAGAAGTGGTATGTGAATGAATAAAGTTTTGTGAATCCTGTACCTGCTGCTTTTTAATTCTAACGCTTCATTCATTTCCGTTTTAGTTATATAAACTGCAACAGAAATATGCACTATACCACAGGAAAGTAGAGAATAAATGTAAGTGATACTCCAGTCACACAGAATGTACTTCTAATAATGTCACTGCAACTCACTGAAAGGTTTCAAAATTAATTACCAGGAGTGCTTTGCTGTTGAATAGTTCCCGTACCATACAGAGATAAGATGGAATCTTTGGAGAGTTGTTTTTTTGCTACTTCTTCTGATTTTGTAGTTTGTTCAGTGAACAGATCCAGATCCCCAGATGTCACTGTAGATAAGGAAGCAGTTGCTGGTACAGAGGATGCCCCCTGAGACAAACATCAAAACAAAGCTATTGAATTCTTTATAGTGCACCATAACTGATCTACTACTTAAATCCAGACAGTTATGAAATTAGGCAGGAATTAATTCCAGGAGGCCTCCACAAAAACATCTAGGATAAAATGTTTCTTAATTTGAATTTGCAACTGTAAAGAAGGGAGACAAGTTCTTCCATAATAAAATTATTTAGCAGCTGGGGAGATGCAGTTTGCTCATCTCATCTTGAACAGAAAACAACAGTTTGGTGGATGGTCTTTCAAGACCACCCCTATTGCTTCAAGGAACTTGTATTCCTTGGAATGAATCTCTACAACTACTAGACCACAGGAGGGTTTCACAATGGTTAAATAAAGGTTTTTACCTTTACAAAAGCTACATCATAAGCTTTTTATATATGTAATCTTAAGTCCTTAAAACACCAGAATGTTCCTAGCCCAAAAATGATATAGAGAAACTGTGATCACCTGTATACCGTATCAAACACTCCATGTAGAAGCCAATGAATACTTGTGCACAGATATTTAACATAATGCGGTATTTTCACTAATCTATATCATGCACATATTTAGTACTGAACAGTTCTAACTGAAAAATCTTGCTTTATGATCTCTGTGGTCATTACATATTAATCACATTTAAATGTGTATATGGACTTAATTTAAATATCAATACTAAAGCTGGTAAGGATTCTTCTCAAGTGTTTAATGTTTAATGCCCTGGCTAGAATACCATGGAAAACTGCCCAAACATTCAACTTATAAAGTAATTTAAGCAGAATAATATGAAGAAAATTATGTGAGCCAATGGCTTATATCTGCAATCTTAGCTACTCAGGAAGCTGAGCATGAAGGATGTCTGTTCAAGTTTTGCACAAGTCTATCTCCAATTAGCAAGCAAAAAGACAGGCTGGAGGTGTGGCTCAAGTAATAGACCTCTGGCCAAGCAAGGAAGAGTTTGCTCTGAATTAAAAACCCCAGTGGGGTACGGCTCTAAGACAGGGTCTTAAAACTCCATCTTAGTTTGCAAAAACTGAAGTGTGTACAAACTATGATGAAATGCCAACTGTAACAATGCCCTTGAATCCAAGTATACCTTAGCTAGTAAAGATTACAGAAGCTGGGGCTGGGAAGGTGGCTCAGTGGCAAAGCGCTTGCCTTGCATGCCCGAAGCCCTGGGTTCGATTCCTCAGCACCACATAAGCAAAAAGAAAAAAGCCAGAAGTGGCGCTGTGGCTCAAGTGGTAGAGCGCTAGCCTTGAGC
>NW_012267388.1:205574-206325 GCF_000151885.1 Dipodomys ordii | reverse complement strand
CTTGCCTTGCATGCCTGAGGCCCTGGGTTCGATTCCTCAGCACCACATAAGCAAAAAGAAAAAAGCCGGAAGTGGCACTGTGGCTCAAGTGGGAGCGCTAGCCTTGAGCTGAACAGCTGAGGGACAGCGCCCAGGCCTAGAGTTCAGGCCCCACGACTGGACCCCCAAAAAAAATCATCTTTGATCTGTATTTTATTCTTTGCTAGAAATATGTGGTACCCAGATAATGGCTTTTTAAAAATACTTTTAGACAGGCTTGAACTCAGGGCCTCATGTTCTCCCTTGGCCTTTTTGCTCAAAGTTGGCACTGTCACTTGAGCCATACAGCTTTTTGCAGTTAATTGGACATGAGTATCTTGGACTTGTACGCTGGGCTGCCTTGAACCAGTTATCAGCCTTTTGAGTAACTAGGATTATAAGCATGAGCCACTGGTAACTGGCCAGATATTTGGAAAATAACACTTTTCTATTTTATATAAAAATTATTATAAAGGTGATATACAGAGGGCTTAGAGTTATAATATGAATTTTTTTTAAATTTACCAAGACTTGGTTTATGGTTCATAAACTTGATAAAGTATGGTCTATTCTAATAACTATACATATATACTTGAAAGATTGTGTATGATGTTACTCTGGGTAGAGTGACCTAAATGATACTGCATGTGCTTGCTCTGTGTCTGTCTCTGTGTCCCAGTCCGTCTGTGTCTGTCTCAAATTGATTTTCCTAGCTTGAAAATACATACTTCTT
>NW_012267388.1:156466-200838 GCF_000151885.1 Dipodomys ordii | reverse complement strand
TGAGCCACAGCGCCACTTCCGGCTTTTTTCTTTTTGCTTATGTGGTGCTGAGGAATCGAACCCAGGGCCTCGAGCATGCAAGGCAAGCACTCTACCACTGAGCCACCTTCCCAGCCCTCCAGACTTTTTCTTATTAAAACTTTTCCAAACATACAAAACTTCCTTTTCTGTAGGCAAAAAAAGTAATTTATCTTTCTATCTTAAAACAAACTGTATGTGCAAAGTTAAAATATGATATATAGAATCTTAATGTACAATTAAGAGTAACTTGTATCCTGAAAGTTCATATATTACATCTGAAATTTCATGTAATGTTAATTAGGCAATTCAAAATTTCTTTACCATTAACACTTCTTAAAAACCTTAAGATTAAACTACACACACATATATAACACACACACAATAGCAATAAAAAGTTTAACTTAAAATATAACTTACTTTTAGAAAAAAAGACTGGGTGCTAAATTTGCTAGAGATTCTTATTCCCATGAAAACATATATAATTTAGAAACTTCCAAAGTAAATAAATGACCTTATTGATTTTAAGTCAGGTTGAAGTAGCAATTCTAAACTGTTTCCCTAAAGCAAGTGCTAGAGCTTTTAAGAGAACAAAGTTTGGATACAGAAGCATGGCTCAAGTGGTAAAATGCTTGAGGCTCTGAGTTCAAAGCTCAATACCACACACAAAAAAGGGGTGAAGGAAGATAGACAATAAAGTTTATGCCTCTATAGTTTCTACAGTTTCAGATGTGCTTCTATAGCAGCCAAAAACAATGTAAATTGATAACAACAACTATATTTAAGTGAAATTTTATATGTAAAATCAAGCTATAGGCTTAGCTTTCCAAGTCAATGACAAGTAGGCTTTGAAGTCACAGGTTACTCAGAAACAATTATTTCTAAATTAAACTGCTGAAACTTTTCAAAAAAGGAATATGTGGCAGTCATATAAAACCCCATTTATCACCTACCTGAGCTGGGGGCATGACAGTTGCAGGTAAGGGATTAGAAATCATTGGTCCAAAGATGTCCAGATCATCAGTTAGGGCTGGCACTGTGGTCACGTTCCCATTGGTCACTGGAGCCTCAGCAGGGCCGTCTGTGAAAATATAGATCCTTGTGTTGATAATGTCTTGAATTACATAAAAACATTATTTTTAAATTATGAGGTTTTAAAACAGAACAACTCAGCCAGGCACTGGTAGCTCACACCTGCAATCCTAGCTACTCAGGAAGCTGAGATCTGAATATCAGTTTAAAGCGCGCCCAGGCAGGAAAGTCTATGAGACTCTTATCTCCCACAAACTACTCAGAAAAAGCCGAATTGGTGCTGTGGATCACATGGTAGAACACTAGCCTTGAGCACCAAGAGGCTCATGGACAACACTCAGATCCTGAGTTCAAGCCCTAGAACCTGGAGTTGGAGAAGGCAGGAACCACCAAAAACAGAACAACTCAAAAATCCTCTATCTATCAGGATATATGCCTATACCCAAAGAAATGAACTTTCGGTTTTATTTTCTCAGGATATTCTTTATCTGCTAGCTTCTAGAAATAAGCAACCCCCTTTTAACAAATGTTATACTATTTGACATTGTTCTGCATACTGATTTTTGAAATACACTCATTTTTACCTACTCTGGAAATAAAATTTGAAAGTTTAGTATGTCTGACATGTATTTTAGACACAATGAAGAAATATACTGGCTAGAAAAAAAAAATCCAAATGGTACTTAAATTGATTCTATAGTAAACACTTAAAAATCTCTGAAAATACAACCTTTAGGATTTTCCAAAACATCTATTTTTCTAATACAGAATTATACAAGATACACACTGACAATTTATTTTTCCCTAGTAAAAAATTTAATTTTAATAACGCAAAAAGAAGTATATCTCATTTTGTGTATCTCCTTTTAAAAAGTGCCAAAAAATAAAGAGATTTGCAAGTTGAAAAAGAAGTAGTAGGAATGAACTGAGTTGAGTGGGCTGAATTGTGTGAAATGAGTTGAGTGAATTGAAAATGAGTTGCATGGACTGAGTTGAGCAAAATGACTAGAGAGACTTGGGTTGAATGAACTGACTTAATGAACTGAGTCAAGCGGACAATTTCCAAGTGCAAGCAAGGTTCCAGGGAGCTTGATAGTCTAGTCAGCCTTTCATTTTTAACAACTTTCAAAATCATCTGACCTCTCTTTCAGACCATACCCTTCTCAAATGTAAACCAAAAAAATATTTAACAAGTCTTTCAACATTTAACTGGTACAAAGCCAGAACTCAAATATTTGGCAAATTTTAATGGAAAGTCTTCTATTTACTGTCTATTTTCACCACAAACCAAAGACAGTCATTGTTTTCTTCTCTTCCTATTGTTTTCCTATTGAAGCTTAAGTGAATTACTAAAAGTTAATCATTAACTCATGAATAAATAGCACATTCGTTTTTACAATCTATATATAGGTGTGTGAAACCCAAATAAGGTTAATTTGGAAAATAATAACTACAAGTATTTTTCAAGTTATCTTCAGTGATAGCACATTATCAAAACCATAAAAAGAAACATGTATTTTCACGTGTTATAAATAACAAAGTTAACTCAACTCATTTTATCAACTCAGTCCCCTCAAAATCAGTTCATTCCCACCCCTTCTACTTACACCTTGGAAATCGTTAATTCATTGGCATGAAAATATAATATACAAACAAGACATTAAGAGAATTAAAATGATTTATATATGAAAGTAATTTTTTTATTTCTAATTCTTCCAAGTAACATTCATTTTGAAGCTAGATCTCTTTAAAGAACTTGTTTTCTGTTTTACTCCAAATACTAACCAGAAATAAAGGAATATTTTAAAAGGACAGAGTAGATTTAAATATACAACTGAACATTTTTTCACATTTCAGTAAATAATGTGAATAAGCAGAGTTGGGAATGAGAACAACCTCATCAACTACAAATAGCACATTATATTTTAGCAGACCTACTGTGTTTACTTAGAAGTTAGTTATGCTTAGCAAATACATGAAAGTATTTATTTATATCAGTAACAATTAAAAGCTCAGAAGAATATTGTTTTGTTGTTGTTTTGTGCTAGTCCTAGAGCCTGAATTCAAGGCCTACTATGCACTATCCTCAAGAATATTTTGCAAAAGGCTAAAGCTCTGCCACTTAAACCACAGCTCTATTTCTGTCTTTTTGTTGATCAATTGGAGTTAAGAATCTCACAGATGTTTTCTGCCCAGGCTGGCTTCAAATCACAAGCCCCCTAGCTCAGCCTCTGGAATAGCTAGGATTATAGACATGAGCCACCTGCACCCAGCAGCTGTTGCATTATAGTTTAATGTGTACATATAAATGTCCAGTGTTCTTGATCAGTCACCTCTTCATTATTTGGCTTTTGAAATCACATTTTACTACTCTTCACAGCCTTTAGGAGTATAAACATGACTACTAGAATGCCTACTGTCATGGCCCTAGAGAAAAGCTTGAATTATAATCATTAAGTTTTTAATACAAAAGTGATGCATGCTCATAAAAATTTGAAGTTATGCAAAAATGAAGAAACTGGAAATCTCCATCATGGGGATGGTGACTGTTGCAGAACAGATGTATTTAATACCACTGCCTGTGCACTTAGGAATGGTAAATTTGATGCTATCTGTATTTTATCATGAATTTTTACAAAGGTATATGACCATACAAAAATTTTTATATAAAATGATAGACCATGGGGATGGGAAAACTACATCCTATTACTGAATGAACTTATTACAACTTAATCAACTAATGATTAATGGACATTGCAAGTTCTAGATTTTCACTCTGACAAGAACAGAACCATGACCATCTATGTTCCTTAATGTAAATTATACAAAACAACTTATGTCCTTACTCTGAAAATTATTGACTTCTATTTCACTAGCATGTCAAAAACAAGGTCCACTCTCTCACTTTTTAATTGCATTTTAAAACTGGCCTCCTGAACTCTCAGGTTCTTCATATAAAGTTGGCCCTTTTTGTAATCGTGGATAATGTGACAGTCACAATTTCGAACTCATAGTTTAAGTCTACAGGAAACTGAAATCCTTTAGAATCAAACAGAGAATGTATCTACTTAGGGACAGCTATCTTTGTGGCAAAGCTGGCATAATTTTCAACTGATGATGGAATATTTTCTCAGATCCCATTAAACCTGAAGTAAAAGTCTTTCCTGACAGGCCTAATCAGTATTTTCTTCTAACCAGATATCTTG
Organism: Dipodomys ordii; assembly: GCF_000151885.1. Lineage (NCBI taxonomy): Eukaryota > Metazoa > Chordata > Mammalia > Rodentia > Heteromyidae > Dipodomys > Dipodomys ordii. The sequence goes on along the minus strand of NW_012267388.1, from coordinate 196,582 downwards.
CCATGAGAACCAAAGACTCCTCTATTCTCATACCAGTACCAGACTTACCCTTTTCTCTATACTTTAGTCTTTCCTGCTTATATGACCATAATGATGGGTTCTAGATTTCACTACCATCAATTTTCCTTGTTACTGCAAAAGCCATACCCCTACACAGCATCTAAATTAAAACTTTTCAGCCTAACAAAATTAATAAATACAAGTTCCCAATGGGCTCCAATATTTGTCAATTTTACTGTTTGATTTGACTTACAAAATATATTTCTTTAAAAGGATTGTTTTATTTTAAAGAGAACTTGGTTTTAAGCTTTCAGTATTTCAAAAAGATAAAGAATCATTATCCATTACCATCATTATAAACATCACTTTTATCCTAGATGTTTTAAAGTTTATTTATCATTTTTATTGCATGAAAGATGAGATCACTTTTTATCTTCAGTTACAGAAACTAGGACAGAAAGAGACAAATATTTCAATGTACCTCAGCTAGTTAAGTAGGAAAGCTTGTACTACAATGGAATCTTCTGACCTGGGGAGCTAGGGCTGTTTTCTTTAAATTATTTTCATCAAAAGCCATGTATTTACAAGTATACCTCACTACAAGAAATAACTTAAGCCGGGCGCTGGTGGCTCACGCCTGTAATCCTAGCTACTCAGGAGGCTGAGATCTGAGGATCGCGGTTCAAAGCCAGCCCGGGCAGGAGAGACCATGAGATTCCTATCTCCAATAAACCACCAGAAAACCGGAAGTGGTGCTGTAGCTCAAGTGGTAGAGCGCTCGCCTTGAGCTGAAGAGCTGAGGGATAGCTCCCAGGCCCAGAGTTCAAGCCCCAAAAAAAAAAAAAAAGAAATAACTTAAAATCTGAAAATTAAAAACCAACTTTTAGATAATTTGTAATTATTTAAATTAAATTTGCAAAGCAAGAATTGAACAGTTTGAAACTTTTTTGAAGCTGCACTCAAACACTTCCTCATCACGTCCATTACTCTGTTGTCCCCCCTGTACCAAGCCCAACATCTTACCAATTTATAGGGAGGAATACAGATAGAGGTGGGCTGAGCGCAAAGATGGGATATAATATATACTGAGCTACTGAAGAGTACTTCAAACCCATTGGCAAAAGAATGAATTCATCTGATCAAGGGCCCAGTAATAGCACATTCTTTCCTGGCTGAAAAAAAAAAAAAAAAACTCAATAGAGCACAAAAGCACCTGGACACCAAAATACTAGCTACAGTTCTCAGAAAGTTAGTTTAAATTAGAAAGGCCAGGTGCCAGTGGCTCATACCTGTAATCCTAGCTACTAAGGAGACTGAGATCTGAGGATCACAGTTCAACGCCAGCCCAGGAAGGAAAAGTCCATGAGTCTCTTATCTCCAATAAACTACCACAAAACCAGAAGTGGTACTCAAGTGGTAGAGAACTAGCCTGGAGCTGAAGAGCTGTGGGACAGCTCCCAGGCCCAGAGTTAAAGCCCCATGACAGACAAAAAAAAAAAAAAAAAGAACAGGGCTTGTACAAATGAAGTGGTTTAAACAGTGCATATCACCATAACTTAACACTTTTATTTGTAATGGCTTAGGTTATGCCTTGCACACACACACACACACACACACACACACACACACACACGGACAAACAAAACTTCTTTTAACCATAAGTGCATTCTATGAGATAATGAGAATATCTGTGCATACAAGTAATGGAATTCACCACAGACATGCACTTTGTTCAGTTAAAGAACAGTTGTAGGAAGTCAGTAGCAAGAGAAGGCTCCCTTTCATCAGTATGGAGAAACAGTAGTGAGAGTGGGAGTAGTGACAGTGGGAGATTAGAGTAGAAGAAAAGCCTTAAGGCAATTGGAAGAAGTTTATTGTAAAGAAGCACAAAAGACTCCTTGAAAAGGAATGAGAAAACAGGAGAAATTTTAATAATGCAGTAAAATGAAGAAATGATTTTGATCTTAAGGCCATGATATCAAACCTACAATTAGTAGCTAGAGGGTAATATTTCAGATTAGTGTTTTCTATTGTGAAGTGATAGATGAATGCTTATTTTAAACTGTCCACATAACAGAAATTGACAAGAAAGGCTAAAATGTTTTAAGCTATAGGAATGTTTTTAAATCAATGTTAGATCTTACACAAACATTAAGGTGTGACCAGCACACATTTATTAATGCATTTCACATCATTATGAGAACATTTCATCTAAGACAAAGTCTTGATGCCAATCACTATCACTTAGAAGTCCTTACTACAATGAATGAGGCTGTCAATTCTGTTAACTGTCTGTCTATACCAGAAACCCACCTCACAACAATAATCCAAATAAGGACAAGGTCAAAAGTATTTAAAATGCTACTTAGTTTCTAATTCTAGGCCTGTGGTGGAATTTATAAATGAAAACAATATACTTTATATTTCAATAAGAGTGGGGAATGGGAGGGAAGAAGGTAGGGATCATGCTCAGCCTAAGCTCCCTTTCTGAGGCATGTTTACAATGAGCTGCATCATATCTACTTCAAATCAGATCTCCCACACACCTCTGGTTTACAGTTAGTAAACGATGGGTAACTAATTTCTTCCTATTTAACCCTAAGATTTCAGGCAAGCATTGGTGTGTGTGTGTGTGTGTGAACTGGTAAATATTTTAAACTGAAAGTTTAAATATTTTAACAGAAAGTGACAAGAAAGATAAAAATGTAGGTAGCCCAGTGACTCTACCTCCCATATGTTCCTCGAGTCCAGGGACTACAAAGTGTCAACCTTCCTATGTGCTTTTTCCATTTTTAATGGTATCTGAATGTATTCAGCATGGACAAACCCTGGTATGTTACAAGGCTCTTTACTTACCACCAGCAATATACTTATTTTTATATTTATAATCAGAGTCTTGTCCAGCTTTTTCTGTCCCTGACTGGCATAAAGCAAATGCTTCATTACATGACAATCTGAAATACTTTCTAAACATAGATGTCTTGGCTACAGTGGCTACAGTGGCCAAAAGCAAAAGTTAGGTAATCCTAATTTTGTTGGGATGAAAAGGGAAATAGTGACCAGTATTTTTGAAGAGGTTAAATTTTCTTTTAGTTCCCATCTAGTACTGAGCCTTCCTTCTTCAAAATGTCTTGCCCTGATCAGAATTATAACCTTTTTATCATGCTTTCAGTTACACAATGTATAAGTAAAACTTACAATATATGCCATGTCTAGATGTAACACTACCTTTATAAAATTAACTTTTGCACACATAATTAATGTTGCATTACAGTTATTTGATGGACTTAATCTCTATTCCCTTGAGAGATCATTAAAGTATAAGTAAATGGTGGGTAAAGATTTCCTGCTTTGATGTTTAGGACCACATTTTCCCTTGTCCCCATAATTATTGTCTTTGGATCTATCTGTGATTTGAGGGAAATGTGGGTGCTCCATTATTTGGTGAGTAGATATTTAGAACTGTAATATCCTCCTGAAGGAGAGATCCCTTAGTCACTATGTAATGATCTTCTTTATCTCTTCCCATTTAATTTGAAGTCTATTTTATCTAATACTAAGATTGCAACTCCTGCCTGTTTATGGGGGCCATTTGCTTGGTAGATTTTATCCCAGCCTTTCACCTTCAGAATATATTTGTTTTTGTGGGTAATGTGTCTCTCTTGAAGACAGCAGATAGAAAGATCTTGCTTTTTAATCCAACTAGACAATCTATGTCTCTTATTTGGAGAGTTAAGTCCATTAATATTAGAGTTAGGACTGAGAGGTGTTTGTTCCTGCCTTTTTATCCTTTTTTTTTTTTTGGGGGGGGGGGGAGAGCTGTGCCTTGGCTGTTCATGATGTTTGTTGGTCATTTCACTGCCAATACCCTGTTCTTTTTGGTTTTCTATATGTAGAACATCTTTGAGGATTTTTGGCAAAGCTGGTTTGGTAGCGATATATTGTTTCAGTTTTTCCTTGCTGTGGAAGGTTTTTATTTGTCCTTCCGCTATGAATGAGAGCTTAGCTGGGTATAAATTATTCTTGGTTGGTAGTTATTTGTCTTTAGGCATGGTATCCTTGCTTTCATGGTCTCTGCTGAGAAGTCTGAGGTTTTTCTGATAGGCTTACCTGTATAGGTGATTGTTCTGTTTTCCCTGGCAGCTTTAAGAATTCTTTCCTTAGTTTCAATCCATCCTGTACAGACTGTATGTGGTGGTGGGATGTCCTATTCTGGCCTGGTCTATTTGGGATCCTAAAAGCTTCTTATATCTGGATGGGTCTGAGCTTTTGCATATTTGGGAAGTTCTTTGCTAGGATTCTGCTGAATATATTTCCTAATGTGTTGGCTTCCCTTTCCAGGCCCTCCTCTACATCTATTAGTCTCATATTAGGCTTTCTGATTACATCTTGTAGCTCCTGCAGTGATCTGTCATGCTTCTTGGTTTTGTTATGAATATCTGTGTGCTCTTTCTCTATGGAGTCTAAACTACCTTCTGCCTCAGAGATTCTGTCTTCTGCTTCCTCTATTCTGCTTTCAAGACTTTTTACTTTGCTTTTTATCTCCCTTCCTTCTTGCTGGTCTTTTTTTTTTTTTTTTTGGTTGGTTGTGAAGCTTGAACTCTGGGCCTGGGCGCTGTCCCTCAGCTCTTCAGCTCAAGACGAGTGCTCTACCACTTGAGCCACAGCGCCACTTCTGGTTTTCTGAGTGGTTTATTGGAGATAAGAATCTCATGGAGTTTCCCACCTGGGCTGGCTTTGAACCATGATCCTCAGATCTCAGCTTCCTGAGTAGCTAGGATTACAGGCGTGAGCCACTGACACCCAGCTTGTTGGTCTTTCTTAATGGTGTCCAGCTCTTATTGAGGTTTTAAGTCTTGAATAGATTGCCTTAACATGGAGTTGGGTTTTGGATTTGTTTTTCCACTCCTTTATCTGGGTTTCTATCTTTTCATTGGACTCTTTCTCCTTCTGTTGGGAGTTCCTTTATCTTTTTATTTGTGGAGGCCATGAAGTATCTTTTTATTTGTGGAGGCCATGAACTTGTCTATAAGTTTCTGGTTGGCTCGTCAAGTTCAGTTATAGCCTTATGCAGGGTGTTCAATTTTTCATTCAGATTTACCAGCCATGCTTTTAAAGTATCTTGAGCATTATTCTCTAGGTCATTCTGGGACTGCTCTATAGCTTATTTATGTGGAGATAGAGTTGGGGCTAGTTGATTGGACATGTTTCTTGTGTTTTTATGGTTAGTTCTACCCATTTGGTGACAAGAGCCACTCCAATACAACAATAGGATGGTGTTTTAGGGCAGGAGCCAATCAAAATAGGATGGTGTTTTAGGGCAGGAGCCAACCTGGTGCCGTGTAGATGTATAGAACTTAGGAATTTAAAATTATGGGTAGGTGTTCCCCTATTTAGCAGGTGTTCCCCTATTTAGCTCTCTTTTTCTTTGCTTAGAGAAGAATGTTGTGGTTCCAGGGTAGAGATTACATATAGTTGTAACTTTCTGGGTTTTTTTTTTGTTGTTGTTGTTTAATGAGGTCTTAATAGAACACAGTATGCTCATTCATTGAATACTGTCTATGGCCAAGTAGTTATTGGAGACTCTGTATGCCCATAAAGCCTAAAATATGTTCTCTTTATTTTTCTATAGAAAGTTTGCCAATTCTTGTTCTAAACAGAGGCTGCTCTGTCAACATGGGTTCTGAAGTATAGATGACATATGGCAGAGCAATACCTAATTTGTGATGGACATAGCATGTAATGCTATATTTTAAATATGTTTGTTACCATAGCATAAGCTAGAACACTCTAACTTATACAGAAATTTTAACCTAACTTCTTACATAGTAAGTATCATCAAATACTCCTACTTTACCACTAACTCCTTTGTGGTCACTTTTCTAGAGTACTTTAGGGTATAGCACTTGCATCTCCTCTGGTTAGCCTATGTTCATTCTCTTAGTTGAGAACTTCAAGCAACATTCACAGGCTGATGACTTCCTCAAGTGGACCTCTCCTAAATTTATAATCCACGTAACTGCATAATTAAGACCTCAGTTTATCTGGGTGCCAGTAGCTCATGCCTATAATCATACTCTGGAGGCTCAGATTTGAGGACAGCAGTTCAAAGCCAGCCCAGGCAGCAAAGTCTGTGAGACTCTTATCTTCAATAAATTACAACAACAAAAGCCAAAAGTGTAGCTGTGACTCAACTGAAAGAGCACTAGCCTTGTGCAAAATATGCTCGGGGACAGCGCCCAGGCACTGAGTTCAAAGCTCTAAGACCAGTATCAAAGTAAACAGCAATCCTATCTTACTGATTTTGCTGAAAGCTAACACACTTATTGCCCTTTCCTCTTTAATTCTCCTTCTGTTCTCTCATTTTACACAGGTAATTGGTTAGCAAATCCTACTTGATTTATCCAATAGGTATATCTCCAACATATACTCGAAATCTAATTAATATAGCTTATAACCTCCAATTACTAAGCCATTGTCATTGCAATAGTTTATTTTTTTGTTTTTATTTTTTGTACCAGTATTTGGGCCTGAACACAGGACCATGCACTCTTAGCTTTTATACTCAAGGTTTTTGATTTACCACATGAGTCACACCTCCACTTATAGCTCTTTCTGGTTACTGAAAATAAGAGTCTCATGAACTTTTCTGCCTGGGCTGGCTTTGAACGTTGATCCTCAGATCTCAGGCTCCTGAGTAGCTAGGCTTACAGGAGTGAACCACCAGATTCCCTTCTTCAAAAACTCTTTTTGTTTCTAGCCTTGCCTTTCTATACTCTTATTTAGTCTCAGCCAAGAATTCAAAATAATTTCTTAAATATGAAAAAGTTTATTTTATCTTCACTATGTCTCCAATTGCTGAATCCAATGATTTCTCAATCTCCATTCTGCTTTATCAGTCAGAAACATTTCAGACAACTATTTTATGTTTTTCCAAGTCATTCAAATTAAAAGCTAAAATTTGTTCAAAATCATCTTGATTCCTCACTTCTCTATCTGTCATTATTTGCCCAGAACATTACAATTAACTATTCTGTTGTTGCTGCACAAGCAGGCTGCCACTGGAGACCTTTTACATTTGTTATTCTCACTTCCTGGCATGCTCTTGCCTGCAAATCTAGATATGTATACCTTCATCAGATTTGCTCCAATGATACCTACATGTGGTATCACTATCTACCTTAATAAAATTACAACTACTCTCCTTTTAACTGTCACTCGCCCTAATAACATTTTACTTAACTATTATCTCATCAAATAGAAAGGAAGTTCCCAGAAGGCAAAGATTATTACTGTCTTTCTTTTAGAACTATCTCTCTAGTGCCTACAATGGTGCCAGGATACATACTCAGTATTAACCACATTATCATCTAGATCTTACATTTTAAAATTATAAATGTAAATATATAAATTATATATACCATATAAAATAAATGATATATTTATATATGTATACATTTTATTTACATTTATATATAATATATAAAATAAAAAATTTTAAATTTAAATTACATATAAGAATAAAATATAAAAGTTATAATGAAACAGACATTCAGAATGGCAAAGAAATGCTGTAGTAAAGAAAAAGAAAAATATATTTCCTCACTTCAGTAGTAACACTTTTTCTTTTTTCTTTCATAGACAGCAAAGAAAATAAAATACCAAAGTTCTGAGGACAGAATTCAACATAATTATATTCAGAGCCTTATTTTCAAAGTTAGAGTTGTTTTTTGTATTTCTAATATACTATTTTTAACCACCAGAAGAATTTTACCTCCAGGGATTACATCTTTAACTTACTAAGAAATGAATAAAACATTCAAATGTAATTTTTAACACAAAACCAATTTACTCAATAGGAAGACCAGTTTTTTTGAAAAGCAGTGTATCATGTTCAAATTTATCCTTCAATCAACTGACTTTCATTATCTTCTTTTGGTTCTCAATATTTCTAAAATTTATAAATGTTGAAATGTTCATTATAACTCCAAGACTCAGATATTACTAAAAATAACTATTACAAGCCAATTCTTTTACAAGGAAGAAAAAGTAAAATATTAAAAGGAGCAGATAAGATACTGACTAAAGAATCTTGTCTCCAGTTTTTGCTTTTGCTGAAATGGCTGAGGTGAGTTCTTTTTTTTTTTCTTTTTCTTTCTTTTCTTTTGGTCAGGCGTGGGGCTTGAACTCTGGGTTTGGGCGCTGTCCCTGTACTCTTCAGCTCAAGGTGAGCAGTAGCTTGAGCCACAGCGCCACTTCTGGTTTTCTACTGGTTTATTGGAGATGAGAGTCCCACAGACTTTCTTGCCTGGGCTGGCTTTGAACTGTAATCCTTAGATCTTAGCCTCCTGAGTAACTAGGATTACAGGCGTGAGCCACTGACATCCAGCTCTGAGGTGAGTTCTTAGACGTTTGCTTTCTATTTTGAATGAATTATCTATGTGTAAATCCTTCAAAAGGCTTTGTGTGACTGAATATTCTAACCTTTTCATCTTACTAAAGCATTAAAAATGTAGTCATACTCTAAAATTAAAAAAGGAGCTTACAGTTTTCGAAGACAGACACAGTACATGCACTTCTTAAATAAAAGCCTGTTTACTTACCATGGAAAAAACATGTATCTGCTAGTCATGAGAAGAAACAGGACATTAAATTAAAATGAGCATTTTTTACTATGATGAAGAATAAGATGTGAATTAGCCACTATGTGATCTTCTATCAAATACAGTTTAAATGAACAAAGTAAATTTAAATTTACACCTACATGTTTTACAATAGGCTATCCCACAATTATTTTGAAAAACTGAATGGGAATGGAGGCTAAGGAGAAAAAAGAACCCACTATTTATTTTGAACTGTCACATCCACCAAGCCCTTTGAAAATAACTTGAATATTTTCCCCCAAGGACCCCGTTTCTTGTATTTCAGTGAAGAAAGTACTGACAGACACTGGCTTTCTTATTAAAGGTTTCTGTTTTGTGATAAATCTACAAAATAACCATACTATATTAAAATGTACTTAATATGCATCTTTTAGTTTAAAGTCATCTTTTAACCTAAAGCCACAATAGTCACACTTCAAGAAAAGGTTTTGTTTTGTAACCAATGATGGTTTTCATTTATTATTACTTACCAAGTCCTAAAAGATCAACAGTGGGCTCTGCAGCCTTCTTAGGGCTGGTGCTTTTTCTAGTCTCCAGTTGTTGATCTTCTTTCTTTTGTAGCTTTAAAATAAATAATAAAATTTGTTAATTTTTCTTAAATAAAATCAAACAAATCTTTAAAGCCACTTGGATAGTTAATATAAGGAATTATGTGAAACAGTATAATGAAGCACAGAGCAATTTTTAAAAATAAAGAATAAGTAAACAATGGTCTTTGAACACAGAATGGCAATCTTACACATTTTAGAACTCAAAATAGTAAATATACAATCTTAACCCCTAGTATAATTATTCATAGCCATTATACTCTTTGTGTGAATTATTTTGAAGAAATGAATTTCATATTACTTCCTTGCTACTACTAATATACTTCTATTAGCCAAGGCTGGGTTTGGCCTTTGAGTCCCATCATCCACATTATCAGTGCATGAGATGCAACTGCACCAAAAAAAGCCCAATGAATTGTTTTACAACTCCTGACTCTTCATAGCTAATTATTTGTGTGTGTGTGTGTGTGTGTGTGTGTGTGTAGGTGTACACACACACATGTGCCTTGATTCAGGGACTGAGCACTGTCCCTGAGCTTTTTCTTTTGCTTAAGGATAGTGCTCTACCACTTGAACACTTCCAGCTCTGTGGTGGTTAATTGAAGATACAGAGTTATGGACTTTTCCTGCTCAAGCTGCTCTTTGAAACATACTCCTCAGATTTCGGCTTTCTCAGTTGTTAGGATTACAGGTATAAACTACAGCTCTTAATTATTGTTTTAATGTAATATTTGACTATTTCTCAGAAGCTGAAATTAGATACACATTCAAGTCTTTTCCTCACACATACAAAAACCATGTTGCATAGGACATGATGAAAAGACCTTTAGCTCTCAATTTGAAAGCCTATCTCTCTAGGACAATAAAACATTCATTTATTTACTTATTGCAAACTATTCCTACAAGATCATTTTCTACCATCAGTATTTAAAGAATTTATATTATATATACTTGTTATAGGTTCACTTTTTATTACTACTTATACAGATATCTAACTTCTATGTTATACATCTTCTAACTTCTATCTGCTTCACTTGTTTTCTAGTTACTGTCTCCCTCAGATAATTTTCTACTCAACATATGTCTGCAGACAGAGCCTCAGACATGCAAAATACTGCTGTACCATGGAATACTGCTGTAGCTTCAGTTCCTGAAATTATTTTGAATTCTTTTCCCCAAGCAAGTTTGAGTTTTAACCAATACTGGAGGTTTAAAAGTTCAGAAGGGGGCTGGGAAGGTGGCTCAGTGGTAGAGCGCTTGCCTTGCATGCTCAAGGCCCTGGGTTGGATTCCTCAGCACCACATAAGCAAAAAGAAAAAAAAAAGCCGGAAGTGGCGCTGTGGTAGAGCGCTAGCCTTGAGCTGAAGAGCTGAGGGACAGCGCCCAGGCCCAGAGTTCAGGCCCCACGACCGGACCCAAAAAAAAAAAAAAAGTTCAGAAGGACAAAGGTCACGTTTTCTCCCATATGTGTACGCTACCCCAATATACAAATACATATATAGATAGATAGATAGATAGATACATATATGGTCCTGAATGCACATATGTACATACGATTCTGAATATATACACATAGACACAAAAAATGTGTATGTATATATGTTTTTAAATTATGGAAATGTTTACAAGGATTAGAAGGGGGACATACAAATAGAATGATAACAAAGTAAGCAACTCTTTTCTACTGGTTATATTGGTAGAACTTTCTCCTAACCTTCCTTCTTTCCTCCATTCATTTCATTGGATAGTCTACATTACCATAAACATTCAAACAAACTAATGAATCTAGGGATCAGATGGAAACACCTATAAATTTAAAATATTCCAGTACCAAGGTTTTCATTGGTCATACCACTACCTACCATACTGCTTGAGCATGTTTTATGCTTAATAGGTACTTTAGGAAACTTTAAAATTGTAAATAAACACAATCTTATTCACTCTATCAATTAAATGAGGCTCAGCTAAGTAGGAACAGACTAACTAAAACTTTCATTTTTCCTGTTACCCAAATTTAGAATTCTTACTTTGGTAAAATATTGAATCTTCAGAAGAAGTATCAAATATAATCCAAACCTAACTGAATTCCTCCTTAGTCATTTCAGGCTAAAATAACATTTCAAAACAATTCCAATTAAAATGATTCTTTTACCACCAAATTATCATTACCTCTTTAAATACTGCTCAGTATAAAACTATCCATCATTGCTTAAACAGGGGAGGAAAAACAAAAATCAAATAGTGTAAATAATCTCCAATAACTGGACTCTCACTCCCAGAATCAGAACTATAAAAATCCTTCTCAGATACCCAACACATCTACTTGTGTCCTAAGAGAATTTCTTCCTTTTTCTTGGATATCAATTATATATAGTTTAAGCAGATTCTTCCCAGCCATTTTCAAATGAAACTGTATAAAGAACCTAAATATAGCAGTGTTAGGGCAAAGAGAAACTTTAACAAGAAGAGAATAGCCTAGTTTATCAAAAGTACACACCCAGGGGCTGGGAAGGTGGCTCAGTGGCAGAGCACTTGCCTTGCAATGCATGAGGCCCTGGGTTCGATTCCCCAGCCCCAGATAAGCAAAAAGAAAAAAGCCAGAAGTGGCGCTGTAGCTCAAGTGGTAGAGTGCTAGCCTTGAGCTGAAGAGCTGAGGGACAGCACCCAGGCCCAGAGTTCAGGCCCCACAACTGGACCTCCCCCCCCAAAAAAGTACACACCCAGTAGCTGGTTTGAGCATCCACTTTATAGACTCTAACTAGAAAATTTTGCACGTTAAAAAAAGAAAAGAGCTGGGCACCGATGTCTCAGGCCTATAACCCTAGCTGATACTCAGGAGGCTGAGATCCCAGGATCGTAGTTCAAAGCCAGACTGGGCAGAAAAGTCTGTGAGACTGTGATCTCCTATAAACTACTCAGAAAATGTTGCATGTGGTGCTGTGGCTCAACTGGTAGAATGCTAGCCTTGAGCACAAAGAGGCTTGGGACTGTGCCCAGGCCCAAAGACTGGGGGCAGGCCAGGGTGGGGAGGGGGAGGGAGGGAGGGAAGGAAGGAAGGGGAGGGAGGAAAGGAAGGGGAGGAAGGAAAGGAAGGGAGGGAAGGAAAGGAAGGGAAAAGAAAGAGAACATAAAGGTAAGTATGTAGTATTTGCACATTTGTACTCACAAGTAAGCATAAATCTGGACCATAATGTAATTGTTATTAAATACTGAAGTGCTTAAAAACCACTTCTCTGAAGACAGGTGGCCTATGCTCCTACAATGGGTCAGATTATGAGTGAATAATAATGGCTATGTCATATGTCTATAATATTACCTTACTACTCCAAGTAGAGCTGGCTATTCTAGAGGGATTTCACTAATTCAGTTAAATTGTATTTAAGTTTGATATATGACAGGGTTGAATACCATAAAATCTATGGTGTATCCCTCCAACCACAAATATTGCTGAGGTAGTCATTTGAACTCACTGATGTGTGGCAAAGTTAAAATTTGAGATTTCTCTTCAAAGTCTCCTTACTAACACAATTTCTATCTTCTTACATTACTAAGAAGTGGGAAAAGTTCAGGTTGAACTCTGATGACACTCACTACTCATAAATGTAAACATAAGAAATTAACATCTTTACTTTGGGATGCTCAAGGACAGAAATACCAAACACTGAACTATATAATCCATCATCCTAAGATTCTAGTCAGAATACTTAATCTCCTAGAGCTAAATATTCATAAAAAATTCATTTATGAATTTTCTTGAATGATTTTCCCCCAAACTGAAAATTAATTCTAATTTATAATTCATTTTAAACATCTGTGTAAAAATGGCAGGGTGAAGGCATTTCTTTTCCTGTCCTTCGGATGAATAATAGCATCTAAAAATAATAAATTCAGAAGATAAGCAAAATTTTATCTTTTATACTGTCACTATGTGAGTTCAAAAACATCTCAAAAAGTACAATTCTCCAGCACAAAGATACAAACTATTTTTTAAATTTTGAAAACAATTTTATTCCATTATGTTATACATTTAAGTTCAAGCATAAATTGAGCAGAAAAGCCTATTTCAAAAAAAGTGCTATTTCCAGCACATTGTATTTGTCCACTGCTAGAGCTGCATTACTGCCCTATTATAAAGGCTAACAAGAGAGGTTTTATTTATTTATTTATTTAAGAAGGTAATTGTGAATGATCTTACCCACTGAGGTAAGAGATAGTACTAGTGATAAATTTCCATTCTTTGCTACATTGTATAAATTTAGCATTTCAAAAATCAAACATTCCCTATTATTATCCAGAGATGAACCATTTTCTGATTGTCACTAATTACAATAGCTACACCAACAATCTCTATTTATGAGGGAAGCAGAAGTATTCTGTTTACCTTAAAAACCTAAATCAAGGCCACTCCAAAGTGTACTTTGTAGAGCATAGCAAATGGTTCTCCCTTCTCATTTAAAATACACAGTATCAATGTTCATATTCAGAGAATAAGTAAAAGCAAATCACTACAGCATAAATAATTAAACACTTTGGGTAACAAACCAATGTGTAATACGCTCTTTCTTCCTGAAAAAAATCTTTTTAAAATTAAAAAAATCCTCAAAAAGTCTTCACAAAGATTATTTCCTTCAGAACAAAATGTCTGATTTCCTCAATAACAAAAGTCATTTTCTTTAAATATTTTCTATTAATTTGTATCTTTTATTTTGCAGAACATCAACTTTGCTGTGTGCTGCAATGAATAAGATAATCTAAGATTTTTGAAAAAACTAAACTTTTGAAGATTTAAAAATGAAAATGCTTTTATCTTGTAATTATAAGTATTGACTGTTAAGTGTAATAATAGTAAATCAATACTTTGAAAACCACCTAACTACCCTGTTGATACTTTACAGTCAACTCAGATATAAGCATGTTAGTTTATGAGTTCAATGCATCTCAACGCCATCCCTTTCACTATGCTCCCCAATTCCTAACCCAACCCATTCCCTCAATTTTCCTAGTTTCATCTTTACATACATACATTGAAGGTTATGAGGGCATTCTCCCACCTTTCTTCATTCATCATCCCTCATCCCCTTGACCTTACTTGCTCAACGTTTCAAGTACAAGCTTCCTGGTATTCATTTTGTTAAACTGCAAGTTAGTTGCTCAAAGGAAGTACACCACTGGAATTCTCCCATGCATATACTACACTTTAGTTAATACATTTGTGTACACATGCATATAAACCTGTATGTTTATATATATACATATATATTTATAAATTAGAACTTTCGTGTATGAGTGAAAACACGTGTCCTTTGTCTCTCTGGGCCTGACCTACTTCACATAACATAATTTTTCCAGGTCCATCATTTCCTTGTAAATAATGTAATATCATTCTTTCTGATGGGATGAATAAAAATCTATGGTATATAGATAATACAGATCCCTATTAAGTCACATTATATCTATAATAGATATCTATTAAATCTTTATATAAAAAGAGATTATATGGGGGCTGGGAAGGTGGCTCAGTGGTAGAGCGCTTGCCTTGCATGCCTGAGGCCCTGGGTTCGATTCCTCAGCACCACAAAAGCAAAAAGAAAAAAGCCAGAAGTGGTGCTGTGGCTCAAGTGGTGGAGCGCTAGCCTTGAGCTGATGAGCTGAGGGACAGTGCCCAGGCCCAGAGCTCAGGCCCCACGACTGGACCCCCCCAAAAAAGAAAGAGATTATATGTTCTTGATTCATTCATCCACAGATGTCATAACTTAGTTATAGTAAATAATCCCATATTTGAATGCAATGCCCATCAAAATACAAATTACTCTTCACTGAGTAAGAGAAAGCAATCCAAATGGCCAGAATTGCAAAAAGCAATCCTGGCGAGGGGCAGAAAAAGTAATGCTGCAGGTATCACAATTCCAGACTTCAAAATTACTACAGAGTTATAGTAACAAAAACTAGTTGGTACTGGCACAACAATAGGCCTGAAGACCAATGAAACAAAATATCCAGAAATAAAACTACAAACCTCCAGCCATCTAATATCTGAGCAAAAAAATATAGTTTGGAAGAAAGACAGAGTCTTCAATAAAAGGTTCTAGGATAACTGTATATCCATGTGCAAAAACTAAAATTGGATCCCTATTTATCAACTTGTACTAATATGAATTAAAAATAGGTCAAAGACCTCAATGAAACTACTACAGGAAGAAATAAGAGAAATATTAGAATTTCTTGGTATAGGCAAGAACTTTCTGAGTAGTTTCAGGGACTCAGCAAATCAGAAACAGAATTGACAAATGAACTGTATCAAATGTTTCTGCATAGCAAAGAACATAGTTAATAAGCTAAGAAGACAGTCTAGCTGGGTGCTGATGCCTATAATACTAGTTACTCAGGAGCCTGAGATCTGAGGATTAAGGTTTGAAGGCAGCCAGAACAGCTAAGTTCATGAGATTCTTATCTCCAACTAACTACCACAATGCTGTGGTTCAAAGAGGTAGAGCACTAGACTTGAACAAAAAAGCTTAAGAGACAGTGTCTAGGCCCTGAAGTCAAGCCCCACAACTGTGGGGAAAGGGGTGGAAACAGTCTACAGAATGCCATATATGCTGGAATGGCCTTATATCCAGAATATGCAAAGAGCTCAAAATACTAAAGCCTGAAGGAACCAATCACCCAATTAATAAATGGGCAAAGGAACCAAATTGAGACTTCTCAAAAGTAAAAATGGCCAATGAACACATGAGGAAATGCTAAACATTAAACATCTCTGCCCATAAAGTCAATTAATTTTGTGTTATTTCTACAATATGGAGGATCCCAACTGTTCATTAGTGCTAGTATTTAGGTAGCAAGCCAGTTTTTAACATGGGTAAGTAAAAAGGCTATTATTCTTGGGGAAATGCAACTGTACTAAGGAAGAAAATTTGACCACCACTGTTTATAAGGCAATGGCTGTGACAAGGGTAGAACAATGCTTTAGAAGGGCTAACACTAATCATTTGCTTCAGTAGAACCTGAAATGTGAAATGTTTTTCTAACAACTTACTCAACAAAATACAATTTCTAGAATTATATATTTCCAGAATATTCTATCATCTGTGTACCTGCTGAAATTTGTTATGATTTTTTTAGCAAAAATTTGTGAACAATGGATTATTTAAAAGCCATGGGTTAATATCATTACTATTATATAAGTAGAAAATAATTCAGGCTGTATCATTGTACTATATAAAATTATTTGTGTTTTCACAAACCAATTATATGAAACTATTTATGTGAGCTATAATCTTGCACATAACTCTTTACTTCTAATACCATCCCCCCTCCCCCCAGAATCATTTCTGTTTTCCTCCCTAATGTTTTAGCACTTATAGATCTTTTGGGAAGTTTGTTGTTGTTGTTTTTTACAAATTACACCTTCAAATACATGGTATGTTTTTTAAATTTATTCTTTCTTATAGTGTACTTTTAAGGCTAGATTTATAACTGTAATTGACATCTTCCCTAACTATATGCACATGTTTAAGTAAACTTCCCAAGGAATAGAGGCACTATTGTACTAAAGTATATTAGTATTTTAATACTGGGATAGAGAAATATCAATAATTTGTATATATTTCAGAACTGGAAGGAGTCCTAAAAGATTTAATCAATTCATTACACAACTGATAAAAGACTACTGTACTGTATCTCTTCTATATTCATTTTCTCTAAAAGAAAACTTTTCAGTGTTACAGAATCACTGCATATGATGAGATAGAATATTCTACATTTGGATAATTCTATGTATTAGAAAAGTTTCCTCTTTAAACAGAGAAATGGGAAGGGAAAATAGTAAGTTAAACAATTTTAAAATGCATTTTGAATATGGCTGAAACAGATGATCTGTATCTCTGATAACTGAACACAGAAATCTGTTGAAATTTATCTGGGAATATAATTCAAAAGTGTGGAAATGTAACAATAAAATCACCTTCTGAGGAATTCTGTCATCTGATTGTCTAATGTTTGTCACTAAGTCATTAAAAATTTCACAATATGACAGGGATACACTCAGTTAATAAAAATGCTGATAAGAACTAAGGCTAGAAGAAAGCAGGGAACTCCTTCTCCACTGATATTAGCTCTATTAGCTGGGCTTCTATGGTTACAATTGTTCAATCAGCTCACAATCTACTGCTTGAGCCAAATTGGATCTAAGACTCTTGAACAATAAACTTGGCCTGATAGGAAGTATTCTTAGGGAAACCATGTAGGCAAGCAGTGAAAACTGGTAAATTTTGGAAAATAGTAAGTTATTTAAAAAATTCCATCAGGCACTGAACACTTAAATTGAAAAATTGTAACCTCCTTGTACAACCTTTTGAAATTCAGAAAAAATTAAAATAATTAATTAAAACTATGAAAAGTCCAAGCAATCTTGGGGGAAAAATTCATTTTAATTTCTCACAGAACTGATGTCAAACTCAACAATATAGTATTTGAAATCCACTAAGCTTTTCCTTTTAAAAGTCAGACATTTGTTTATCTCTAATCTGGCAGATCCTCAGTTTGTACAACTTTCCAAAACTGTGTTCTGTAAGTACAAAATAAAATCTTTAAATGGTTAAGTCCCTTCTAAAATGTCAATGCTGTAAAAAGTTATGCTACATTGTTTAGAGAAAGACAAGAAAAATCTGTACATGTTCAATATAGAAAAATGTAATTAGGGCTGGGAAGGTGGCTCCGTGATAGAGTGCTTGCCTTGCATGCCTGAGGCCCTGGGTTCGATTCCTCAGTACCACATAAGCAAAAAGAAAAAAGCTGGAAGTGGCCCTGTGGCTCAAGTGGTAGAGCACTAGCCTTGAGCTGAAGAGCTGAGGGACAGCGCTCAGGCCCCACGACCGGACCCCAAAAAAAAAAAAACCCACAAACAAACAAAAAAAAGACAAATTGTAATTAGTATCAGAGTTAACCACACAAGGAGTTTCATTTTGACATGTAATATGTACATTCTATATACAGTATATGCTAATCAAACTCCCTCACTCCATAGAACTCCCTCACTCTATCACTGTCTCTCATCCTCCTCCCCAAATATTTTCCATCCATCGATGGCTGAATCCACATAAGCAAAAGCCTTCAATGTTAAAAGAAAATAGTAGTTATAGTACATTATTTTTATGAGAATTAAGAAACAGAGAACCACTTTCATAATGGCTAGCACAGTGTTTCATAAATGACAGCTAGTAGTAGCTATGGTAGCACATTTTTATAGTTAGATGCCAAGATTGGTAAGCACTAGAGTAAAAATACAAATGATGAAATTAGTATTTGGTTCCTAAGAAACTCATACCATGGTGAAGCAAATGAACACATAGTTTGATTCACTGTGGATCACAATGATGAAGTAAAAAATTGAAAGTTCTATGTAGACTAACAGAAGTAGTCCAATTAGGAGCAGTGTGTGTTGCATGAAACATTGTGAGATGTAACCCTGTCCTGATTTGCTTAACGTAACTAGTTGATGCTCATTATTCTGACTAAACTGTCAACAGTACCTGTCTGCATTCTTAAAAGTATCCATTTGAAATATGGTATCAGTTTTACTTACAGTATTTTCCTTCAGACAGAAATTCCTTATGGGTTCCTGTCCTGGCATTGTAAGCTCCCTGAGGGCAAAACAATCTTTTCAAATTTCTGTGATACTTTATGGGTTGCATGAAAATACCAGTCAGCTTCTCAGTAATTAAACAGCAATGATGAAGTTAGCAAGATAAAAGCAGTAAAACTACTACAAGGAGTAGCTCTATCTTTATCTTTATCTATTTTTGTGTGGAAGAGAGGGTGCTAGGGTACAATGCAGGCCTCCACTCCTCAACACAGGTTCCACTATAATATCTCATTATTGCCATTCTTGCTTTACACAGGACTCTGGAGCTTAACAGAGCAGGAAAAGTAAGGTAGTATTTGTAAGCTTCACTTCTTAGCAAAATTACAAAAGAAAGAAAAACAAAAAAGTAAAATGCCTATGTTTTAAGCCCAGTTTGGAAACTCAAGTCTAAACAAGTCATATAACACCCTTTAGCAGATTTAGCTGCATGGCATGTAGCCCGTACAGCACCCAGGCTAGAAGGTAGTAACATCTTCAAATTTTTAATAATTTTATCTTTCAATGACTACTTTGTAAATCTGAACAACAGAACATATGCTAACATACGGGAGTTACATACAACCTGTGTATTCCTCACCATTCCTTATTACCCATATAGTGTGCATATAGTGCTATTTTTTTCCATCCTGTCCTCTCCTGTCCTTCTTCCTTCCTTTCCTTCTTCCTCTTACCCTCCTCCTTCCATTCTTCCTTGTTATTGTTGCTGTACTGGGACTCAGGGCCTCATGCTCTCACTTGGTATTTTCTGCTCAAGGTTGGTACCCTACCATTACCTCTGGCTTTTTGCTGGTTATTTGGAGGTAAGGTTCTCCCAGATTTGTCTGCTAGGGCTGGCTTGAATCCTGAGCCTCTTGAGTAGTAAAGATTACAGGAATGAGCCACAATCACCTGGCTCACAGTGCTCTTAAAATTTAATAAGCACAGGATTTCAGTGTGACATTCCAAGCAAATACAAGGTAAGTATATCATGTCTACAACAGGGTACGTGGAGGAACTGGCACTCTAAGCAACCATGCTTTCTGTTTCAACTATATCTTGCTTCAAAAGTAGATAGGAGATAATAGTGTTCTAAGAAATAAGAAGAACAACAAAAATCCTATTGTCTCTTATCATTTCCTTTTATTAGCCAACCATGTCAGTCAAAATTATAACAGAAAAAAAAAAGGGCTGGGAAGGTGGCTCAGTGGTAGAGTGCTTGCCTTGCATGCCTGAGGCCATGGGTTCGATTCCTCAGTACCACATAAGCAAAAAGAAAAAAGCCGGAAGTGCACTGTGGCTCAAGTGGTCGAGTGCTAGCCTTGAGCTGAAGAGCTGGGGGACAGCGCCCAGGCCCAGAGTTCAGGCCCCATGACCAGACCCCTCCCACCCCACTCCCCCAAAAAAGCTACTCTTTCAAGGGAGCTGAGTACATTATACAAGTAATAAGGCATTTCACAAATACCCAATGAAGATGTGAAGAACTGCATTTCAAGTTCTAGTGTCAAAGACAAAAGTGACAGCTACAAAGCATTTCCTATGTAGTTTGGGTTCCATAGTTAACTGATTCAAAGCAAAGACAAGAGAAAAGAAACCTGTATTTGCTAAGCATATTCACTGATTGTTACAGGTAGGCTTTTACAAATAAAAGGCAAAAACAACAATAACAACAACATCACTAGCAATGGTTAGCAGCTGTGAGATGTGAATCCTGATTTTGTACTGGAAATTCAGCACAGCTAATCAACCTTCATCCTTATGTCTGACAGAATTAAACTAAAACATGAACACAGTGAAAGTGAGAGGAAAGTTTCTTTAAAAAGAAATACAACAGAAAAAGAGTGTGTAGCATATACATGGAACAGGGGCACTTTAGTTCATCTTCAGCCATCTGCAAGGGCATAGACACTGACCTTATATTAAATAGGGAAAGTCTGGGTTAGGTAATGATAAGGTAGGCATAAACAGTTCAAGTTACAGGAAGATCAGGTGGCATCAATTACAATCTTAGTAATCTATTGTGTCAGGATGGTCAAGTAAAGCCTTGTTACAGTAAGAGTCACTGATGTGTGACAGATAGTCCAGCTCTTTCTAGATATCAAAATGGCTACAAAGTAACTGCAAGAGAGAATGGTGCAGGAACATGAAGTCTCTCCTAAGTACCAGCCCATGAAGCAGAATCATGGCCCAAGAGTTGGGGAGGTTTATAGAATTACATGTAAACTCAATGGCATCAAGGTTTTATCAACAGGTAAGTTAAAGATCTATTGTTTTAGAACAATTTGGTGACCCATCTTAGGCTGAAATGAAACCTACACAAATTCTTAAGGGATGTAATACTAGGGGGGAAAGACAACACCCCATATTGGGACACTATAACCCTAGTGGACACCATACAGGCTGATCACCTGTAAACTATAAAGTTACAATGCTTTCTTTCAGAGATTAGATGATCTTATTTTCTATTTTGGGTTCCATTTGCATTTCCCATCTCTCATGGCTACCTGCTACTTAACAGCTTCACCTAACTGACCTCATATTCAGCTCCCATCCATCTTTATGAGAAGACTAAGGAAGTTTAACTAGATTGCTTATGTCCTTACCAATAAAACCCTAAGTGTCTACTAACAGTTCCCTGTGGATATTAGATAGACATCTCCTGTCTATGGGTGTTATTAGGCCTACAAGCACTGTATGCTTTATCTCCTGTTAATTAATAAAAAAGCCCCTGTACGTATTTCTAGACTTATCATTAGAAGATATAAATTAGTTAAGCACGGTATCTAATCCTCTTAAAACTTTAAATATATGTATTAATAATTCGACCTCCAGGGTCCTTTTGCTAGAATAGCAAAGGAATTTTTTTAAGGGCTGAACACTCTTTTTTAAACTTCTCTCTTAATTTTCATGGATTTCTTCTTATTTTTTGTTTATGTGGTACTGAGGAATTGAACTCAGGGCTTCATATATGCTAGGTAAGCACTCTACCACTAAGCCACACTCCCAGCCCAAGATATTACTTTTTGAATAATCTGTATTACAGCTAAATCTGTTCTGGTGTTATGAAAGGTTTTCTTTTTTTAAATCATTTCCTTACTTTTAGAAGATTTTCCTAAAAAGGTAGGTAAGGTTATTTACAAGGTATCATCCAGAGGAAAAAGGTACCCAGAACAGAGTTCTGACACTTGGTTGTGCTTCCCATTTCAAGCTTCTTTAACAAGGATCTGACACTTCTGGCCTTTGCTCACTGTATATAAAAACTCAATGAATATAGAAAAGTGACCTAATACATTTTAATATTCCTGAAATGTAGATGCAAATGAAACAAATGAAAATAATACCAAACCTTATATAGAATATGGCTATTCATACATACCTGCCATAAATTAGGCATTGGTTTCCAATAGTAAAATATAAGAATTAAAACAATAGACTAATAAATAATAAATTGTTAGTGGTATTGCTATTTTTGCAATCTGGGTATTTTTTGTTCGTTTTCCTGTCCTGGGGCCTCAACTCATGGCCTGGACACTATCCCTGAGTTTCTTTTGCTCAAAGTTAGTGTTCTACCACTTGAGCCCAATACCTCTTCTGGCTTTTTCTGAGTAGTTCCACTGAAGATAAAGAGTCTCACAGCCTTTCCTGCCCAGGCTGGCTTTGAACTGTAATTCTCAGATCTCATCCTCCTGAGTAGCTAGGATTACAGACATGAGCCTCAATCGCTTGTGCTCTCATCTAGCCTTCACTGTGCTCAATGAAAGTGCTAGAACAATACCCCATTTATTTTAGCCACTTTAAAGTATGCTGCAAGAATATACCCTTCAGGTTTTTACTGGTTACTGGGTAAGAACCTCAAGAATGTCACCTATTCCCATTAGGCCCTATGCCTCCAGAACAAATAAGTAAGATATAGACAGAAAAGGAAGTATGCCCAGGACAGACTTTCTGTCTTTACTAGGGGCATGAGGAAGACTGACAGGCCACTAGGGGAAGTTTGGTTGGGCACAAACCCTGACAGGTTTATGTAACAGAGTTTATGTAACAAAGTTTATGTAACAGAGTTGCATCTGTGCATACTAAGGGTTGCCAGCAACCTGGCTATCCACATGCTCCTCATGAATGGCCTAGAAGAAAGGCTTAAGGCACTGTGGTACCAAGCAATCAAAGGCCTTGTCCTACACACATGTATACCAAGTGAGATCTCTGTTGTGAAGGACAACCTTCCTGGTTATCAGCACTTGGGGCTAGCCATCAGACACCAGGAATTTTATTGGCATCTTTGTTAGTCCCCTTTTGGTCATCTGAGAAGCAGGAAATGGTTATCTTGTAGGCAGATCCAATTTTACCAGTAACCCTGGAAACAATGGAGAACAGTTCTGCCCACTGCTCTGGAAATCGGTGCAACCAGGGGCTCTGTGCTATTTGCCTACTTCGCTCCTTGGCCTGCTGTGGTCCTGCATGGAACTGAGTTTCACAAGACCCTTTCAAAAATAATCATTTCCTATCTCTGGCCTTATTTAAACTTTGTATTCTTATGCTGTGTTTTAAAGCAAAGTGCATATTGCTTATTCTGTGAGAAATAAATCGTTTGTTTCTGAAAAAACAAAACAAAACGGTCCCAAATCACAGGTGTGGCCTGGTTGACCAGTAGCTCTTTGTCTCTGAAGGAATTCGGAGATGATGTCACTTTATCATTGTGACAATTTGTCTGGCAGCGATCTCCTGAGTTTTTGGTAGTTTCCTTGAAAATAATAAGAAGGTAATGCTGTTTGAGGGGTAGTTTGCCCACCATACAAGATACTCATCAGTCAATCTTCTTTCCTGAAGTGCAAAGTAAATGCAAGGTAACTGCAGCAGAGAACATGTCAGACCAAAAGACAAGATACAAAGTTAAAGGCCTTTTAGTTCATCCACAGGGCCCAGCAAAAGGATCTTTTCTGATGCCTTTTCAAAGTTTCTTCAGATAGGGGGTGCAGTTGAAAGAGAAAGATCAAGAGTATTATTATGGCCATATTCAATCTAAGACACTTTATGTAGAAGTAACTATGAGGCCGCTGAACAGATGTAAATACAAATCTACTGCTCTGAGGCAATGTCAAGCAAAGAAATATAAATTTGGAAGCCATTAATGTACCTCAAAGAGCTAAATTTATTTTAGAGGGGGAGAGAGGGATAAGAGAGGGGGAAAGGAAGAGGAGAAACAGAATGGAGATGAAAGAAGGGAGTCTTACACTGAATTGGCATCCTATAATATTTTCAGCTCTTGCACAGAGAGCCAGCAAAAGATTCTTGGAAAAAACAGACAATGAAGTCAGAATAAAACCAGGAGAGTAGGGTCCATGTAAACTAAGGCAAGAAAGTAAGAAACATGAAATGGCCATCTGTGAAGATAATAAATGAGAAGAACAGAGAAAATTTTAGTGGGTTTGAGAACATAGAGATAAATGGAGTCCCTGAACTACAGGAGCCTTTGGAGGGTTACTAACAGAAACTAGAAAGAAGAAAACCTAGAACAAGAAAGTATAACAGGGGGCTGGGAAGGTGGCTCAGTGGTAGAGCGCTTGGCCTTGCATGCTCGATGCCCTGGGTTCAATTCCTCAGCACCACATAAGCAAAAAGAAGAAAAAGCCGGAAGTGGCGCTGTGGCTCAAGTGGTAGAGCGCTAGCCTTGAGCTGAAGAGCTGAGGGACAGTGCCCAGGCCCACAGTTCAGGCCCCGCGACCGAACCCCCCCCCAAAAAAAGAAAGTATAACAGTAGCATTTATTTGTGTCTTTGATAATCTGTAACAAAGCCATACAGACAGGTGAAGTAAATCCTCGTTTGCACCCCAGAACTCATTGCTAAGAATGACATTTTGGTACACGTAAGAAGGAATATGATTCCTACAATAGTTGGCAATGGGGGGGCGGGGGGACACGGGTGTTAACTCACACAGGTTGGCTCTGAGAATAAAGTTAATGTAAAAGCTTAAATAAAAAGTATGGAGGTGATAATAACGAGATGATGAAATTCAGCAGAAAAGAAGGAATAAGTACAAAATAAAAGTTAAAAGGTTAAGTATGTTAGACTTTCATTATTGAAACAAAATACCTAATATAAACAACTTAAAAGGAGGAAAGATTTGTTTTGATTTACAGATTCAGAGGTTTCAGTCTATCAAGACAAGGAAGGTATGGAAGGCAGAGCAGCTTACCTCATTGTAACTAGGAAACAAAGAGAATGCCTATGCTAGGCAAGCTTCCTTCTTCCCTTTTTACTCCATGGAGGCCCCAGCCTACTGGATGGTACTACCCCCATTCAAGGCAGATCTTTCTCCTTATGTGTGTCCTGTTGTAAAAGGCCCTGACAGAATCCAAAAGTATGGGTTACTAATCTTTTAGGTCCTTCACAATTCAATCAAGTTGTACAATCAAGATAACCCTCACCCAGTTCCAGAAGTCAGCTGGAACACCAATCCCTGAGCATATCCTTAAAGAGGATTGTGGGTCCCTGGTTATCTTCTCTTTTCTCTTTTGCATCCCAGACATGAAGCAAATAGCTGTACTCCAGCATGCACTCACTGTCTTGTTTTGTTGTCTCACCACAAGACCAAAGCACCAGGGCCAATTGACCACATGCTGGATTCTACAAAACTGTGAGCCAAAATAAACCTTTTCTCTTCATAAGCTAACTCAAGCATTTTTTTGTTTTGTTTTGTTTTTCGGGTCTGGTCATGGGGCTTGAACTCTGGGCCTGGACGCTGTCCCTCAGCTCTTCAGCTCAAGGCTAGCGCTCTACCACTTGAGCCACAGCGCCACTTCCAGCTTTTTTTTTTTCTCTTTGCTTATGTGGTGCTGAGGAATGGAACCCAGGGCCTCAGGCTTGCAAGGCAAGCACTCTACCACTGAGCCACCTTCCCAGCCCCTCAAGTATTTATTATAAGAGAAAGCTGCCTAATAGAGGTATGGTATGAAAAAGTCACTAAATCATAAAGAAAAACACACAAACATTTGGAAACATTCCTTCTTTCTTTCCTTCTTTTGGGCCAGGAAGTAGAAATTGAGATAGACTTATACAACGAAGCCTCTGCTTGAAGGTCCTGATAAGTTGTTATGGAACAAAAGAGTGAAGGGAAAGTTTAGAGAAAGATTACAGGTAGGAAAAAACACATTTCCTCGTGTTTTTGCAATATACCTATGTCCATCAAGTAAAAACTGCTCAATGAATCTGTATTAAACTTAGAACACATGGACAATGAATTTTTGGTCATAGAGGGACCTAAACAAATATGTTTGTCCACAAAGGTTCTTAAGAGATGAGTTCTCCCAAACAGACCAGCTCTCTTATATAGACCAGATTTTCTAAAGCAAAGCAAGGGAATAATACCAGAAAGATCCGGTTCCCAAAAATAAATAACAGCTAAATGCACTCAATCAGACTGAAAACTTGATAAGGGCACAGATTTTTATTTAATTTATTAAATGCTATACCCAACAACCCATTAGTCTGTCACATATTACATGTATTTGCTGAATATCTGGGAGTATAGACAGGATTAGACAAAGGAAATAGATACCCATGCAAAAATACTGAAAAACTAAATCTTAATTAAGAGTAATTTTTTTAAATAAACTTCTGTGGGTTTTTTTGGGAACAGGGTCTATGAAGCTCAGGATGGCCTGGTATTTGAATTACCCTGTCTCGGCTTCCCAAGTGATGGGATTGTACAGATATGTGCCACCAATCTTGATTATAATTAAGCTTTAATCATCAACACTGAGGTCCTCCTGATTTCAAAGTGGACATTCTTTTGCTATCCCACATTAATCCACATTAACCCACTTCTACTAGAGCACTGATGCTAAAGATATAAACAGCTTACTACCTCCCAACAAATGTTAGAAGTTCAAATTAATTCATAGCAGATATTCATTGAATGATAATGAACTCCCTATCAGCAGCTTCCCTTTTAAAAACAACAAAACCTCTGGACTATTGTGATATATGTGCTCTCGAATTATTTTTCTTTTAGATATGTTTCTTCTTTGTTTGATAACTGTTATTTCTTTTGTGAGTGAATATATATGTGTGTGTAGGAGAAACAGGGTTTGAACTCAGGAACCTGTATACACCAAGCAGGTGCTCTACTACGTGAGCCAAACTTTCTCCTCCAGCCCTTCTCCTTGCTTTGTTTGGCAAAACTAGGATATGAACTCAGGGCCTTGTGCATTGTTGGTTTGCTTATAGCTGGTTTTCTACCACTTAAAGCCTTGCCTCCAGCCTGGCATTTATTCATTTGGGAGGAGTCTGTGGACTTTACTGCCAGTTCTGCTTCTGAACCTCAATCCTCTGACCTCAGCCTCCTGAGTAGTGAGAATTACAGTTGTGAGGCTCCAGCACCTAGCTCACCCAGTTTCCTTAATCCCCACTTTTAGATGTTATAATAATAATATACTAATAACCCACACAGCAGCATATAACAGTTTCAGTTCTAAGAATGGTTCATGCTCAATAGCTACATCACCATGACCATGTCAAACTTGTGTTTCTCAGGTTTTCATCGTAAATGAGAGTAAAAAGCTCATCAACCTCATGTAGTTATTGACAACTGTGAAATAATATATTTAAAATGCTTAAAGTAATGTTTGGCTTATACTGAGCATCAAGTAAGTAATCTGGATTTTTATTAACTTTACTGATTCATCTAATCTAATTGCTAACTGCATTGCCTTGACTGCAATATTCTTCAGCACAGGCTTTAACTTAGTAGAACCACCTTTTATTAAAGCATTTATTGAGAAAGTGTTTTCTTTATTTTCTATTTAAGGAAATTTCTAATTTACAAAGGACTGTAAGACCTGTATGGTTATTAAACAAATACTTTCATTATATAGAAGTGAATGTTTTGCACATAATTGAATTTCCTCCATTTTTTACTGCTTCACTTATACTAATGCTTTGCATAACTGCAAACATTTTAGAAGTTCCATGAAAAAAAAAAGTTTCTAATATACTACAAAGCCTACAATAGAACTTAAAATATAGCTGTTTGTCTCATTCTATACATTCTTCATCATTTCAGTTACTTTAATAGTTAAGTATTTAAGAGCTACTACAACTTCAGCTGCCTCATTTTCTTAGGCTTGAGGACATGTTAATATATAGCTATTTAAGAAAGTAAGGTTACTATTACGTCATTAAAGCTTTAGAAAAGCAGTAACACTTATTTTAGCTAATCGAAAACTTTTTTAACTAGTTGGAATGGTAAGAAAAAAGAAATCATGTTGGTTAAAATAACGTTCAGATGGTAATCAAGTTTGTCTCAAGCTAATTAAGTTATTTACCCATTTAAGGTAGCCATTCAAATGCCATGACATTCTGTATACTTGTTAGTGTCATTACTAAAAATACTGAGATGATTTCTACATATACCAGGTTTGTTTGGTGTTTAATAACAATACCAAGTTTGGTGGAAAAAATTCAAAATCACTTATACTATCATACCATACTTAAAAGAATAGCACAAAAATTCTGGCAAAAAGGCTCAATCTGAAGTATATGTGTATGTTCACCAAGCATCATTACAATACTGTGTATGAAGCTTTTATTTACTGAAGACACTGTTAAATCAAAAGCGGTAAGTCTACTAACAGAAGAGCAGAAAAATTAAGTATGGCACACATAGACAACAGAATAATGCTCAATAGTAAGAAATGTCATTAACTTGGAAGACCCTCACAGACAATAAATGAGAAGTAAAAGAAATCAAACACAAACCAGGAATAATCAGGTTCTATTTACACAGACTTTATGAAACAGACAAAACTTACCTATGTTGATAGAAACCTGAATAGTATTAACTTTGAGTTAGAGAACCAATAGAGTACAGACATCTGGCAATGGTTTGATTATTTGAGCCCTGGTTTCAGAAGTATATATATTTGTAAAAATCCCACTATACTATAAACAGACGTCAGTAAAAAGGGTGTTTTTTTCAATTGTTAATTTGGCTTGAAAATTTGGAAAACTCTGTTGGGAGGTAAAGATTGGAAGAACTGTGATTAGAAGAAAACATTTATCCCCCACAAAAATGTTAACAATGTTAACAACATCCAATCTCAACCAATAAACCAGAGAGAGGATCTCTAAATTAAAATTTTTATAGACATACAACCTATCTGCATTTGATGTAAATTAAATAACTATTATGAGAAAAAATGAAAATATGATCATAAAGACAAGTTAACAAAACATTTTTACTATATTAGAAGCAAAACAAATTTTGACAAGTTTCTATAGAATTGTATTAC
Source organism: Dipodomys ordii (assembly GCF_000151885.1). Taxonomy (NCBI): domain Eukaryota; kingdom Metazoa; phylum Chordata; class Mammalia; order Rodentia; family Heteromyidae; genus Dipodomys; species Dipodomys ordii. The sequence goes on along the minus strand of NW_012267388.1, from coordinate 167,459 downwards.
ATGGCAGTACCTCCTTCCTTTCTTCTTCAAAATATTTGGCCAGATGACAAAAAGAAACATTACAAATACTTATTTTGGTAAGAGGATAAGTAGAGATGGGAAAGAATGAGAGATGGTGGAAGATAAGATACTAATAAAGATGCATTGTAGTGTAATGCCCAGAGACTTGGAGCGCCTGAAAAGACTACCAGGGACCAAAGATCAATGCAAGCGGCAATGAGTCGTTTATTGACGAGCTCAAGCATGGAACCCTCTGTGCACTGATGTCCGAGTGCAGAGAGAGGCCCCCAGCACAGTGTTACTGCACTTTTTATATGTTCTTTGGTAGGGGTAAGGCCTCAGTATGTATTGGCAACGAATCAATACACCACGCAGGAAATTTAAATCATAATTCTAGCATATGATTGGCACAATACAAAGGGAGAAAAGGGCTGGGGCTGATAATTGGTTGGGCTAGCAGACTAAACCAAATGGCCACTATCTCTGATCCTGGGCCTGGGTGGGAGTGGTTGCCAAACTGCCACTATCTCTATCTCTGATCTGGGCCTGGGGAAAGTGGTTACCAGATAGCTACTATCTCAACCCCAGGCCTGGGTGGGAGGGGTTACCAAAAGGCTACTATCTCTGATCCCAGGCCTGGGTGGGAGGTCTGGAATGTGTTAACTTCAGCTCCAGATCCGGGAGTGTTGGGGGCTCCAGGGCAGGTAGAATAGCAGCTGCATTCTTCAAGCAGGTCTAATACAAAATGGCAAATACAGGTCTATCTGTATAGAAGACATAAATTCTCAGTAGACATAAATTGACATTCTGAATTGAAATATTTTGCATAAAAATATAAACAGCCGGGCACTGGTGGCTCACGCCTGTAATCCTAGCTACTCAGGAGGCTGAGATCTGAGGATCGCGGTTCAAAGCCAGCCCGGGCAGGAAAGACCGTGAGACTCCTATCTCCAATAAACCACCAGAAAATTGGAAGTGGCGCTGTAGCTCAAGTGGTAGAGTGCTCGCCTTGAGCTGAAGAGCTGAGGGACAGCACCCAGGCCCAGAGTTCAAGCCCCACGACCGACAAAAAAATATATATATATATAGTAAATAAACAATATAATTTTTTAAAGGATCCAGGCGCTGGTGGCTCATGCCTAGAATCTTGGCTACTCAGGAGGCTGAGATCTGAGGATCAAGGTTCAAAGCCAGCCCCGGGAGGAAAAGGCTTTGTGAAACTCATGTATGTCTCCAATAAAACACCAGAAAACCGGAAGTGGTGCTGTGGTTCCAGTGGTGGAGCACCAGCCTTAAACTAAAGAGTTGAGGGACAATGCCCAGGCTCAGAGTGTGAGCCCCATGACTGACAAAAAACTTAAAATTAGAAAAGAATGAAGAATGTCCCTGGTAAGAGCATTTTATCATGGCTTTTATTTCTTTGCAAGATGGATAATAAGATATTTATGAGATGCCATTTCACTCTTATTAGAATAGCAAATATTATAAAGACAACAAGTAATGTTGATGAAGGTATGAGAAAAAGAACTACACTGCTTGTGGCAAGGTAGACATAATGGAAAACAGCATAGAGACGCCTACAGAAACTGAAAGTAAACTACCAGAGAAGGCAGCAATTTTCCTTTGAAGTATCTACTCAAAACCCTCCTCCTCACATGGTATTAGCCCTGTTTTCACTGTATTTGATGTTAGTATAATTTGGGGAGAAGAAGGGATACAGGTGGACCCATTGCAACAATGAGATGTACAAGATGCTATGTTGAAAAACGAACTTTACAACTTCCACGGGGAGGGGGTAGTATAGTTGTGGAGATGGGAGGGCAGGGATGGTAAGGGAAAAACAGAGGAGGAGGCAACAATGCTTGATAAGAAATGTTCTCATTACATTTCTCATGTAATTGTAACTCCTCTGTACGGTATTTTCACAATAAAAAACCTTATTAAGATTTTTTAGAAAATGAAATCACCACCTCATCAAGATCTGCACTCCCATGTTCATTATACACAATATGCAAGAGCTGGAAACAACTTGTATGTGGCAACAAATGAAGAAAATATAATAGACACAGGAATATCCTTCAGCCTTTAAAAGTATTTTCAATTTGCTACAAAATGGATGAGCCACAGGCATTTATATTAAATGAAATAATCAAAAGAAAATAAACAAATCTAGTGGGCTAATGTACAAAAAAAGTGTTATAGAACTAACTATTGGGAATTTTTGTTAGGTAATTCTTAGCTGCTCTTGTAATACATAAAAAAGTAACTATGTTAGAAGATTAAGGTTTATGTATTTCACCATAGTAGCTGTATTACTAGGTATTATGTGTAAGGTCCACTCCTGGATGGCCAGCAGGCTCCACCCTCCTCACAGCAAAGTCTCCACCCAGTACCTGCGTTACCTAGGCAACTGGGACACCTGGAAGAGGTCACATCTGCATCCGCTGAGGTCACATCTGAATTTGATGTGGCCACACCTTTCCCCGCCCATACCCTACATAAGGCCTAGCCCAGGCCCAGAGGCTCTCTTGCTCTTTTCTAGCTCTCTGCTCTCTCTCGGCTCTAGCTCTTTCCTCTCTTTCCCAGCCACGTGGAGTGCCAACCTTGCCTGGTCCCAGCAGGTCTACTGAATAAACCTACCCCTTACCTGAATACCACGTGAGTGCTACTGTTCTCACTCGGCAACCTCTTTTTAAAAACCTAACATTATGTAGCCCATAATGTCATGTTACAAAGTTCAAACGTACACAGTTACTAGGTATTATGTATCCCATAATGTCATGTTATAATGTTCCAAAGTACACAGTAAGATTAATATTGAAAACTAGGCACTGGTGGCTCACAACTGCAATCCTAGAAGCTGAGAGCTAAGGATTACGACTAGAAGGCAGACTGGGCACGAACAGCCCATAAGACTCTTACCTCCAATTAACCACTAAAAAGCCAGAAGTGGAAGAACAACCACCTTGTGGTATTCTAAAGGACAGTGCCCAGGCCCTGAATTCAAACCTCAGTGTACACAAGGGGGTGGATGGGGAGGGGAGCAAGTGAGAGCACACGAAGGCGCCAGCCAGAGAGAGACAGAGACAGACAGAGACAGAAACAGAGAGAAACAAAAAAAAAAGAATTTTAAAATAAAAAACTATTTACAGACAAAATGGTATGATCTTAGCATTTGTTTCAAAATAATAAAGGGAAAGTCAAGGTATAGCCAAAACAAGATTAGGTATGAGTTGATCATTTTTGAGGCTGTATTATACATTTGAAATTTTCCACAGAAAGTTTATAAAATAAAAATTTTAATATCTGAACTAAAATTTCATATATACAGTATATTCTGAAAATCCCCAAAGACTTACGATCTCATAATAAAAGTTATGTAAATTACAATGTTAATAACTCTTTAAGATAGGTTATTTATAATGTAACCATAACAATTTAGTTTCAGAGACAATTTTCAGCATTCTTGGGTCTTCTGAAATGCATTTGAAAAGCTATTACTACACCTCATGGCTATTATTAGCTTCTAGATGGTTTTCAGGAAACTCAAAACAACCTTGCTGGAGAAAATAAGTATTACATTTATTTTCTTTTCCTATTTGAATAGGAGAAAAGGCTTATTATTTACTTTAACTCACAGTTTCAGTGGTTTCAGTCTAGGGTCACTCTGAGTCTGCAGTGACACATAAGGGGTTGGTGAAGAGGCCTATTTACTTCATGGTGGCTAGGAACTAATTAGGAACAGAGAAAGAGGAGATGCTAGGACTTTCAAATATTCCCTTCAGGAATTCTCCAAATGACCTAACCAGTCCACTAAGTTCTACATCTACCTTCTACCAATACCACCACAAGCTGGAACCAAACCTTCCACACATGGGCTTTTGTGGGGAATGTTTAAGATCTAAACTATAACAGTTACAGCACTAACAATTATCTGATGATAGGAGAAAAAGAAAACAAAAAACAGATGTGTTGGCCTTAGATTTTCCTCTCCTCAAAAGGATAAACATGTACAATCTGAGTTCAGTCATTTCGGCTGTAAGTTTCACTACTACATACCTCTGCTCAAACTCACTAGTTTTCTAAATTTATTTCATTTTCAGATTTCATGCCTGTAACAGGCTGTTCTCTTGAACTAATGTATTCCTTAAAACTACCAAGGCTTCTTTCTATATGTATCTGGGTCAAATGTTAAAACATAGTCATTTCTGAAGACTCCTTTAAGGTACAATCTTGTATTTTTAAACTTCATAGATGAATACTTTGCTCCAAGGAAGTGAGATGATCTATACAGAAAGGCATGTTTGAATATTCTTTCAACACATACTTGTAGATAAATGACTATTTCCACATCATTATATATCTGGAAGATCATTAACATAAATATACAACTAACATGGCAACTTATCAGGTTTTTTAAAAGGGGGTGGAATTTTACCTTTTCAGTTGGAAGTGGTTTAGCAGACTTTTCTGGCTCCTTTTCTCTCTTTTTCTCTTCCTTTTTTTTTTCCTTTTCTTTCTAAAACACAGTCCCAAACTTTGATAAGCTTAGTAATTTTTAAAATATGTAATTTTAAATTCATTTTTATTAGTTTTAATCATTTGAGAAAAAACATATCCAACATTTACAATACCCATGTTCAACCGAAATATAAAGCACACAAATTTGTTACATGTTGACAACATAAAAAAACCTCAAAAATATATAAGATAATTTAGAACCTCTCACATTTTACTATTCTGTGTTTATTTTAAAATAAGAACTCCATTCAACAATTTTTCACAACATCCAGACATAAGGCTATGCTTCCTAAAAGTACCCAAAATTTTGAACATTGAATAAGAAAAATAAAATTCACCAAACAGAATTCCTTACCATGTAAATGTAGACACAATATAGTAGGTAGACATGGGAAAGGGAAGATGATATAGAAAATAATTTTAATTTAAAAAATCACAACAAATTGAAGAGCTATTATCATAGTTTAGTGCTTTTTTTTTTTTTTAAACAGCCGGGTGCTGTCGAGTAGGCTGAGCTCTGAGGATTGTGGTTCAAATACAGCCTGGGCAGAAAAGTCTGAGATTCTTATTACCAACTAACACAAAAAGCCCTAAGTGAAGCCATGCTCAAGTGATAAAGCACTAGCTCTGAGCACAAAAGTTCAGGGATAGTGCTGAGGTCCTGAGTTCAAGCCTCTAAAACACCAGTGCGTGCACGTGAACACACACACAATGATTTTCTTACAAAAAAAATTTTAAAAGTTGGTTCCTGGGTACTGGAAGCAACTGACTAGCATGGGACAGTTGAGGCACACTATATTATGATATTGTCAGGTTTGAGAAAGCCTCGGTATAGTCATAAATCAAACAACAACAAAAATAAACAGAACACAGAATTTCTAGAATGTGTGTAAAAAGGTAGTTTATATTTACAGATTTTCCATATTAATATTCTCTAAGTCATCTCTTGCAAGAATACTTTTTCAGGAACAAAAGTTACCAAAATTGACTTTCTGAATATCTAACGTGCTAAAATCTAAAGTGCAACCTGTATTCATTAAGCTATCAAATGTGCGTATGTAAAAACTGGCATTATCATGAGCATTATAAACATGAACAAAATCTAGCACAAAAATTATCAACAAAGCTAAGCATTTATCAAAAATTTAGTTTTGCATTTATTCCAGGCCTATGAGTCTGGAAAGAACAAAAATGTGAACCTTAATGGATAAATACAAACATTACCTATTGCTGATCCACTATAACTCAAATCAAACCTTCACTTCCCAAACACAACTACCACTCAAGAGTTTTCTTTTTTTTCTTTTTTTTTTGGGTCGGGTCGTGGGGCCTGAACTCTGGGCCTGGGCGCTGTCCCTCAGCTCTTCAGCTCAAGGCTAGCGCTCTACCACTTGAGCCACAGCGCCACTTCCGGCTTTTTTCTTTTTGCTTATGTGGTGTTGAGGAAACGATCCCAGGGCCTTGAGCATGCAAGGCAAGCGCTCTACCACTGACCCACCTTCCCAGCCCCCTCAGAGTTTTCTTATTGTCTAATTTAATCTTTGCACAAACAGTCTGGAATAACTGTCAGTAATGTCCTGCTAAAAATGAAGAAATACAATCTGAAGTAAAGTAATGGGCAACACCATAGCTAATCAGTATCCTTTCTCAAAAGCTAAGTAACCCCTAACACTTAAGGCTCTGCTATCCACCCAAGTGAATATGTGCAAAAATCTTTTACATATTATATTTCCTAGATATTATTGAAGTTTAGTGACAAAGGCAATGCAATAGAACATTCTTACTAGTATGTTGAGGGTAAGTTGCTTTATAGTGAATTAAAGCAGATGGTTAATGCTATCAGCGAATATGGTATGTTCAAGCTAAATCCCCAATGTGATGGTAAGAATAAGCAGGGCCTTTGAGAGATAATTATGTCATGAGAGGAAACCTCTATGACAGGGATTAGTGTTTCTAAAATGAGGCCCCAAAGAGAATCCTTGCCCATTTTCACCATGTGAGGTCACAGCAAAAAGGTGCTATTGTAAGAACAAGGAAGTAAAACATCATGATACATAGAGTCTGGCAGATTCTTGATCTTGGACTTGGCAGCCTCTCCGTAACTGTGAAAAACAAATGTCCGTTATTAGCTACTCCACTTATGGTATTTTGCTAGAGCTGCCTGCAGAAACAAAAAAACTACTATCCTAACTGGGAAAAGAGTCTGATTTCATAATCATTATAACAGGTGGACAATATAAAAATCACCAAAAGAAAAATCACTTAGCTACATTTAACAAGGGAAACCACAATTTCATGTTAATATTGGAATTTCCACTAACAAAACATGGCTGTCATCTATTCTGCTGTCAGACATAGTTATGGTACAGTCTCTGAAGTAACATTGATAGTATTATCTCTAAACTCAAGATTATACAGTTTAACCTAGCTACTGAATCAAAAACTGCTAACGAATCAAAGACTTCTAGAAATTAAATTTTTCACAGCAAGAACAAACTACAGCAGAACCTGGTAATATAGAAACGTAATTTCTGAAATTCAGTTGCTCTCTATATAATAGTATAAAATGGTAAGTCTTCTCAAAAACTGATATAAAAATACAAGTCCTATCAGACAAAGCATACATTATATACCATGTAGTTTCTATTAGATACTATAATTAATCTATACTTGAATAATTAAAGCCAGTCTACAAAAGTTTTAAGTGCTCCAAAAAGTCGTGATAGGCCAGGCATTGGTGGTTTACACCTGTAATCCTGGCTACTCAGAAGGCTGAGATTTGAGGACTCCAGTTCAAAGCCAGCCCAGGCAGAGAAGTCCATGAAATTTATTACCTCCAATTAACTACTGAAAAACTCAGAAATGGCACTGTGGCTTAAAGTAATAGAGCACTAGCTTTGAGCACAAAAGCTCAGGGACAGCAGTGTCCAGGCTAAGCACATGCGCGTGCGTACGCACACACACATACACATACATACACACACACACACACTACACAAAAAATTGTGAGCATATTTGTACTTTTACACTTATATTTACTTAGTCACATATAACACTATCACATAAAAATTATGCAGAAATAGAAAATTTTAAAATAGCCAAAAAAGGAATTAATAAATATTATAAATGGACTTTCTAGAGATGAGAATGTAACTCAGTGGTAGAGCACTTACTTGCACAGCTGGTACAAGGGGCCTTGATTTGATTGGAAGCACTAGGTAGGGATATAGACACTTGACTTTAGAGACCACTAAATTAGATAATTGCTTTCTCAGACTTTGATTACATAAAATAATGAGAAGACAAAATTTGAAAATATCAGAATTGCCTTGGGCACATTTACACTTTCTGAAGACACCTCTAACACTTTTTCAGCAAGCTGAGGACCTACATAATCTACAGTCTAATCAACCTAACAATTTCCTTTTCAACCCTTTGTATTGTGCTCTAAAACTCTCTTCATACTCTTCTCACACACTTCCCTTCTCTGCTTATAACTCACAAGGATCAAGTATTCTCACATTTATATTCTCATGTCCTTTCGCTTGATACTCAAAATACTTTTCAGGGTCCTCTACACATCTACATGTTCCACAACTACCTCATATTCAGTATATCTACCTTTTTAATCACTTTTTTTACTCATTGAATTTTCCCAGGGTAAGGAGAAGGAAAGGGGGAGTCAGATGTGTTACAAAATGATTACAAAATTGGGAAAGAAGTACTCCAGTACAGAAAAACTGACTATGAAATAAGGACCCAAAGGCTTAATTTCCTGCAGTTCAAGAAAGAGATCAAGGATAGAACACACTTTCCCATCTATGTCCTTCCTCATTAAGTCAAGATTTCTCATAAAGCTTTGACTTCTAGCAATAAGTACAGTTACATTTGTCTGCCTCTTACTAAGCAATCTTGTGGCAACTTTGATGTAAGACTTAAATAAACATTCATAGTCCTTTCCTAGTCTCCTGATCTCACTTTCCACTTGGAAGTCCCCAATTGCTTCTCTGTAGGATTAGAGCATAAGTAGGTGTGATCATCCAAATGCAGCAATGTCATATTTGGCAAGAATCATACGAAGATGATTTGGACTCCTTTTCTCCAACTTCTGTCCTTTTTGTTTTTAACATAGAGTATCACTATGTATCCTATGCAAGCCTACAACTCATTGCCTCAGCATCCCAAATCTAGGGATTCTAAGTGATACCATCATCTATGGAGATGGTCAAGGCAGAAACTGAGAGTCACAAGTGGTCCAAGTACCTCCACAGTTCACTAATTGTTAAATCATAGAGAGCTCTCAAAACTATGCTTTCAGCCAGGTGCCAGTAGCTCACGCCTGTAATCCTAGCTACTCAGGAGGCTGAGATCTGAGGATCATGGTTTGATGCCAGCCAGGGAAGGAAAGTCCATGAGACTCTTATCTCCAATGTAACCACCAGGAAAAACAAAACAAAAACACACACAAAAAAAAGTTAGTGGCACTGTGGCTCAAGTGGTAGAGCACTTGCCTTGAACTGCAGAGCTCAGGGACAGCACCCAGGCCCAGAGTTCAAGCCCCATACCTGACCAAAGTAAAAACCACCACCACCAACTGTGCTTTCCTTTTCATTCTCTCTGCTTACATTTTAGTGTTATTTTATTCCTAGATAAAGCCTGATTCTCAAAACTTTTCCTCAACAATTACCATAAAATTGACTAGCCATGGAACTAGTAAAGCAGTATCATAACATGAAAATCTAATCCTATTATAACTTTCTCCTCTTAAAACTCATCACTAAAATGTGTGTCTTCAAAATAAAGACCAGAATCCATCAATGGGTCTTCAAGAACGCTCTGCCCTCACTTTTTCATTAGTATGTAAGCTCTATGACAGGAGAGTTGTATTTTACTTGTCCTCGTGTCTCTCGTGCCTATAAAATGGAGAAGGAAGTATTCTAATACAGAAAAATGATCAATAAGTAGACATGAAAGCAAGAAACCAGGGGCTCATGCCTATACTCCTAGCTACTCAGGAGGCTGAGATCTGAGGACTGTGGTTCTAAGTCAGTAGGGCAGAAAAGTTCATGACTCTCATCTCTAATTAAGCACCAAAAAAGCCAGAAGTGTAGTGTGGCTCAAGTGGTACCAGAGATAGCCTTGAGCAAAAAAAGTTCAGTGTTAGTGCCTAGGCCCTAAGCCCAAGCTCCAGAACCAGCACTAAAAAAAAAAAATTAAAAAAAAATAGACACAGGAAAGAACAGTTGAAAAATGCCTCAAACTAATGTATTAGGGTCAATACAAAAAAAAAAAAAAAGCTAAGAGTCCCAAAGGATATTAAATCTCTTATATATCTATAGGGGAGACTTTTAAAAACACATAACAGCCCTCCCTACATTCAAAATGTATTCTAATCATCACCATTATAGATTCTATATTTTGGACAACATGCATTCAATTTGCATTAAATTATAACTATGGCATAAGAAAATATTTTTTAAAATCCACTACATTCAACACATTCAGAACTAGGGTCATTAAAAACACATACTACTACAATGTCCCCAAATTATGGCCTATTATGAAAGGAAGCTTATCACTGAGCAACACAAATGCTAATGGTTAAAACATTATTATACCTCCAATCTGTTTTTCTCAGCAGCAGCTTGCAGAGAAGAAGATACCAAAGGCTGAAGAGGAGCGTCAGAGGAGGCAATCTGTAGGGCACAGACACAAAGTCAGGAGAAGAAGGAAGGAAGGGAAAGAGAGAGGGAAGGAGAGAGGGAGGGAAAAGATCAGAACTGATGGCCACAGGGAAGAAACAGTCATGCTTTTGGGACATAAAAGCATGTTAACAAAGGAAAGTAATACATCAAGAAGGAAGTAATATTGGTTGTAATTTTTTTGTAAATTTCCACCTGAACTTTATAAAAGTCCTTAGTCCAGAAAAATGTATTATTTAAAATGGATTTTACTAGGTTGTAAAATGGAAAGCATACCAGATCATACCCAAAGATCATACCAAAGTATGAAAACTATTTAAGCGTTTCTCATAGTTCATTTCAAGTCAATGTTACTACTAAATTACTAATGCTCTGAAGCATGAAAGAAACATTGTACAAAGTATCAGGGTAAAGCAGTTTTTACTGATAACTTTTAAGATGCAAATGAAACAGCCAAAATAAAATTATGAATTAAAATTTTAATCAACTGTTTAGGAAAACAAAAGGAACAGCAAAAAAGCAGTGGATTAATGTAATGGGTAAGCAACATATACTTATGAAGCAATTGATACACTTCCTTCTTTTAAGATCGGCAGCAAACACCATTTCTAGTGCTGTACTTGCTGAACTGCCCCAAGTATTATGACACAGTTATAAAAGCAGTAGAGGCAATTTAGACACTAAAATGTTTTTCATCTAAAAGCTTTTTTACATATCTCCCTACCCACTTTCTACATGCAAAGTTGATCACTTTTTTTTTTTGGGGGGGG